>NW_003852520.1:263574-299169 GCF_000181295.1 Otolemur garnettii
AGGCAACACAGTTTCTATATTGCCCTTTTTGTATAGTATTACTCGAGAATGAATTTCAGCCACAAAAGAGATGAATTTAGAAATATGAAGGAGGGAGGAGAAACTGGCAGTGACCATTAAATCCATTTATCTACAGAATCAATCTGAAACAAATGTGACACTTATGGTCATAGAACAAAGAGCTATAAGTCCTGACAATATAGCAATGAAATAATTAGCAAAAGTTGAGAGAGAAAAGAAATAAGGTAATCCTAAAAATATATATATGCTTAGGGGATGAAGAGATGAGGAACAGGAAAGATACTGCTCATTGCTTTGAATAATACCTTACAACATCATTTCAAAGTTAAGATGACCATTGGAACAAAAATGCAAACCTTCCAAGTTCAAAATACATGAATACACAAAGAATGTACATAAAGTGGAAAAAAGAAAAAATTAAATTACCAATACAAACTGAAAATGTAACCAAAAAAAAAAAAATACAGGAAGACATAATGTTCTTTTCAATATGCTTAAAAAAATATTTAACTGACCATTTAATTGAAATTTTTTGATTAATTTTTTCAGCTGAGATACAAAGCAAATCCCAACCATATGCTATATATAAGATAAAGTAAAAACAGTGGCATGAAAAGGTGGGAGATGAAAGGCCAGGTGAAGGCATGCCCAGCAAAGGAAATCCAAGTTCAAGATTGTTATCTCAAAATTAAATGCAGGGGAAAAGCATGAAATGAAGCAAAGACACTTTGTAACAATAATGCACAAGATACAAAATTAAGATTTCACTCTTATGAATAGAAGAGCATAACATAGCATTAAATTTATAAAGCAAAACTATAGGAAACTCAAAGAGAAATCAACAAAAGACATGACTAGTTAATTTCTCCTAGAAGAGCTCAAGTGGTCAAAATAAAATAAGTAAGGATAGAGAAGGCCTAAATAACATAATTAACAAGGTTTTTTTTTTACCTTGTAATACTTACATTATATACATACATTTATATGTATATGTATAAATTTAAATATATAAGCAAGAATACATTTTCTTTTAATGTACCATAGACTGCCCACAAAATCTCCTAGGCCTCAGAAGGTGCTTCAGACAGGCCGACAGATTTTGTCTCTCAGTGGCATCGGATGCTCCTTTATTCTCACCCCCTTTAACTCCAGCTGGGTTCTCTCTTATTTGCTTTACAATCTAGCTTGGTCAAACAAAGTTTGAAAACCATTATGACACATACATACTCCTACTCAACAATGTAAAAATGCTCCTAGTATTTTTAATTTAAGATGTACATCACATGTGCCAAATACATGGGATGAAATGCTTCAAAGCAGCAGATCAGTAGCTGATCTAACTGACCCCAATTAGCTAGAAACTTTGCAAGGGTTCTCTCTGCCAGCAAGGAATTTGAGACATTTGGTATAAACGTGGACATTTACTGTGGTGGGGTGCCCTCAGTGAAAGAGGAGAAACGCTTCAGTACAAATCAGTTTGCTGCTATATGCATCATTCATCGAATGTGTTTGGGATTCACCTTCGTGAGACAGGTGCTTCTCCTGGTATAAGAGTGGATGTCATCCCTGTGCTCTTAACCATCACGGTTTGGACAAACACAAAGCAGCGTCTGAAGTCTGGCTTATTCTAATACAGTTAGAAGGCTAAGTTATGTGAGCTCATTAAAAAGTTGCTCTGAGGTCAGGAACTTTGGAAAATTAAAGAGCTCTCAGAGGCCCCACTTATTCAACATGCAGAGGCCCAAGAGATTGTACTTTCTTACAGTTCTGATGAAACATCCGAATATACTTGAAACCATAGGGAAAAGGAAGAGCTTTTGTTTCAGGAAATAACAATCTCAGGCTTAAAACTAGGCAGTTGCCCTGAATTCAAGGGAATTATAGATTCTGAGGAATTGCTATATGATTTTGGTAGAAATAAAATCCAAATTTCAGAAGATACATTTTGATAAACATGAATCATACTTCAAGCTTCTGCAGCTGCTTTTGGTGTGCAAATCTCAAGGTGTGTTTGAATTACCAAGTATCCCTTTTATCTGTGCAGTTTGGTTGCAAGAGGAATTTAATTTCACAGACTAAGGGAACTGTGCTATCAAAAAAGACAAAATTTAAATAGAATTTTAGAAGTGGCATATGAATCACAAAATTATCCTAAATTTCAGTCTGCCTGGCTCTCTTTCACAAAACTGCTGAAATCCAGGCTTATTGCAACCAAATCAGCAGTAACAAAAATTTGGAGTAGGATTCAGCTATATGTTGCTTAAATATGGTCCAGACATCTCAAGAATTGTTTAGTCACATACATGACTATATTGTCATTGACATAATCAAAAGTAATCAATAAGTTTCTATTTTAGGTAAATACCTTTTAGGGCCAAAAATACTCTTTCATCATTCCTGCATGAAATAGTTCTTGCCAGACAAGTAGACACTTTTGGCTGCAAGGAATAGGCATCTGTGCCCAATTCAATGCTAGCAATGCCAGCTCAGGACCCAGATGACTCAGATAATTGTAGAATCTGACCTTGAGGAAAGGACCTGGAAACAGTGTTAGAAACATCTAAATACTGCTTAGCCTGTTTTTTCATAAGGAGTAAGTGAACAATAGAACTCTTAACTGGTCTGTCTCTAGGGGTCCTGAAATTTCCAGCATATCATAATCACAAGGCTTCAGGTAAAACTTCGCCAGGAGATAGGACTCGTCCCTAGTTTGGGTAGGCTCTATGTGCATTTTATTAACAGATGACTAATTTTTGAAGGATTCTTTTTATATCGTTCTAAAAATCTATAAGTTTAAACATCATTAGGAGAGAGAATTCAGGCCCCCTGCATACAGATTTCTGATTATCCCTAAAATGTGGACATTATTGTTCTACAGAATTAGAGTGGACTTCAGGTGTGAAGATGACTGAGTATATTAATATTTTCTTTTTCTACCTTTGGAAACCATTCAAGAGCTAAAAGGATCAAAACATAAATCTGATGTCCCCAAATCCACAAACCCATTTTTTTTCTTGCACAGATTAGGACATAAACACACTGCCCAGATTCCAAAACAATTATAAGAATTGGCAAAAAAAACTGCTTAGGTTGACCAGAAGTTGTGTGGCAAAAAGTAGAGAGAAAAAAAACAGACTCCGGCCTTAGCAGCAGCAAGGTTCAGCTGGACAATGCTAGCAAAAGCGTAACTCCTAAAGGTGAGAAATGCGCTCTGAGTCACGGAGACATCATCCCTACTCTGCAAAAGGAGGTGGGGGCTGGGGCAAGCCATGCTGCCAACAAAAGCCTCCATGCCCAGTTGGGAGTCAAAAAGATGGTACCAGGGAGAGTGTACAAAGTCACACAGATAAGCCTTGTTTGCAGGAAGCAGTCTGTTCGCAGAGAAGTGAGTCCATACTTGATGAAAAACAGTTCCTTCCTACCCTTACTCCCACCTATAGTGGAACTTGTGCAAACAGCTGGTCCAGGAAAACCCGCTTGACTCAAAGATGAGAAATGAGAGAGGAAGCAGCCCTGTCAGAACCTTCCTGTGGGTGCTCAGGGACCTCGCTGCTCCAGCCTCTGGGCCAGTTCCAGCCTTTCAGCCTGATATCAGCAGAGAAAAAAAAAGTATACTTACTTTGTTTGTTTGTTTGTTTTGGCATTGTCCCCACCTTGAGGCAACCAAGAAAATTAAAATAAACTTTAACCTTGAGGGAAATCGTGCACACTGAGGCCAGTCAATGTGATGACCAGATCTGCACCAAGTTCCTGGTGGTGATGAGTGATGGACAGGGATTGGAGCCCATTGGTCCCCGGGGACAGTGATCTGCAGCTGGACCGAATCTCTTTGCACTTCAGTGAAGCCACAGGTGGCAAGTAGGTTCCTGGTGCTGTCCTGGTGGATCTAGAACCTAGGATAATGGACTCTGTGTGCCCCGGACCCTTTGGTCCAAATCTGCAGACCAGACACTGGCCAGTTGGGGGCAGGTAACAACTGGGCGGCGGGGCCACTGTACAGAAGGGCCGAGCTGGCTGATGCGTCCTGGACAAGGTGTAGAAAGGGACGGAGAGCTGTGACTGTCTGCAGGCTTCCCCATCGCAGGGTGGGGCATGGCTCTGGAATGGGCACCCTCCTTGTCAGATCAGAGAAGAGTGTCCTGACCACACTGTGAACACGTTCAGTGGGGTGCCGTCGCCCAAAGCCTGGGACACCGTGGTGGAGCCCGAAAACGCCACCCTCCCCGTCCCTCGGTTGGTGCAGAGCCTGATGAGACGACCTGTGCAGTGAAGGAGGCCCTTCACAACACCTGCTCCCACACCCTCGAGCTGACCACGCCACCTTACGGGGACCTGAACCCTTGTCTCCACCTGCCTCCACTTCGCTGGCCAGTTCAGTGCAGACCCCGCCAGCTGGCCGTGGATGCGGCGCCCTCCCGGCAGCTGCGCTTCTGTGCACCTGGCAGCGTCCTCTCCCCAACTGGGGGTACCTCAGTAATCCTTTGAGACCAAATCAAGGAAAAAAATGATTTATACACAAATTATTTATTACAGCATTGTTACTGGTAGAAGAATATTGTAAAATACCAAATGTGCATCTTTAAAGGCCTGCTTAAAAAGGTGATCTAAGGAAAAGAAAAGTTACTTGAACCAGAAAACAAAAATATACGGAGAGCACTGCCGGAGGGGGAGTGCGGCCAGCCGGTGACTGAACAAGGGAGGAGCTGTGCACATAAAGACCCCGCCTCTCTCTTACCGCTCTCTCCTGTTTGCTGCCATTGACTCATCAATTGAATAATAATTATTAGGTTGTCTCTTTTAGGCCACTTTGAGAAGATGTGGGTACCAAACAGCTACTACTATTGGGTGGCATAAATGTCCCAATATTAGTGCCATCTGAGAAACCACGCGGACCCTGGCTAAGCAAGCAGCTCCCAACCTGCGAGTCTCTGGATCCTGGAGAGTTCTCAAATTACACGTCATTTCTTGATAAGGCTGCACAGCAAACTGACAAGTTGTGTGTTCAGGTACAGTGTGAGCTCACACTGATCAGAAGTGTGGTTTTATGCCACTTTTATTAATAAAGGAGCAGCATTTTCAAGAAAAATGACCCTAAGTGCAGAATCCAATAGAAAAGATCTAGGCTGATAGAGTCAAAAGGAGAGATGCCCAAATAGAACCCACCTGCCCAAATAGGATGTCCCACCCAGGGAAGAGAGAACGTGCCCTTCCCCACCCTTCTGGCCCCTTACAGCCCCCATCCACCTTAACTCACTTACTGACTTCCTTCTGGAGCTCAGCTCACCCACACCCGGGTGGAAATAAAGGCCAATGTTGCCCGTACGGAACCTGAACTCTATTTCTTCGCATTCACATTTCAGAATAATTTTTTATTTTCAGTCTTTGACCTCTCATAGGTCTTTCTCAATTGTAAAGAGTCCCTGAATCTAGGAAGTATCATTCGTAATCTTATGAAATGTTTTTACCACTAAAAAAACATAAAATATATTCCATCATTAGAATATCACAACTAAAAGATGTGTGTTGCAATTTGTTCACCTGTTAAAATTGTCTAATTCTCTGGGTTTAATATGTTAGATAATAAAGTGGTAAACATGTTTGCATTAAGACTATCAAACAATGTTGGGTCAACATCTGTAGCTCAACAGCTAGGGTGCCAGCCACATACACCAGAGCTGGTGGGTTCAAATCCAGCCCAGGCCTGCCAAACAACAATGACAACTACAACCAAAAAATAGCCAGGTGTTCTGGTGGGCACCTGTAGTCCCAGCTACTTGGGAGGCAGAGGCAAGAGAATTGCTTAAGCCTAAGAGTTTAAGGTTGCTATGAACTATGATACCACGGCCCTCTACCTAGGGTGGCAGCTTAAGACTCTGTCTCAAAAAAAAAGACTACCAAACAATGTCGTGTAAAATAGAAATACCATTCTGGTTCTGAACTTAGTGGTCAGATTAGAACAGTGTTTTTGAATCTTTTTATCTCACTTAAGCCTATGGTTAAACTTCCACTGCACACTAAAATTATGTTGATCAAAAAAAGAAGAGTAAAAAACGGAATATACTTACTGTGCTTTGAATTGCTTTCAAAAATAATTTAATCAGTGATCTGTAAAATTTTTCATGGCACATGGGTTGAAAATCACTGAATTAGAGGGGTTTTTTTTAAGATTCTGGAAGCATTTGAGGGTTCACTCAACATTACCAGTCAAGCACTTTTAAGGGTTAGGGTTACAGTAATAATTTTGTCTTTTCTATTTAGTCTGATCAATTTTTTGAATAGTTTCATGCAGAACTTGCTTTTTATTTTATAGCAAATTAATAACTATGTTACTAAGCTTCTCTGAGAAAGAAACCAAAGGACAGAAGAATAAAGAATCTCTTGTGTTCTAGAAAGCAATTATTGTCTCAAGCAATTGGTTGACTGTTACAATAAAGTGAGGGGCTTTATTAAAGTCAGGAAAATTTACAGATTTCAGAAATGTCATAGTTAACCATTTCAGGGGAAACAGGCAACAGATACTGGCATAATCTTCAAAGGCTTAGCAAGGTGTTACAGGCAGAGGGGGAAGAGCTGCCTAGAATATAGGAAAAGTAGATGGCATCCCTGCTGCTCCCCATGATGGGTCATTAAGTTCAAAACTGCCAATTGACAAGATGAAAACACAAGATAAAAATGTTTTCCTCCAAAATAAGCGGAAAACAGAGGTGTTTTTGGATGTAGAAGACATGCAAAATCTTCCATGTTCATTTTCTTATCAGGGAAGGCTTCACACCCCTTGTCAGGGAATACACAGTGTCACCTGCCTCCCTAAAGTCTCGCCCCTTAACCATTGCCTAATTTTTCCTGCCTAATGGATAGAGCTGACAGAACCCTGGCTGGGCAAAGTTAGGATTCATAGAATTTCATTTCTTTCTTTATTCAAGACTATTATTCACCGAAAAAATAACTAAAATGGAAAAGCTTTAGGCATATGCGAAAATGAAAGATAATCTCCTCTCAGGGTCAGGAGCCCCCTGGGACAGTAGCCTATCTTATCAGTGTCAGACATTCACTGAAAGGTGGGTGAGGAGCATAAATTCAGACCTTCCCGGACCAGAATGCAACAGGGCACAGCTAATGCAATCACACTGAGTCACCAGCAGAGCTCCAGGCAGATGTGGTGACCAATTTTAAATAAGATCTTTCTTTTCAAATTATCATTAACACTTTAAGTTTGTCCCCCCAATCGTGCTATTATGAGAAATTTGGGGGACAACCCAAATGTCCATCAATAAAGGAAATAGCAAAATAAATTACACCATATCCATTCTCTTGAATCTGAGCATTTGTCCAAAAGAATGAGTTTGATGTCACAATACTGACATGGAAAAGGATTCATCTTTAAAAAAAAAAAAAAAGTAGCAAATAGAACAATGTGTATAATATTTCACTTTGCAAAATTTGGATTTTGTAGAACAAATGTACAGGATGCAATCTCAGATTTCCTCTACTGCCTCATTTTTCTGAAAGTAACCTCTACACCCCCACCTGGCTCCTGGCTGAGCCCCCGGAGCTGGCTGGAGTCCGCCGGAGCCCTGGGCCTGCACGGTCCTTCCTCCCCTGGACTGAAGCATGTCAACATGGAGATGTCACTCTGTTTCTAGATTCAGAAGAAATGCACAGTATGGGGCCGAGCACAGGGGCTCATGCCTGTAATCCCAGGCCAAGGCAGGTGGATGGCCTGAGCTCACAGGTTCCAGACCAGCCTGAGCCAGAGAGAGACCTCGTCTCTAAAAATAGCTGAGTGTCGTGGCAGACGCCTGCATTCCCAGCTACTCGGGAGGCTGAGACAGGACAATCGCTTGAGCCACAGATTGAGGTTGCTATGAGCTCTCACACCACACCACAACCCAGGATGACAAAGTGAGTCTGTCTCAAAAAAAAAAAAAAAAGAAAGAAAGAAAGAAAGAAAAAGAAAAAAGAAAGAAAGAAAAAAAAGAAAGAAAGAAAGGCGCAATATGAAGCAGGAATTGGCTTCCTGTGTAACTGCCAAGGGCTGGAAACACGGGGAGTTACCTCCCTGCGGGGTGAACCTGGCCAGTGGGAAATGAGAGGCAAGAGAGGAATCAGAGGATAAAAGTCCCCTCCCCTCTCTCCCTGCGGTGGGCCACTCTGCGGGGCGGTTTCTTCTGCGACTTTCCTAGAGAAGCCCTGCCGGTGAGGCGGCACACCTGCCAGCGCGCACGCGCACTTACACAGCACAGCGCTGCTTCGCAGGCTTCTTGCCTGGCTTCCATTTTCTTGCCACCCTCACCATCCTCACTTGCATTTCCCAAATGCAGTGGCTACGCCTTAACCTTTGACCCTGGTTCTCCTGTCTGGAGGACCCAGGCTGAGATCACAAACTAGACAGTAAGGCTGTACCATATAAATTGTCAGTGAACGTGTATTCACGCGCACACACCTGAGCCTTTGCGAATGCGTGAGAATTCAAGAAGGCTGCACGTGGGACCTGACAGTGCTCTGGCTTTGCTGCGTACACTTTTGTATACAGAGAGTGCCAAAAAGATGTATACACATTTTAAGAAAGGCAAAAATTGTATCAAAATTGTACTATTCAATACATACCAATAGCAAAAGGTGAGTACAAGTCACGTTTGACTTGACCTCAATTACAAGAGGTGCTTGAAGTGGTTACAGCAGCTCCAGACGCTTCTGATTTCGGGAACTGCTGCTTGAGCAACATTGACCCAAGGGCTTGTTGCTGTGCGAGAGAACAAGTCCCAGATCTTCCCTGGTGCACGTCTCACACGTCCTATACGTCTCACACTTACCAGGAATGGGTTCTGTTGCACGCTCACGCCTCTGCTGCCATGTACCCACAGCGGTCTCAACTTTCAATACCACTTCACAACGGTCTGGCTCCTTGCACTGTGCTTCCGCCATTCTCTCTGACTGTCCTGCCTGTCGCGGGGTGACTGGAGCACGCATTTGATTAGCCCCACCCTTTGAGCAAACATCATACTATACATTGCTACTGAAATTCAATACAAGTTGGAAAAGTAATACATAGTAACATCCCTTAAAAATGTGTACATTCTTTGGCTTCCCTGGTATTTGACTAGACAATAACTTAATATTATTATATAAAATCCTACCATGTTATTAATTTCCCTACTTTGCTCCTTTACAGGTTTTGGTATATCATTAAATATCATTGCATTTCTCAGGCAAAATCAGTGTATAATATGTATTTCTGAATTTTTGCATCTGGCTGTAACAATGTGACTCACCACATTCACACACGGCCCGCACACACACACTTCCTCCCTGCCTGCAATCTTCAATTCTCACCCTTTCAATTCTTCCCCTTGCCTCTAGGAAGGCACAAGTCAAAAAAAAAGTGCAGAGAAACAGAACCACACTATCATCAAGTCAGTGTATGAAGCCACCTGGGGACTCCTTCCCCCAAATTCTTGATTTGTGAGATAATTAATGTCCTCATACTTTAAATTGGGTATTTCACTAATCACCTGCAAAGGCATCTTGGATATATACACACACACACACTTTATACATATAATGATGTATGATATATGTGTGTGGATATGTAAACACACACATATTCATGTATCTCACCAGGGACTCAGCAGGGATATTTGTCTCATTTATCATAGTCGGAGGTCAACAAGCATTTCTTGAATTGAACTGATTAGGTCTGTTTATCTCAATCTGCAATTTACATATTACACATCTGCTAGGAGGTTAAAGTAATAATAGGAAAGGGAATATACACAAAATAAAATCTGAATCACCTCTCATCCAAAAAGTTTAAGGCTATCAGTAAAGTTAAAAAACAAAATTTATCACCAAACTGCATTCTTTAAATCGTTATCATATGCAGTGCCCAGCGGGCACAATAAACAACAATGAAGGTGAAAGCCCAGATTCCAGGCACCATATTGTTTCTAGATATGGCCAATTAAACACAATTAAAAGAATTCTGTTTTTGATCAGGTAATCTTAGTGCTTGAAGTGTATCAGTAAGATATTAAGGTGTGTCAACCGAATTTGACAAGTTGCCCACCAAGAATTAAGGTGGTTGGTGGAAGCAGTTCCAGGTAAGAGCAGTAACCATAATAATAAAAGATTGTTATTAGCTCTTAGTTTCCTAGCAAGGTCAGCTCTGAAAAAAAAAAAAAAAAAAAAAACAGTGGCGTCCTGCCACCTCCTTCCCTGTCCCCAGGCTCCCTTTCTAGTCTCCTTTGGTTCCTTTAGAATCATGTTTAACAGCTTCCCTGCCCCCAGCTCTCCCTGAAGAACTTACTCTAGGCTGTCTCTGGTGAACTGAATCTCAAGCTTTGGGGATGGGTCATCTAATCTTTTTTTTTTTTCTAAAACACCCTCCAGGTGGTTCAGATGATCAGCCAGACTGCCACAGTCACCCACCTCCTCCTTCTTGTGAGCACCCATCAGAAACTGTCCAATTGGCGTCTTTTTCCCCAGGCCTTGTTCCCTACATTCCAAGGGGGCGCTATGAGCTCAAGCTGTTGTGGTGCTTTATTTTAATAACCTCATAATGCTAATAGTCTCTGATGGTTGCAGAATGCTTTTGTATTTACAGAGACATTGCACATACACTAAGTATCTTATCACACTACAACCCTGTGAGATAGACAGAACAGGTTTTATTTTCCCCTTTTTACTACAAATGAGACTGGCCTCTGAGAAGGGAAGTCCTTTGCCCAGGTGGGTCTAGCTAAGAAACAGCAGAATCAGCATGAGCACCCTTCCAACTTCTTAATGGTGTGGTTTCCCTGTACCTTTGTGCTGTTCTCTCCAGACAGACTTTTAATTATCATAATAACATTGAATTATAATAACTTCTGCAGTGCAAATGCCAAACTCCAGAATGGAATGGTAGAACAGTACTCCTGCGGCAGGTGTGTCTTCTTGGATGTTTCAAATCAGCTAGGTAGACTGTCTTTTCCACCTCGAGGTAGAGCTAAGTCAGACTCACTATCAGTAACAGATACATTACTGATTAGACCAAGTAACGCAGCCTGTGGGCCAGTGTTTATTGGTACCTGGGGCACTGTCCTTTTGAGTGCAGCTGCTGGCTCTGGTATCTGCATGTGGGCTGTTTGGAGCCAACTGCCCCTATCCTGCCCCCCACAAATGCGCCTCTACTGGAGTCAGCATCCAGACCATCCCACTTGTACCTCCCCTTCTCCCCATAGCTGACACTGCTACAGTGACCATGTAATTTATTGTCTGAACCAAAACAATCTTAAGAAAAAAAGGAGGTGCCATTCATAATTATACCAGGACAACAGAGATGCACCAGGACAGTCACAGCAAGCCAGGATCCTATTTACACCACAAAATGAGGGCTGAAAACTTCTTCAACTAAAGAATTGATAGCATTATAGTTTCTATTTCTTTCTTGGCATGCTCTTGATAAAGGTGTTATCAAATACAGATATATCTTACTAATGCAAAAGAAGTACTGGAACGTTGTACATTACATAAGTGAAATTTTAACTATATAGGAAATGGAACCTACTTCAGAAAATTTGTGAATTCTTTGGAAATATAAAAGAAAAAAGCTTTATACACAGCACCTTCCTCTCTTCTGTGAGGCTGTAAAATTTGACTTTCTATAAAGTGTCTTAGTACGTTGTGAGATATATTGGAGTAGTGGAATATTTACTTCTCATAGAAAGCAGGTGGAACAGCCCAGCATGGAGCAGCATAGAGAATCCCTCTTGTCCAGGAATCGACGTAGAACAGATTACTACCACTCTACCAACAAAATCCTATTCACACAGTTTGCTTTGTTTTCTAACATGGTGAAATATCACATGCTCATTGTGAAAAAGATTTTTGAAAAATATAGAAAAGTAGAAAGCAAGGGAAAAAGCACCCATGATCATCCCCTCACCAGTAACCATACTGGCATTCTGATATCTTTTTTCAAATGTTTGTATTTATACAAATAGTTTTTACTTAGTTGTGATCATACTATATATAAAATGTATCCCACTTTTCACTTAAATTGGAGGACCTATATTTTTTCATGCCATTATAAATCATTTTTAAGCATAATTTAAAATAACTGCACAATAATCTATTATGTGAGATCTTGTTTGCTTCACTGTTCCTAGAAGGGGCATTTAAGTTGTTTCCAACTTCTTCTCTTTTTTTTTTTTATTAAATCATAGCTGTGTACATTAATACAGTCATGGGGTACAGTATGCTGTTTTTATATACATTTTGAAAATTTTTCATCAAACTGGTTAACATAGCCTTCATGTCATTTTCTTAGTTATTGTGTTAAGACGTTTATATTCTACATTTAGAAAGATTCACATGTACCCTTATAAGATGAACCATAGGTGTGATCCCATCCTCCCCCCTCCCCTCCCCTCCCTCTCCCCTTTTCCATATTCTTGGGCTATAATTGGGTTATAGCTTTCATAGGAAAGCTATAAGTTAGTTTCATAGTAGGGCTGAGTATATTGGATACTTTTTCTTCCATTCTTGAGATACTTGACTAAGAAAAATATTTTCCAGCTCCATCCATGTAAACATGAAGGAGGTAAAATCTCCATCCTTCTTTAGGGCTGCATAATATTCCATGGTGTACATATACCACAATTTATTGATCCATTCATGGTTATTGATCCATTCATGGATCAATGGGCACCTGAGCTTCTTCCATGACCTAGCAATTATGAATTGGGCTGCAATAAACATTCTGGTACAAATATCTTTGTTGTAGTGTGATTTTTGGTCTTCTGCATATATACCTAGTAGAGGAATTGTAGGATCAAATGACAGGTCTATTTTTAGTTCTCTAAGTGTTCTCCAGATGTCTTTCCAAAAGGAACGAATTAATTTGCATTCCCACCAGCAGTGTAGAAGTGTTCCCTTTTCTCCACATCCACACCAGCATTTCTGATTTTGGGATTTTGTGATATGGGCTAATCGTAATGGAATTCGATGATATCTCAAAGTAGTTTTGATTTGCATTTCTCTGATGATTAAGGATGATGAGCATTTTTTCATATATCTATAGGCCATGCACCTGTCATCTTCAGAGAAGTTTCTCTTCAAGTCCTTTGCCCACCCTGAGATGGGATCACTTGTTTTTTTCTTGCTAATACGTTTGAGTTCTCTGTGGATTCTGGTTATTAAACCTTTGTCAGAGACATAACCAGCAAATATCTGCTCCCATTCTGAGGGCTGTCTGCTTGCTTTACTTACTGTGTTCTTTTGCAGAAGCTTTTTAGTTTGATCAGGAATTTGCCATAACTAAATCAGCTCTCCAGGATATTCTCAGACCTATCCTCCATAATGACCAATGCAATCCTCCACCACAAAAGTAAACTCACTCAGAAACTTTTGATCAAATTCCAACTTCCACAGTGGCAAAAGGATTAAAAATCTCCACTGGACTTTTGAAAAACCTAAAATTTTATCAGGCTGATCAATATTCTCAATCAATGTGAATGGCTTAAATTGTCCTCTAAAGAGGCACAGGTTGGCTGACTGGATACAAAAACTCAGGCCAGATATCTGCTGCATACATGAATCTCATCTTACCTTAAAAGATAAATATAGACTCAGGGTGAAGCGATGGTCATCTATATTCCAGGCAAATGGAAAGCAGAAAAAAGCAGGTGTTGCAATTTTATTCGCAGATGCAATAGGCTTTAAACCAACTTCTTAAAAATAATGCCACAATGAACATTTTATATTAAAACCTTGTTCTGTAACTCATGATTTCTTGAATATACTTAAGATTCTTGATAACATATGAAAAATTGCCTTCTAATAGGCTTTTATCCGTTTCCAGACCCATCAACAATGAACATTTTCATATGATAAACATGATGTTTGGTTCCTGTTTTGCATTTCCTTAATTTTGGAAAGGCTTAGCAGTTTTCTATAGATTGGCTAATCAATCTTATTTTCTATTCCACAATGGTTTGTTCCTATCATCTGTGTACCAGAATTGTTACTAAAAGTACAAATTATAAATATCTGTAACATATCTTAAAGAGGTATTTGTGTTCAGACTTGATAAAAACTAAAAAATATCCATCATGAATTACTACATAAAGTATAGAATGAGAAAAATATGCAGTTTTCTATAGAGAGAACTTAAAACCTAAGTAATGTCAGCAAGAAGATAACAATATTTAGTAGGATCTTGATATTGATTTGTATCCTCACCAAAAATAGGCACCACCCTGAGCTGTTAGCCCTGGTCACATGCTACATTCTAGGCAAAGTGTCCTGGTTGCCTTCTTCCTTGTGTTAATGTTTGGTCATTTGATACTTTCCAATGTAGAAGCTGAAACAGAAATTATGGACATCTTCATAGATAAGAAAACAGGGGTTCAGAAAGATATGTGACTTGCTCCAAATCACAGAGCTAGAAAGGCATCAAACCCTTTCTGATTCAGAAACCGCAGGTTCATTGTGACAGTGTGCTTTTACCTGAAGTCAGATTTTTAAAAGCATTTGAGAAGAGGAAGCAAGGGACCTGAAACAAATTATTAAAATAGCAACCAGTAAGAGTTAGAGATACCTTGGCCAGACTGCACTAGCACCAGTAACACAAAAGCATTGCTGTAGCCTGCTCCTTTCACGCACTGTTCTGCTTGAGAGGCAGTATAGAGCTGGGGATAACAGCACAGGCTCTGAACCCCTCTGCCCAAATTTTAAACCCAGTTTTGCCTTTTACCACCTGTGTAACCTTCCTTATCTGTTAAAAAAAAAAAAAAGGATAATGATAATACCACCACATGGAATTGTAGGGAAGAGTTAATAAATTATTAATGAGTTGATAAGCACAAAACACATGAAGTGGTGACTGGTGGAGAGAATCACTCAAGGGACGTCAGCTGTTATCACTGTCATTATATGCATTAATTCATTTGTCCTCATGACAACCCTATGACCCTACCACAACCCTACTGTGATCACCTTTTTACTGATAAGAAAACAGAAGTTGGCTGGGCACAGTGGCTTACATCTGTAACCTTTGAGCTCAGGAGTTCAAGACCAGCCTGAGCAAGAGTGAGACCCCTGTGTCTACTAAAAGTAGAAAAGCTAGCCAGGCATGAGGATGGGTGCCTGTAGTCCCAGCTACTTGGGAGGCTGAGGCAGGAGAATCACTTGAGCCTAAGAGTTTGAGGTTGCTGTGAGCTGTGAGCTGTGAGCTGTAATGACATCATGGCACTCTACACAGGGGAAACAGAGTGAGACTCTGTCTCAAAAAAATAAATAAATAAAAAAGTAGCTACGTGTGTACTAATTATAAAAACATAAGACACTATCCAAATCTAAACAAAAGGATCTCTGGGTATGGGTGTGAACTAGATCTGAAAAATACACTACATCAATGAAATATGAAAGATTAAGGGAGTTATAATAAGTTACATTTTGCATCAAATACAAAATTAAGAAACATTAGACACTCACATGAAGCTTTTTTGTCTACACCATGCAAGAAATATTGAAGAGATTTTTAAATAGTTTTAGTTGTATTACAAAGAAGCTTGGAAAAAATAACTGTCTCTAAGCTAGAGGAGTAGTAGGGATGCTGACAGATGTTACAATCATCCTCCTCTGTACTACTTAAATACAGCTTATCTGATTCTTGAGGGGCTTGAATGCTTGCTTTCAGATGCCTATGATTCATATTTGTAAATAATTAATACATATGTGAAAACAATGTTTTGGGGGGAGGGAGAAGATGGAGACCAAGTAACAGCTTCTTTCCAACCAGGGGTAGTGAGATTGGGGAGAGACGACTCCAGGCATATCTGGCTTGTGGGCTCTGCCCAGAAACATCCCTTTGGGGATGCAGGGAGACAGCGAGAGACCTCTGGACCCCAGGAGGAGGACAAAAGCAGTGGAAAAGTGGCAAGAGGTTGTGTTCATTCTGTCTGAGGCTGTGGCTGCTGCAGCTGTAACTACCAACAGCAGCAAGATTCCAAACAGGGAAGGCTTTCCCTGTGGGTTGTTTTGTTTTTTGGACTGGGGCACTAGGTTGAACTACCTTGGGAGAACTTGGGTAGGAGTGCCGATGACTTTAAGCATTGTCTAGGGCCCACAAACTGAGCCACTGAGCCAGAAAGGAGCTGATATTATTCAGCTGTGGGCTGCACACAGCCATCATGGGAGAACTACCCCTGCAGGCTCCGCCCTCAGGGACACAGAGTGAGGCTTGGGCTGGGAGACCTTGGGTAAGGGATCTAGTGACTGAGCAATGCCAAAGGCCGGGACTAAGATGCTGGAGAAGAGCAGAGCTTTCAGTGTTTGGCAGTAGAAGGCCTGCCTTGCAGCCTTGGCCCTCAGAGGCATAGAGTGAGACCAGTTTTGGTGCACTGGATAGAGGGCAGCCACTTCAGGAGAGATCCCAGCAACAGCTTAATGGTTTAAAGTATCTTTTAAGCATGCTGAGGAGAGATTTAGGCTCCCAACCCTGCAGGGTTCCAGAAATCAGCAGAGGCCTCCGGTCTCTGTCTCATGCAGGTGTAACAGCATTGTGATTAACACCTCATACCCCAGAAGATCACCTATTGCCCAGACAATATTCAGCAAGATATATATACTGCTTTGTTTGGGTTTTGGGTTTTTTTGTTTGTTTGTTTCTTTCTTTGTTTTTTATTTTAACATTTTTCCCTCTAGATTTTTCTTTCTTTTTAATTTTATTTCTTCATTTTTCTAGTTTAAATATAATTTTCCATTGTTGCCTTCTTTAATAATAAGAACTTCATTTTTGTTAGTCTTTTTGCCCCTATTATTTGATATTCCCCCCAATTTTATCCCAAAAGATTTTCTGTTTGTTTGTTTTGGTTTGATTTATAGCATTTTTGTCTATCCTCTCTATTTGGTGGAGGCCATGTCTGCTCAGGCTGGCAAAGAGATGCTGACATCAAGGGAACCACCCAACCCAGCACCTCCAGAAGTTGGGGGGTTTTAAGGTTGGGTCAAAGTACCCTACTGTACACTTTTGTTACTCCTGTCTCCCTCTTTCTGTGTCTCTATTCTTCTTGTCAATATTCCCTTTTACTCACCCCCTCTGCTTTCTCTTTTTTCTTTTTCTAAATCTTTTTTCCCTTCTTGCTCTTAAATCTTCTCATCCTTTTGGTCCTGTTCCAAAAGGATTTATCAAAACCTTAGGCCAGAGGCGCAGTAACTTAAAGAGCAAGAGGAAGTGAAAGGAAAACTAGGGCAAGGAAACAGATAGAAGAAAACACTGATGAGGAAGAATCAGGAGAAAAATCCTGGCAACATGAAAAACCAGTCCAGAGAAACCATGAGATAGCTACTACAGAGGATTCCATCTATAAAGAAATGTTAGAAATGACAGAAGGGGAATTTAAAATACAGATGATGAAAAAAATGAAGGAAATTGCTATGAAACTGGAAAATAACCAAAAGGAAATCCAAAACAGACTCAAATAAGAGATGAATGATATGAAGAATATAGAAAGGATATAGCTGAGCTGTAGGAATTGAAGCCATCAATTAGGGAACTTAGAGATGCAATAGAAAGTATTAACAACAGATTAGACCATGCAGAAGAAAGAATCTCAGAGCTAGAGGACAAAGCTCTTGAGATAACTCAGATAGTGAAAGAGGCAAAAAAGAAGAGAGAGAAAGTAGAACATTCACTGACAGAATTATGGGACTTTATGAAGCATTCAAACATACGAGTTATAGGTATCCCAGAAGGGGAAGAAGAATGCCCCAGAGGAATGGAAGCCATACTAGAGAATAATATAAATGAAAATTTCCCAAACATCACCAAAGATTCTGATAGGCTTCAGAGGGTTATCGGACCCCAGGCCACCTCAACTCTAATAGAGCTTCTCCAAGACACATTGTGATGAACCTGTCCAAAGTCAAGAAAAAAGAAAATATTTTGCAAGCTGCCAGGAGTAAACACCAATTGACCTACAGGGGCAAATCCATCAGGGTGACTGCAGACCTCTCTAATTAATTTTTTCAAGCCAGAAGACAATGGCTCATTTTCATCTACCTTTAATCTACTTAAACAGAACAATTTCCAGCCCAGAATTCTATATCCTGTAAGCTAAGCTTTAAAATTGACAGAGAAATCAAATCTTGTACTGATATGCAAACATTGAGGAAATTTGCCACAAGACCAACTCTACAGGAAATACTTCAACCTATTCTACACACTGACCATCACAATGGACCACCAGCAAAGTAAGCACCCATAAATTAAAGGACAGAACCTAGCTTCCACAATGATGCAAAAAATAAAACTAAGCAATGGACTTTCACAAAATAAGAATAGAGTACTACCACACTTATCAATTATCTCAATAAATGTTAATGGCTTGAATTCCCCACTGAAGGGGCATAGATTGGCTGTTTGGATTAAAAAACACAAGCCAACCATTTGCTGTCTGCAGGAAACACATCTAGCCTAAAAAGACAAATTGAAACTCAGAGTTAAGACAATTTTTCAGGCAAACAGAATTCAGAAGAAAAGAAGGGTTGCAATCTTATTTCCAGATACATGTGTATTTAAAGCAAAAAAGACAAATATGGGCACTTCATATTGGTCAAGGAAAAATACAACAAGAAGACATTTCAATTCTAAATATTTATGCACCCAAATTAAATGCACTCAGATTCTTGAAAAATAACTTAATCGTCTGAGTAATATGATATCCTATAACACCATAATATCAGGGGAATTTAACACTCCTCTTACAGAGGTGGGCAGATCCTCTAAACAGAAATTAAAGATATAAGGGACTTAAATGAGACCTTAGAACAACTGTGCTTGATAGACATATATAGAGCACTCCATCTCAAAGCTAAAGAATATACATTCTTCTCATTGGCCCATGGAACATTCTCCAAAATTGATCACATCCTAGGATACAAAAAAAACCTCAACAGAACCAAAAGAATTGAAATTTTACCTTATATCTTCTCAGACCACAAGGCATTAAAGGTGGAACTCAACTCCAACAAAAACATTCAATCCTGAGTGGTGCCTGTGGCTCAAAGGAGTAGAGCGCTGGCCCCATATACCGGAGGTGGTGAGTTCAAACCCAGCCCCAGCCAAAAAACAGCAAAAACAAGACAAACAAAAAAAAATGTTCAACCCCACAAAGGTATGGAAATTAAACAACCTTATGCTGAATGACAGTTGAGTGCAGGAAGAAATAAAAGAGGAAATGATTAACATCCTTGAGCATAACAACAATGAAGACACAAGCTACCAAAACCTGTGGGATACTGCAAAAGCAGTCCTGAGAGGAAAAATTATCACTTTAGCTGCCTATATCCAAAAAACAGAAAGAGAATCCATCACCAAACTCACAAGCCATCTTATGCAATTGGAAATAGAAGAACAATCTAAGCCTAAACCCAACAGATGAAAAGAAATATCCAAAATTAAATCAGAGATCAATGAAACTAAAAACAAAAGAATCATTCAGAAAATTAATGAAACAAGGAGTTGGGCTTTTTGAAAAATAAATAAAATAGATAAACCTTTGGCCAGACTAACTAGAAATAGAAAAGTAAAATCTCTAGTAACCTCAATCAGAAATGATAAAGGGGAAATAACAACTGATGCCACAGAGATACAAGAGATTATCTCTGAATACTATAAGAAACTCTATGCCCAGAAATTTGACAATGTGAAAGAAATGGATCAATATTTGGAATCACACCCTCTCCCTAGACTTAGCCAGGAAGAAATAGAGCTCCTGAACAGACCAATTTCAAGCACTGAGATCAAAGAAACAATAAAACATCTCCCAACAAAAAAATGCCCTGGTCCAAATGGCTTCACACCAGAATTCTATCAAACCTTTAAAGAAGAGCTTATTCCTGTACTGCAGAAATTATTCCAAAAAATTAAGGAGGAAGGAATCTTCCCCAACACATTCTATGAAGCAAACATCACCCTGATACCAAAATCATGAAAACACCCAACTAAAAAGGAGAATTTCAGACCAATTTAACTAATGAATATGGATGCAAAAATTCTCAACAAAATGCTAGCAAATATATTACAGCTTATCATCAAAAAAGTTAAACATCATGATCAAGTAGGTTTTATCCCAAGGATGCAAGGCTGTTTTAACATATGCAAGTCCATAAACATTATTCACTGTTTCAACAGAAGCAAAAACAAAGACCATATGATCCTCTCAATAGATGCAGAAAAAGCATTCAATAAAATCCAACATCGTTTTCTAATTAGAACACTGAAGAGTATATGCATAGGTGACAGTAATGTCTCAGGATATAAAATCAATGTCCATAAGTCAGTAGCCAATAATAGCTAAGATGAGAGGCCAAATAAGGACACAACTCCCTTCATCATAGCTTCAAAGAAAAAGAAATACTTGGGAATATACCTAACAAAAGAAGTAAAGGACCTTTATAAAGAAAATTATGAAACCTTAGGAAAGAAATAGCAAAGGATATTAATAAATGGAAGAACATACCCTGCTAATGGCTGGGAAGAATCAATCAACATTGTTAAAATGTCTACACTTCTCAAAGCAATCTACGGATTCAATGCCATCCCTATTAAAACATCAACAACGTACTTTCAAGACTTGGAAAAAATAATTCTTTGTTTTGTATGGAACCAGAAAAAAAACCCATATAGCTAAAGCAGTTCTTAGTAATAAAAAACAAAGCTGAGGGCATCAGCATACCGGATTTTAGGCTGTACTACAAGGCCATAGTGGTCAAGACAGCATGTCACTGGCACAAAAATAGAGACATAGACACTTGGAATTGAATAGAAAAACAAGAAATGAAACTAACATCTTATAGCCACCTAATCTTCAATAAACCAAACAAGAACATACACTGGGGGAAAGAATCCCTATTCAATAAATGGTGCTGGGAGAACTGGATATCCACATGGAAAAGACTGAAACTGGACCCAAACCTTTCTCCACTCACAAAAATTGATTCAAGATGGATAAAGACCTAAATTTAAGGCATTAAATGATAAAAATCCTCAAAGAAAGTGTAGGAAAAAGACTGGAAGATATTGGCCTGAGGAAAGATTTTATGAAGAAGACATCATGGCAATCAAAACAACAACAAAAATAAACAATTGGGACTTAATTAAACTGAAAAGCTTCTGTACAGCTAAGGAGACAACAACCAAAGCAAATAGTCAACCTGCACAACGGGAAAGGATACTTGCATATTTTGAATCAGACAAAAGCTTGATGACTAGGATCTATAGAGAACTTAAATTAATCTACATGAAAAAAAGCCAACAATCCCATATATCAATGGGCAAGAGAGATGAATAAACCTTCTCTAAAGAAGACAGATAAATGGCTAACAAACATATGAAAAAATGCTCATCATCCCTAATTATTAGAGAAATGTAAATTAAAACACCCCAGTGAGAATGGCCCACTTCACAAAATCTCAAAACTGCAGATGCTGGCATGAATGTGGAGAGAAAGGAACACTTTTACACTGCTGGTGGGACCACAGACTAATACAACCTTTTTTTTTTTTTTTGAGACAGGGTCTTACTTTATCACCCTTGGTAGAATGCAGGAGTGTCACAGCTCACAGATACATCCAAATCCTGGGCTTAGGTGATTCTCTTGCCTCAGCCTCCCAAGTAGCTGGGACTACAGATGCCCGCCACAATGCCCAGCTATTTTTTTGTTGCAGTTTGTCCAGGGCTGGGTTTGAACCCTCCACCCTCAGTATAAGGGGCCCACACCCTACCCACTGAGCCACAGGTACCACCCCAATATGACCCTTTTGAAAGGAAGTATGGAGAACCCTCAAAGAACTGAAGCTAGACCTCCTATTTGATCCTGCAATCCCATTACTGGGCATCTACCCAGAAGGAAAAAAATCCTTCTATCATAAGGACACTTGCACTAGACTGTTTATTGTAGCTCAATTTACAATCACCAAAATGTGGAAATAGCCTAAATGCCCACCAACCCAGGAATAGATTAACAAGCTGTGGTATATGTACACCATGGAATACTAGTCAGTCATCAAAAAAGATGGAGACTTTCCACCCTTTGTATTAACCTGGATGGAAGTGGAGCACATTATTCCTAGTAAAGCACCACAAGAAAGGAGAAGCGTGAATCCTATGTACTCAATTTTGAAATGAGGACAACTAATGACCTAGTACACAGTGGAGGGTGGGGGAAGGGAAGAGCAGAGGGAGGGAAGGAGGGAGGAGGGTGGGGTCTCAGTATGTGACACATCTTTTGGGGGCAAGACACAATTATAAGAGGGACTTTACCTAACAAAAGCAGTCAGTGTAACCTGGCTTCTTGTACCCTCTATGAATCCCCAACAATAAAAAAAAAAAAAAGCATGTTTTGTGCATCAACCTATACTTCCATTTTGAAGGAATTTATATACATATACATTTTTTTAAGAAAAGTGTTTGGTGTCTGTGTGCATATATATATGCATATATATAATCTTTATTGCTAACAGTCATGCATCAAAATTGTAGGGGAAGTCACTATTACTAAAATATTTTGATGAGTACTGTTCTTAAGAAATAAGACATTGGGAGTAGGTGGGAGTTACACCCACCTTCTTCTTCCTCTGTCCCAAATACAAGGTAAGACCTTAACTGAGGGTGTCTCCCACTGTGACTCAGGAACCCCAGTGCCCAGCTCTGAGAGGCAAGTAAGTGAAAGGGGCTGTAGATTGCTGCAGATGTGAAGATGTAGAAGAAGCAGAATGTGCTGATGAATGACAATTCAAATGTGAGAAATCAGGTGAGAGAAAGAAAGATGGTGGCCAGCCAGGAAAGAGGAAAAACACAGAGCTGGGAGAAATGAGAAGAATGGATACAGGCAAAAAAAACGGCATGAAAGCCACAGCAGATAGTTCAGATTCACCTATTTCAAAAAGAAATCAAGCCACCAAAGAGACCTCTGGCCTTGGTGGAAATAAATAAAATGTCCTTTTTCTAAGGACTGTCAACTATTGAGTTAAGTCTGAGCCAAAGTATGGGGTGGGGGCGGAGGCTTCTTCGATAGCTGATAGCAGGTTATACTCATGCCCTGGACAACAAGCCATCTACTTATCTATAAGGTAAATTGGGCCTGTGCTTTCTCTGGCTTTTAATCTAGGGAAGCGATTCCTTAGACGTCCTCGTATGCTACGTGGACAGGTGTGTCCTGCATATTTCTTGTGCCCATGAGCTTCCTAGATTTCACTTCAGCCATCCTAGAGATCATTGAGTTTCAAGTTAGTTTGGAGACTCCCTGAGAAGTGCAATAAATACTGTATAGAGAGAAGGAAAGATTCAGGTGGGTGGGGATGAAGAAAGGGCCAAGAAGAGGGAGCAGGTTTGCTGGTGCCCCTGGGAGAGGATAGTCTTTGTGCTCTCGTGGTTCCCTAAGCACCTGCTGCTTCACCCCTTTGTGCCAGCGTCTCATTAAAGCAGACTGCAGTGTCTACATCTGATGACAATGTGTCCGTGAGTCTGTCTCCCCATCTAGTCTGTGACTTCCTTGAAGACAGGGATCAAGATTTATCCATCTGCATATCCACAGATTCAAGCCCCAGGACCAGCACAAAGCTATGATTTAGGAAACTTTCTTTCTTTCTTTTTTTTTTTTGAGACAGAGTCTCACTATTTTGCCCTCAGTAGAGTGGGCGAACCTCTAACACTTGGGTGTAAGCAAATCTCTTGCCTCAGCCTTCTGAGGTGGGAAGGCTGGGGTGAGTGGCTGGGACTACAGGTGCCCACCACAATGCCCAGCTATTTTTTGGTTGCAATTGTCATTGTTGTTTAGCAGGCCCCGCCGGGCTTGAACCCGCCAGCTCCAGTGTATGTGGCTGGCACCCTACTCACTGAGCTATGGGCTCTAAACCATGACTTAGGAAACTTTCTTAAAGGCTATAAAGTAGAATGCATTGTTTGTGCTCAAAATCCCTTTACCCCCTGAGATACTCAAGGGAAATGTATGTAATTTGATTACCCGTGATGTTACCCAAACTTCAGAATTGGACACAGACTGGAGGATGGACCTACCCATGAAAAAAGCAGAGGGATATATAAGTGGCACACTAATATAAATTAAAGGTTATTAAAGATTCAGGTGTCTCAGAATAAATTCTAAAGTCATGGATCATAATTTTGGGTACATGGATCCTCAGTGAGCCCCAGGAAAACCTTCAGGGGGCATACCTATGAACTACACACACACAAATCAAAGACAAAGTCAAGTATAAGAATACCTGTACTTTGGAAGGGAGATGATCCATAGATCTCATTAGATTCTTGAAGCAGTCTATGATTCAACCATAATATAATGTAATACTTCAAAGAGATATTTACAGAAGTATAGAAAGAAACATGCACAAGGACGTTTACCATGGTGTTAAGAGAGTGGAAAACTAGAGACACTCTCAATGGATGTCAGTAAGGGAGTGGAGGCACACAATCACAGTGCCCACAACAGCAGCACACGAGTCACGGCCCTCCTGGGGGCACACGGGCACAGTGCCCACGACAGCAGCACACGGGTCACAGCCCTGCTGGGGGGACACAGGCACAGTGCTCGGACAGCAGTACACGGGTCACGGCCCTGCTGGGGGACACAGGCACAGTGCCCACGACAACAGCACATGGGTCACAGCTCAGCGGGGGGGGGGGACACATGCACAGTGCCCACGACAGCAGCACACGGGTCATGGCTCTGCTGGGGGGACACAGGCACAGTGCCCGCTATAGCAGTACACGGGTCACGGCCCTGCTGGGGGGACACAGGCACAGTGCTCGGACAGCAGCACATGGGTCACGGCCCTGCTGGGGGACACAGGCACAGTGCACACGACAGCAGCACACGGGGCACGGCCCTGCTGGGGGGACATAGGCACAGTGCCCACGACAGCAGCACACGGGGCACGGCCCTGCTGGGTGAGAAAGCAGAGACCGCGCACATGTGGAGGAGGAGAATACCACCCACGTGTGTCTAAGCACAGGATGCTCTGGGCACAGGAAGTCGGTCACCAATGTTAGAGTTATTAATGAATGGTAGAATTTGGGATGTTTTTGTCCTTCCTTTTTACACTTTTTCTAAATAGTTGGATCTTTACTATGGGAATATTTTCATTTTACCAAAACAATTATAACATTTTGAAGATTTGGAGGGGCTGTTAGAGAGAAAGGTAAGGAAAGAAGAGCTGTGATTGACAAGTCACAGAAACACGAACAGTATTGACCCTCAGGTTGGCACTCAGGCACCACAGCTGTCTGCAAGTACATCACACAGTGGAAAGAATCATAATTTAAATCATAATCATATTAAATTATTTCCATAATAATGGAAATAATCATGTTGACCCAGTGTGGTAGTCCCTGTGTCCCAGCTTAAACTTGTTCAAAGGGAAGTGACAACTGGTCTTGGAAGCCCCTGGCCCCAGCTGTGAACTTGTCTTTCTGTGAAGACAGAGCTCTGCAGGAGAGTAAAACCGTGTGTGAGAAGGAGTGGTAACTGCACGTTGTCACTCATGGTTGCACCAGTCAGCCTGCTATGTGCACAACCAGTTCTTGGAAGAGCTGAGCTGCTCTCATCTGAATTAGATTAGAATCTTCTTTCCTCCTAAATGGACAAAGACCCATTCAGGGTCTTATTTTTGAAATGTGAAAAATTGATCTGTGAGGTTCAAACCCTTCTCAGAAAGACAACGTCTCACACATGGGCCCTAGTGGGTGCCAGGCCTTCGATAGTTCTTACTTGAAGCTCTCTGCTGCACTGCCACAGGAACACGCCTCAAAAGCTATGACTTTCAAAGCCTTCCTTTGTTTGGTGGCCCAGAAGTTTTCACTCCCTAGGGAAATACACCTTGGTAATACTCATGATATGTCAAGAGGGAGAAGGATAATTATGAAAAGAAAAAAAGCAGACTCATTTAGGACAGGAAAGCTATGGGTCTTAGAAATGGTTCACTTAAAATTATCTTTCCCCACATACCTCCTGGGAACTCTTCTGAATGCCCAGGGGCCTGGGCGCCCCAGTGCAAAGACCTTTGCTTTAGTCAACTTCGCATAGTCACAGACATGGAAACCAAAGCCCAGTGCTATAACCCAGCCAAGACCAGAGCCTAAGTTTTCCAGCTTGCAGACCAACAGGCTTTAACTCTACCAAACTGCTTTTATTGTGACCTTGAATTAATCTTTTCACTTCTTTGAGTCTTAACTTTCTCAAGTGCAATATGAGAGAGAGGTGGTCTGCTTTTCTGCCTCCAGATCTACTCTCCGATCTTTTCCACCCTGCTCTGGGCCACGAGAGGAGGCTGTTTCAGTTGCATCAGTGGGCTCCCTGTCCTCTGGGTTCTGATTGGATGCAATCAGTGGAAGCCCTTGGCAAGAGCTTGGAAGGCAGAAAGGATCCTTCATGTGGCTGCCCTGCTTGGTCACTGTGGTTTGGCCTCACCCAACACCCCAAGGCCACAGCCCCTGCCCAATATTCCTTTGATTCATCTACCCTGTCTGGGTTCCAGCACCTTCTCCCTCTTCTCTCCCATTCAGGAATAGGGGTGGTGCCATGTTTCCAGATCCCACTGGCTCCGCACTGAACCCTCCCATCGGCACCCTGCCCCACCATCTCCCTGTGGAGATTAAGACAATTCAGTATTCTCAATTTTCTTAAGCCCTTAAAAATTTTTTGAAAAGAAAAAGTTAATGTTGTCACTCTAAATACATTTTTTAAATCTAGGCACAGTTAAACGTCAAAGCAAGTAAAATAAACCAAAAATATTTTTAAGTGAAAAGGGCCTTTTTACATTAATTTTTATTTTGAAAAATTTTAGGCAGAGAGAAAACTTGCAAAAATAGTACAGAGTTTCCAGACACCCTTCACAGCATCCTTCAATGTTATCATCTTAACCTAAACCACAGCACGATCTTTGAAATCAGGAAGTCAGTACTGATACAGCAGTGTCCACTGATCCATAGACAGGTGAGTCCACTGTCCCAGGAGTGTCAGACCTGGTCTAAGGTCCAGTTGGCACGTCTCCTTAGTCTTCTCCAATTGGTGAGAGTTCCTTAATCTTTTTTTCTTTATCTTTCATTGTCCTGGCACGTCTGAGGAGTACTGGTTCATTTCTTACAGAATATCTCTGTTTGTGTTTGCTTGATGCTTGTTTCCCTGTGATTTGCATTTGGGGCGAGCATGTCACAAAAGTGGCATTGTGCCCTTCCCTGTACACCCTCTGACTTATTCCTGGTGAAGGTAACCTTGGTCATGAGTTCTGCTGTAGTTGACTAGGTTTCATCTCTACAAAGTTATTACTTATCCCTTTAATAACCAAACACATCTTGGGGGGAGACTCTCTGACACTGTGCGAACATCCTCTTCTCAGCTCCGTGTCCCCTTACCACGCTTAGGTTCGCTTATTAATGACTCTCGTCTTTCAGAATCTGACTCTGACTTTCTAGCTCCATCACTCCTTCTGCACGTACTGTGCTAGAGCTGGCCCTTCCCTCCATTTCTTTATTTATCCAATTATTTATTTGTATCAGTAAGGACTTGGGAATATTTATTTTCCAGGTAATATTATGTTACTATCATTACTTATTCTCTAGCTTGGTTTGTCCCAAATTTCCCTGGACGCTCCTTCAGTTTCACTCTGTTTCATTTTGGCATAACCCATCATTTTTCAGTACGTCCTTAGTTTCTGGCACCACAAAATGTGCAGGCCTTTATTATTCCCGGAATCAGCCATGTCTTCAATGAACCCTTTACTTATTTGCTCAATCCCAATATATATATAAAGTTGTTTCAGAATTGTTAACCCATACCTGTCGGTAAAAACAAATTTGCTAACTAGACCATAGTATTTGTGTACGGTTCTTAAGTCTTTAGCCTTATGTTATATAATCAAAACACTGTTTCCCAAAGTCAGATGGTTCTTCTTCAACTCCTTAAATACAGTTTGGATATTCATTTGTTATACAGTCAGAACCATTTGTTACTCTTTGTATTCTAATTAGGTTCTTCCTCCATTCTGTAGATTTTATTCTTTGTAAAGGAAGTACTATGTGAAACATTACCACAGTTCTAATATACAGAAAGTGCATCAGTTCAAAGTCACCCTTCTCCCTCCCTCCCACCCTGTTCTCAAACAATCCCTGAGGAACCAAGCTCATTAGATTTACCTTTCTAAAATGTCTTTTGTACAAATGAACAGATGCTGTATATTTTGTTTCTTCTATTTTCCTTTTTTTTTTTATTGATTGGGATTCATTGGGGATACAAAGAATTAGGTTAGACTGATTGCATTTGTTAGGTAAACGCCCTCTTAGAATTGCGTCCCACTGTTTCTTCCATTTTTCTTTCAGGAAAGGTAGCACACTGTAAGGTCCAATTCACATAATATGGAATTAACCATTTTAAAGTGTACAGCTCCACACCATGAAGCACATCCACCGGGTTGTCTGACCGCGCGTCTGTCCAGCACCTCCACACTATCCCCATCATCACCAGCGAAGCCCCGTACTCATCAAGTGTTGCCCCGTTTCTCCCTATTTGTCGCCCCTGGACTAACGATGTCTCCAAGGTTCATCCACAAGGTGGCATGCATTGATACTTTATTCCTGTTTGTGGCTGAGTAACATTCCATTATATGGTACAGCACATTTTGTTTATCTGTCCAGCAGGTGATAGACATTTGCGGTGTTTTGACTATTAGCCTTTTGGCTATTTGAATATTGCCATGAACACTCATGTACAAGTATTTGTTTGAATATCTGTTTTCAATATTTTGGTGTCTATACCTAGGAGTAGAATTCTGGGTCATGTAATAACTTTAAGTGTAACTTTCTGAGGAACAACCAAACCATTTTCTGGGGTAGCTGTACCATTTCACATTCATACCAACAATGTACAAGTGCCCTGATTTCTCATCCTCACCGCATGTTGTTTTTGTTTTGATTGTTTGTTTACAGCCATCCTAGGGGGTGAAAGTGGTATCTCATTGTCATTTTTGTTTACACTGACCTATCAACTAATGACATTGAGCTGCTTTTTGTGTGCTTATTGACTACAATTATTCTTTTTTTTTTTTTTTTTTTTTTCTGAGATAGGGTCTTGCTCTGTCTCCTAGGCTGGAGTACAGTGATGAGACCATAGCTCATGGTAGGCTCAAACTCTTTGACTCAAGTGATCGTCCCACTTCAACCTCCCAAGAAGCTGGGACTACAGGCACATGCCACTATACCTACTTAATGTTTTAAAAAAATATTTTGTAAAGACAAGGTCTCACTATTTTGAGCAGGCTGGTCTTGAACTCATGGCCTCAGGTAATCCTCCCACCTCAGTCTCCCAATTTGCTAGGATTATAGGCTGACTATAAGTAGTATTTTGTAGTTTTTTCACCCATCCATATACGGTGAAAATCGCTGCATCTCACTTCACAAGTTCTTCCTGGTCACTTTCGGTAGCTGCATAGTACTCCAGCTTGTGGCTATCCTGTGGTTTATTCCACCACCATCTTGAGTATGAGCACTTAGGTTTGTCCAGTGTTTTGCAATCATAATGTTGCAATTAACTTGGCACATTATTTTTTATTATTGGAAGTGTACTTTGGATGGATTCCTGGAAATAGTTTTCCTGGGTCAAAAGGTCAGTTCATAAATTTGTGTGTAATTTATTAGCTATTAATGAATTAACTAGGAACAATCATCATTCTCTTATGATAAATATAAAATCATAAATTTATCCTAAAAGGGTTTTCAAAGAGAAGCCCAAGAGAAAGAAACAACCACTAAGTTTTTAACCAATAAATGGAAATTTATTTAAAACATACCTTTTTTTTCCCTCTTATAACAAGATAAAGCTATGCTAAGTAGCCTCATCCACCCTTGACCTACCTCATGTTGCTAGGTAGAACTAAACGTCTTGGTAGGAGGCCATGAGGTCTGGTAGAAGCTGAGCCCAATAAACACTCTTTATGCAACGTATTTATTTTTATTTTTATCAATTTAGGGGACACAGTGGCAGTTTTGTTATATGGATATAGTGAGGGTTTTTTGTTTGTTTTTGAGACAGAGTCTCACTCTGTTACTCTGGGTAAAGTGTCCTGGCCTCCTAGCTCACAGCAACCTCAAATTCTTGGACTTGAGCAATTCTTTTGCCTCAGTCACCTAAATAGCTGGGACTACAGGCATGCCTCACAAGTTGGGGGTTTTTGTTAATTTTTAGTTGAGTCTCACTCTTGCTCAGACTGTTCTTGAACTTTTGAGCTCAAGCCATCCACCTGCCTCAGCCTCCCAGAGTGCTGGGATTATAGGTGTGAGCCCCACCCCCAGGCCACATGGATATATTATATAGTAGTGGAGTCTGGGCTTTTGGTATATCTATCACCTGAATAGTGTACCCTGTACCCAATAAGAAATTTTGTCTCCTGCCTCCCTTTTGGGCTCCAATTTCTTTTATCCTACTTTGTATAGCCAAGTATCCCCATTTTTTATCTCCCACTTATAAGTGAGAACATGTGGTACTTAATTTTTCCATTCCTGAGTTACTTCACTCAGGATGTTTGACTCCAGTTCCATCCAAGTTGCTGTAAAAGACATCATTTTATTCTTTTTACAGCTGAGAAGTATTCTGTATATACCATAGATTATCACATTTTCTTTCTCAGCTCATCTACTGACAGACACTTAGGTTAATGTCATATCTTTGCTGTTGTAAATCGTGCTTATGCAATTCGTTTTGGTGCTTCAAATTTAATCTAATTATGTATCTGTGAGAAAAACAGGATTAGGAAGAACATGAGTGATCTCAAAACTACCAGGGTGTGAAGGGAGTGGTAAGACATGAAGAGAGGAAGTATATTTAATTCCCAATTTGCTTCCATTTTTCTCTCACAGGAATATTAAAATACATCAGAATATGCTGTAGCTACCACTTTAATAGTGGATCTGAACATCCACATGTCTTATATTCTGCTACTACGCTGTTGAAATGTAGTCATTAAAATTTCACTAATGGGCTTTTGTAATTTATTCTTTACAAGACTCATATCCCCTAACCCAGAAGGGCATTCGAGGTCAAAAACTCTGAGGTACCTATGAGCCATAGAATAACATCACATCACCAGCTTTCAATCATGAACAGGCACTATGTCCGTCTCTTCATCATTATTTCCTCTTATCTGCAGGTGTACAGTGCCTTTGTCACTTGCCACCTTAGTGCTCAGTCTGACACCTGTAACATATTATGGAGTGACTTAGTCAACAGGAAGTGGGAAGCATCCTTTGATGTCTGCCTCTGCCCATTCACTTGTTATATTGCTGTTTAATGTGCAATAGTCTCTAGTCCTGATCGCCTAGAGGTCAGTTAGGAAAAAAAAAAAAAGGAAGGTAAGAGTCAGTGTTTCGGGTAGAGCAGCTGGAGGACACCGCTCACATCCCTCATCCAAGTTCCTGAATTACTTAGCTCAGGATACAGAATCTGTGTGACAGTGCAGAGAGAATGCCGGCACCACTTAGGGCCTTCAGCTTCCTGGAGTGTTGTAGAACCTCTGCCTTTGCTGGGAAAATGTTGAGCCTTTGAGTCTTTTTAAAATTATTCAATAAAAACCATTTGTATGGGAGAATTCTGGGAAGATGGGGCTGACTGATAGCAACCCTCGTCAGAGGCTCCTGTGCAGAAGAAGAAAAACTGGATGGAACCAGACTCTACAAAGCCAAAGATGGGGAGCTGAGCCAAGAAAGAAGTTCAGCAAGCTGTAACTCCAAGGAAGAGCATTCAAGAAAACAAATTATAGGTACAAAGCCTATTGACTAGAGGACAGGAGACCCCTCCCCCAAGCAGGAGGCCTGCTGTGGCTATCTGTGAATGAGCAGGGAACAAAAGACCTCTCATTTTACCTCTCTGGAGAGAGCCACTAAACTCCAGGTCTCTTTCTCCAGGAAGGTCCCACTTATGAACCTAGACACCACCCTGCCAGGCAAAAAACTGAACAGATATTTTTTCCCCACAAGTCCAAACTCCCAGTCTACCCTTTCCCCCTCAAATGGTGGTCTGAAGCTCTGCCCTCTACAGAGCAGAGTGTTTGATTTTGTCCTGAGAGACCTGGGCATAGTGTGGACCACCAACCATCAGGACAAAATCTGTGACTAATGGAGAAGAAAGAGGGTGTGGGAAGAAAGGGTCCTTTGGTGGGAGGAGGAACAGTCCCCTGGTTATGACTATGCCTGGCCAGTGGTAGTGTTGACCCTTGGTTTCAGCTGTGTCTGACAGGGTGGGGTGCAGAACCCCCAGTTCTGACAGCAACCACAGCAGGAGAGTGGTTGCCCTGCATGGACTGAGTTTGGCAGACTAGGCTGGTCCCTGGTAGGCCTGTGAGGAGAGGCTTACTAGGTGTGGACTGCGACCTGAGAGCAAGGGCGTGGTCTCCTGATTCCAACAGAACCCTCGAACAGTGGCTTACTGGGTGTGAACCTAGCCCTGAGAGCTAGGGTGTACTCTACTGCCTCCAGCAGGGCTGGTGAGTGGAGGCTTACCAGGTGAGAACTGAGACCTGCAGGCAGAGTGTGATGCCCTGACTCTAACAGAGCCTGCGAACAGAGGCTTGCCAGGCAGTGGACTGAGACTGGCAGGCGGGGTGTGGTCCCTTGACTCCAACTAATCTGGCAAGCAGAAGCTAGCTATGTGTGGACTGAGACCAGAAGGCAGGCCCAGTGCCCTGACTTCAAAAGAGCCCTCAAACAGAGGTTTGCCAGGCAGTGGACTGAGACTGGCAAGAGGGGGCATGGTCCTCTGACTCCAACTGGTTTGGCAGGCACTACTCCAGACCCTACTCCAGAGGCTAGCAGTATGTGGACTGAGACGGGTAGGTGGGGGGGGGGGTTACCCCTGGCTCCTGTTGGGCCTGTGAGCAGAGAAGCAGACAATAGTGTGGACTGAGTCTGGCAGGTGGTAGTGTGGATCCTTGGCTCCAATTTTGCTTTGAATCCCTTTGTTTTGAATTGTCCTTGAATCCCTCTCTGTTGGGCAGGGTCTGCACTGCCAAAGACAATTTGGTTAGAACCCCTGTCTGGGGCTGCTGACTCTGGGACATTCTGAGGTTAACCTTTGAAGTCCTGTAGAGGAAAAGAACTTAAAGGTGGGGGCTGGGTGCTGCAGCTGTTTGTATCTCTTCACAGTTGAGATTTAAATCTAATAGGGTGGTTTCTTAGGATAGGGTAGAGGTTGGCTAATATCAAAACAGAGCTAGCCTGCACTATCTCACCAAGTAGGTCCTCAAAGTCTCCAGCCAAAACTCTGAAAGGGGCCTTTTTAAGGTTGTAGGAGATAAGCCACAATTACAAAGCCTAGGGCTTTGGTAAGGGGTTATCTCTACTACCTGGGAACCCCAATTCAATCACCCTACCAGTTCTAATAACCCCACAGTAGAAAATAAACATGGTGCAGACGCAACAGAAGAATTCTGGCAACATGAATAACCAGAGTAGATCAACCCCCCAAGAAATGACAAAGGAGATACAACTGAAGATGCCATGCATAGACAAATGGCAGCAATGTCAGAAACTGAATTCAGAATATGGATTGCAAATAAGATAAATAGAATGGAAGAAAAGATGGAAATTGAATTCCAAAGAGTAGTTCTAAAGTTGTCTCAAGTCACCCAAGATATGGGCATGATGAGAAAGGATAGCAGAGCTCAAGAAAATGAAAAAGTTAGTTGAGGAGTTCCAAAATACAGTGGAATCCCTTACTAATAGAATTGACCAGGCAGAAGATAGGATCTCTGAAACTGAGGACAAAGCTTTTGAACGTTCCCAAACACTCAACGAAGTAGACAAATGGAGAGCAAAAACTGATCATTCCCTCAGAGAGTTGTGGGATCACTCCAAAAGATCAAACATTCATCTTATAGAAATTCCCAAAGGAGAAGAGGATGGTCCTAAAGGTACAGATGCTCTACTCCACGAGATTTTGGAGGAGAATTTTCCAAACATTGCAAGAGATTCAGAACTTCAGATAGCAGACAGTTTCAGAACCCCAGCAAGACTCAATCCAAATAAAGCATCTTCTAGACACATTGTGTGAACTTTGCCAAAGTGAAGATGAAAGGGAAAATTCTGCAAGCAGTCAGATATAAGAAAAGCGTCACCTACAAAAGGAGAAATACCAGAATAACTGCAGCTTTCTCAGCCAAAATGTTTCAAGCCAGAAGAAGATGGTCATCGAACTTCAATCTCTTAAAACAAAACAACTTCCAGCCCAGGATCCTCTATCCAGATAAACTGAGTTTCATTTGCTATGGAGAAATCAAATACTTTAATGACATAGACATGTTGAAGAAATTTGCCATAACTAAACCAGCTCTCCTGGATATTCTCAGACCCATCCACCATAACAACCAGCACAATGCTCTACCTCCAAAGTAAACTCACCCAGAAATTTTTAAATTTTTTTAACAAAACCCAACTTTCACAATGGTGAAAGGATTAAATTTGTCCACTGGACATCCAAAAATCATGACACCCAAAATGCAACCAGGCTTATCCATTCTCTGGCTAACTGGATACATAAACTCAGACCAGATATCTGCTGTATACAAGAATCTCACCTTACCTTAAAGGATAAACATAGACTCAGGGTGAAGGGATGGACTTGTATAATACAGGTAAATGAAAACCAGAAAGAAGCAGTGGTGCAATTTTAGTAAAAGATATAATTGGCTTTAAACCAACAAAGATAAAGAAAGATAAGGATGGTCTCTACATATTTATCAAGGGAAACATCCAACATGAAGAGATTTAGATAATTAACATTTATGCACCCTACCAGAATGCTCCTCCATTCATAAAGCAGACCCTAATGAATGTGAGCAACTTGATATCTTCCTGCATTATAATAGTTGGAGATTTTAACACTCCTTTGACAGTTTTGGATAGATCCTCTAAGAAGAAACTAAACAAGGAAATATTAGACTTAAACCTGACCCTAGAACAAATGGACTTTACAGACCTCTACAGAACATTTCACCCTAATAAAACTGAATATACATTCTTCTCATCATCCCACAGGTCATCCTCCAAAATAGACCATATCCTATGACACAAGTCTAACCTTAGCAAATTTAAAAGTATAGAAATTATTCCTTGTATCTTCTTGGACCACCATGGGATAAAAGTTGAACTCAACAGCAATGGGAATCTCCATACTCAAACAAAATCATGGAAGCTAAATAATCTTAGGCTGACTGATAGCTGGGTCAAAGGTGAGATTAAGAAGAAAATCACAAAATTCTTGGAACTAAATGAAAACTAAGACACAAATTATCAAAACCTGTGGGATACTGCAAAGGCAGTCCTAAGAGGGAAGTTTATAGCATTGGAAGCCTTCATTAAAAAAACAGAAAGAGAGGAGGCCAACAACTTAATGGATCACCTCAATCAACTGGAAAAGGAAGAACATTCCAACCTCAAACCCAGCAGAAGAAAAGAAATAACCAGAATTAGGATAGAATTAAATGAAATTGAAAACAAAAGGATCATTCAGAAGATCAACAAAACAAAAAGTT
>NW_003852520.1:299361-304817 GCF_000181295.1 Otolemur garnettii
AAAAAAAAAATGTCCAGGACCAGATGGCTTCACATCCGAATTCTATCAAACATTTCAAGAGGAACTAGTACCTATATTATACAATGTTTTCCAAAGCATAGAAAAAGAAGGAATACTTCCCAACACATTCTATGAAGCAAATATCACCCTGATACCCAAACCAGGAAAGGAGTCAATAAAGAAAGAAAATTATAGACCAATATCATTAATGAATATTGATGCAAAAATATTCAATAAGTTCTTAGCAAACAGGATTCAACAACACATCAAAAAAATTATACACCATGATCAAGTTGGTTTTATTCCAGTGTTACAGGACTGGTTCAACATATGCAAATCTATAAATATAATACACCACATCAGTAAAAGAAAAAACAAAGACCATATGGTTCTCTCAATTCACACAGAAAAAGCCTTTGATAATATCCAGCAGCCTTTCATGATCAGAAGTCTTAAGAATATAGGCATAGAAGGGACATTTCTTAAACTGATAGAGGCCATTTACAGCAAACCCACAGCCAATATCATTAAATGGTGAGAAATTGAAAACATTTCCACTCAGATCAGGAATGAGGCAAGGATGCCCACTCTCTCCACTGCTATTCAACATAGTAATGGAAGTCTTAACTATCGCAATCAGGCAAGAGAAGGTGATCAAGGGTATCCAAATAGGGTCAGAGGAGATCAAACTCTCACTCTTCACTGATGACATGATCCTATACCTGGAAAATCCCAAGGATTCAACTTCAAAACTTTTAGAAGTGATCAAGGAATACAGCAGCGTCTCAGGATACAAAATCAATATTTACAGTATGTACAGTAAAAGTCAGTAGCTTTTATATACGCCAACAATAGTCAACCTGAAAAAACAATCAAGGACTCTATTCTTTTTACAATATTGCCAAAGAAGATGAAATATCTGGGAATTTACCTAACAAAGGACATGAAAGATCTCTATAAGGAGAACTATGAAACTCTGAGAAAAGAAATAGCTGAAGATGTTAACAAATGGAAAAACATACCATGTTCATGTCTGGGAAGAATCAACATTGTTAAAATGTCCATACTACCCAAAGCAATCTACAGATTTAATGCAATTCCTATTAAAGAACCATGGTCATACTTCAAAGAACTTGAAAAAATAGTACTTCGTTTTATATGGAATCAGAAAAAAACTCAAATAGCAAATACATTATTCAGAAATAAGAACAAATCAGGTGGTATCACATTACCAGACTTCAGGCTACACTATAAATTTATAGTGATCAAAACAGCATGGTACTGACACGAAAACAGAGTGGTAGATTTATGGAACAGAATAGAGAACCAAGAGATGAACCCAGCTACTTATCGTCATTTGATCTTCAACAAGCCTATCAAAAACACTCAGTGGGGAAAAGATTCCCTATTTAACAAATGGTGCTGAGTGAGCTGGCTGGAGACCTGTAGAAGACTGAAACTGGACTCCCACCTTTCACCATTAACAAAAATTGATTCTCATTGGATAAAAGATTTAAACTTAAGGCATGAAACTATAAAAATACTAGAAGAGAGTGCAGGGAAAACACTTGAAGAAATCGGCCTGGGAGAATATTTTATGAGGAGGACCTCCGTGGCAATTGAAGTAACACCAAAAATATATTACTGGGATCTAATCAAAATAAAAAGCTTTTGCACAGCCAAAAGCACAGTAAGTAAAGCAAACAGACAACCTTCAGAATGGGAGAAGATTTTTGCAGGTTATGCTTCTGACAAAGGTCTGATAACTAGAATCTACAGAGAACTCAAACTAATCAGTAAGAAAAGAATAAATAACCCCATTTCTATGTGGGCAAGAGACTCGAACAGAAACTTCTCTGATAAAGACAGGTGCATGGCCTACAAACATATGAAAAAATGCTCACCATCCTTAATCATCAGAGAAATGCAAATCAAAACCACTTTGAGAAATCATCTAACTCCAGTAACATTAGCCCACATCACAAAATCCCAAAACTACAGATGTTGATGTGGATGCAGAGAGAAGGGAACACTTCTACACTGTTGGTGGGAATGCAAGCTAATACGGCCTTTTTAGAAAGAAGTTTGGAGAACACTCAAGAAACTAAAAGTAGAACTACCATTTGATCCTGCAATTCCTCTACTAGGCATATACCCAGATGATCAAAAATTATTTTACAACAAAGACATTTGCACCAGAATGTTTACTGCAGCCCAATTCATAATATCCAAGACATGGAAACAGCCCAAGTGCCAATCAACCCATGAACGGATTAACAAATTAAGGTATATGTACACTATGGAATACTATGCAGCCATAAAAAAGATGGAGACTTCACATCTCTTATGTTTACCTGGATGTAGCTGGAACATATTATTCTTAGTGAAGTATCCCAAGAATGGGGAAAAATAGTATCCAATGTACTCAATACTTCTATGAAATCAATATATAACCACCTACACAATCATACAAATGGCAAAACATAACTATAGTCCATAAAGTAGAAGGGAAGAGGAGAATGAGGGGAGGGGAGAGGAGGGGTGATATGGGAGGAGGGAGGGTATTCCAGGGTACCTCACCTAATGTGCATGATGCAATGGTACATTTCAAAACTATTAAGAAATAAGTATAACTGTGATGGTGTGTTACTTGGTTCAATGTAAACATTTCACATTGTATATCGAAGCAGTACCCAGAACCCCATAAATGCATCAATGTACAAAGTTATGATTTAATAAAAAATTTTTTAAAATTTGTATGAAAAAAATGGGCTACACATTTAAATAAAAATGTATGTTCAGTTATGCCACAAATACCTATTGGATGCCTATTAGATCCCAGATACTATACTGGGCATGGGATTCAAAGCAATTAATAAAATTTAAAAAAGATCTTGTTCTCATAAAATTGACATTTCTTAGAGATAGTGGAAGCTCCTCTGAGTTCTTCTAAAATCTATTCACTCAGTAAATATTTCGTGAACTAGGCACTATTTGAGGCACATCTCATCAGTGAACACAACAGACAGCGCCCTGCCCTTACGGAACTTCATTCTAGTAAAGAGGAAGAGAAAATAAACACAAGTGTGTCAGTGAGACAGCACACTCAGAGCAGACAGCAGGGTGGCTAAGAAGCAAGAACAGAGCCAGCAAGGGGATCAAGGGTGCCGGGGGGAGGGAGGTGTGCAGGGCAGCGTGCAGTTTTAAGCAGGCGATCAGCTCCTCTGGAAGATATTTGAGCAAAAATTTAAAAGAGGTGAGGGTCGAGATAGCACCTCAGGTATCTGGAGGAAGAACATTCCAGCAGGAAGATTCACCAACCCTGAGGCTTGGGTCATGCCTGGTGCCTTCAGGGAAAGACAGATGACAGGTGTGGCTGGAGATGAGTCCACAGGTGAGAGAGTACTATGAGACCAGACAGAAAAGGGGAGCAAGTGCTGTAAGACCTCGCAGGCCACTGAAGGACTCAGGCTTCTTCACTGAGAGGAGCAGGGAGCCCTGGTGGGGTTCTGAGCAGAGGAGCGGCATGACTTGCCCGGCTCACCTTTGAATAAGATCATTCTGCCCACGTGCCTGAGCTGACTGCAGGGACCAAGTGCAGGTTTGGGAAGACCTGTGCGAAGCTGCTGCAGTATCTGGGAACCACAGGGGGCTCTGGAGCAGCAGAGGCAATGGAGACACAGTGGGGCACAGGTCCTGGGTTCCTTCTGACAGAGGAGCCCATGACATTTGCTGAAAGATTGGATGGTCGTGTGAGAGCTAGCAAGGAGCTGAGGCTGACTCTAAAGTTTTTGGCCTTTTGGAAGTAAGGAATGTTCATCAGTTGAGATGGGAAAGGTTGCAGATGGAGCATGTTTGAACAAGGAGATGAGAAGTTCAGCTCTGGCTTGTTGATTTTGAGATGTTTATGGAAATACCAAATGTAAGTCTGGAGCTGGGTGAAAAGTCTGGACTGGAGGTATAAGTGTGAGAGTGGTGTCAAATCGGATTTTTTTTATTACATATGGTTAAATATGAAAATATGGATGCTGTCTTAAAAATAAAATTTCATATACAGCACAAGCTGAAATTTTCCCTTTGCCTTCTTATTCCAAACCCACTACTCTCCCCGTTGGTACCACCCCTAGGAAGCAGTTAAGGAATGACAAAGATCCCACACACTCCTCTCATACACCACATTAGAGAGGTAGAGCCAACAAGGAATTTCCATTTGCACCTAAGAAAAGGTATTTTAGCATTTTCCACATATTTATGTACAATATTTTTTCTGTTTACCTACATCTTCCCTTTGCCCACACAGTAGTATAATCTCTGCCACCTCTACCATCAGGGTGATAAAATAACAGAATTTCACAGCTGCTTGGAATAAACCAGATACTTGGATTGGTACATCTTCTTTTATGAAATTAAACTGATTTTTAGTTAATTCTGTGTTGCAATGTTTTTCTTTAGTGATCTGCGATGTGTTTAAGCTGAACGACACCCTCCATTTAGGAAGCTCATCAATTATAGAGTACAGGATATACTTTCAGCACCATAGTAATAATGCTCTAGACTCTAAGCTTTCATCTCTAAAATAGAGCAAAGTTTCCATACCTTCCATTAGAAAAAGATAACCTTCAAAATTTTAGCTAATGCATTTCTGTTTTGTTGAGTTGGCAATTTACACAAGAAAGTAATGATGACTCCTCAAATATCCAGTCTCTTAGGAGTTTGGAGCATCAGCTGTAATAAAACTCAATAACCTTTCTAGTCCAAGGAGTTGGCCATTTCTACCCTGAAATCAAACAACAACAAAAAAAATTGAAGAGATTTCCTACCCACTTTGGTTTGATTTTTGGCAGAGTTCTACATCCAGTGACATGGAGCAGAAACCTTTGTATACCTGGTGTGCCTGTGACTTTATTCCAACCAGCTACTTACTACGTCGCAGCTGCATCCACCATGGCAGCCAATAAAAGCAAAAACAAAAACAAGAAAGAGTAGAACATGAGTTCTCAAAAAGCTTACCAACTAACCGGACCAGTAAAATTTACTTGTAGGAAAAAAGATCACTATAAGTGATGCCCAAACCTACTGAACCGGTATCTTTTGCTGTAAATAATAATAATAATAATTAATGACTGTTTTCTATGTTTTATGCCATGAACTTTTCTTAAACTCTGGGCACTTAACACTGCCTTTTCTTCTGGACAGATCTAGCACATGTCAAAATGAGTAAGTGCCAGAAACAAGCATTAACAGAAAAACTTGAGCACCAGCAAACCATGTTTAATTCAATCACTTGATTCTTTATGGGTCCATGAGCTTCCATTTGTGATTTTTGCCAATAAATTGTTCCTATTTTCAGAATCAAATAAAATATACCAAACTTTCTTGGTGCCCTATCAAGAACTGTGGGGTCCCTGAACAAATTTGAGAAACATGTTTTGTAGTGTCTGTTCTCCATTCACAAA
>NW_003852520.1:308612-321301 GCF_000181295.1 Otolemur garnettii
AGCCTATCATATTGTTTCCAAGTAATTACAGGGCTTAAAATATTTTCGGCAAAAGTCTAAGAAAGATAATTTTTATTCCAAATGATAGCACCCTCTAGTGTGGCATGATGGACTCTGTTCTTTGTATGTTGTTTTCCTTTTTATTTTGTAATAATCATGTGGTACCTTTAGACTTTAGAAAAAAAAATTTTTTCCTTTTTCTTTTCTTTCTTTTTTTTAGTCAGAGTCTCACTCTGTCACCCTGGGTGGCATCATAGCTCACAACTACCTCAAATACTTCAGCTTGAGCAATCCTCTTCCCTGAGCCTCCCACGTCGCTGGGACTACAGGCTCCTGCCGCCAGTCTGGCTGGTTTTTCTAATTTTAGGAGAGACAGGGTCTCACCCTTGCTCAGGCTGCTTTCCAGCTTCTGAGCTCAGGTGATCCACGGCCTCAGCCTCCCAGAGGGCTAGGATTACAGGTGTGAGCCACCATGCCTGGCCAAAAATGTTTTATATTTTATATAAGAAACTTTAAAGTTTCTTTGAAAAAGTCAACATTTGTTGTTTGTTGCATATTTTTGAAATTAACTGCAGCTGCTTGTCTCTCCTAAGGAGTTAATTTCTACCTGGCTTCTTTCCATACCTGCTAGAAACAGCCACAAGATTCAGAGCTGAAGAGTGTTCCTTCAATCTAATCATTACTGACTAATCCGCATTTAGAATGCTACCCTGAACCATTAATCAGTCAGTCTTCAGAACAGTCCAACAGGAGAGAGGAACATAATTAGCCGCCCCCCGCCCCGCCCCGGTGTAAACGCGAAACCGGCCCACAGTGCCCGCAGCGCCCCCAGAGGCGGCGGACGCCCCGCCCAGTTTCAGGCCGCAGCACTCCAACAGACGTTAGGACTAGGGATTTTACAGAATACCTCCCATGTTTCTGTGTCATAAGTGCTTGGGTTTAGATCTGATCAAATTCAACAACTTTAATGAGTCTTGCAAACCTTTATAAATACGACATCTGATCTATCTGACCACTTTTCATAGCAACCCAAAAATAATTCGTGTGGCATTCTAGATATATTTTTTAAATGTTCACAAATTCTCCCAAATGTACTAACAGAAGTAGAATAGTGAAGATAATGTGATACTCAAGTATCAAACATATATAGAAACTCCATTACCTCACAGAGCTGGAAATACGAACAGGAGTGGAGGCAAGGAATAAAGACACCTAGAACTCTGGCTTTGATAAAGTTTGATAAAGCATATAAAATGCAAAAATACTTCAGAAAAATATGTAAATACATGTATTGTCAATTTTAGAACAAGCACTTGTCTATGTCTTTCTCCAAAAGACACAGGTTTTTGGTAGTAATATTCTTTAAGCTTAAGGTACAAAGCTTTCTTTAAGCTTGATGTACAAGTGACCTTAGAAGATTGGCACGGTCCCAGAAAATGGCCTTGACTTATTTATTCCATTATTTAAAGAATGCTGGTGAACTCACTAAGAATGAATAAATGTAGGTATAGTCAACCTATAGAAAACATTTTTAATAATTTAAAATTGTTCCTAGCTGGCCATGGAAGGGTAACAAATGTAATGGATCAGGACACGATCGTTCCCACCGCACTGAGTCATCACACTTCATAATTCTCTATGCGCTTCTAAAACACACACATAAACACATGCTTGTTACTTTTAATTGAAAAGCATTCTCAATACCTCTCAAATGAACAAAAATCCTGTTTATATTCTGTCTGCTCCAGTTTATGGCTTCTTAAGAATTTATTCTTCTTTCAAGCACAAAAAGTCTGTTTATGTATATATTTATTTACTTGGCTGGTGGAGCCTCCTCCTTGAACTTTTTGGAACTTTTTAGGGGCAAATGGACTTTTCTTCCTTGATCCCAGGCTAGAGACAAAATAAATCTAACAGATTTAAATGGTCAACACCCTTCATGTCACTGCCGACTTCTCATTCAAAGAGGCACTTTGGACGGCAGGTGGAGTTATAATTATAGATTAGAAAAAAGCCACATCAGCAGCTGTTGCTTCTGTTTGTTCCCAGCTATAACTGTCATCAGTGGGCAAACCGGCATAAACAGGCCTCCACCAGTGGAAAAACATTTAACCCCTGTGCTTGCCACACTCTGAGTCTTCTCAGTAGCCAGAGAACAGAGAGAAAATCTATCCGTGCATGAGCAAGCAGTGAAACCAAAGAGCACAGCGCCAACCTGAAGGCACCTCTTCAGGGGGGGACCAAAAATCTGAAGATTCCCTTTCCTGCCGGAAACTCCAAAGGAGATACATAGGTTAGTGTGCGGAGTAAAGCTATGCATTTTAATTCTGCCCTCTGCTCTGTTAGATTTTAGTTGACATAGCTTGAAAGGAAGAGTGAACTATTAAATGAAAGAAAGTTATTTTGTTATTTAAAACTACTATGCCCATGAGAACAAATTGTGAAATGGGCTTAATTTTATTGTGCTACTCTGCCAATTTTGGCTGTATTCACATTAGACAAATAGATGAGGTAAAGATGGAAAAATTAAACCAGTTTTTGTGGTATGAGTCCCATCCATTGCAATGCAACTTACTTATGCCAAAGGGCCCTGGTTTCTTTATTAAAATCAGTGATGTTGAAGGCCAAGTTTGTGATTTTTTAAAAATGCTGTCATGTAGCTCAAGAATTTCATTTCCTTAAGGAATATGTGCAAATTAGAGCTGGATTGTTTTCCCAGTGCCAAATGAAGACAGTTTTCTTATTTATGATAAAATGTGTGATGTAGGTTACTTTATATAAAGAATCTGCTATGGCATTTATTTTGTGTGTATAGTACAACTCTACTTAAAAGCTCCATGATTTCAGGCTAAGTTGACCTCTATGACTCTCAGATCCTTTAGAGAAAACCAAAATTTTGAAGAAATCTTTTATCTGCATATGCTGCATGTTAGCAAGTAGGATTTTCAAAGATTAGCTTTTGGCCATTTATGCCAAAACCTGAATGGTTAATGTCTTGGTGAAAAGGGATGGGATTCCAAAAAACTCACTGAAAAGCAGGTTTGTGGTTACTTGGTAACCACATCCATGAAACAGATTTTGTTCAGCTCCAAACAGAAAGTGAATCAGCCATAGCATATTATTCAAGACTTTTCATGAGAAAACTGACCCAGCTTCTGGCCACCTTTTGAAGTACAGTAGAGTGCTGACTGTGCATTCAGAACTCCTCTGGGGAGACACCAATATCCATCTAAACTCACCAAAAGTAACCCATCAAGTAAATTCCTGTGGAGGCCTTGATTCTCCCCGTAACAGCAGCTCCTGATTTGTAAGAAAAGACCCAAAGCTGAGTGCAGTGGCTCACACCTGTAGTCCTAGCACCCTGAGAGGCCAAGGCAGGAGGATCCCTGGAGCTCGGGAGTTTGAGACCAGCCTGAGCAAAAAGTGAGACTCCATCTCTACTAAAAATAGAAAAACTAGCCAGGCATTGTGGTGGGCACCTGTAGTACCAGCTACTTGGGAGGCTGAGGCAAGAGGATTTTTTGAGCCCAATAGTTTGAGGTTGCAGTGAGCTGTGACACCAGTGACAGTCTATCCAGGGTGACAGAGTGAGACTCTGTCTCAAAAAGAAAGAAAGGGAGGGAAGGAAGGAAGGGAGGGAGGGAGGGAGGGAGGAAGAAAGAGAGGGAGGCAAGGAGGGAGGAAGGAAGGGAGGCAGGGAGGGAGGAAAGAGAGAGAAAGAAAAGACACAAAGTGAGCCAAATATCCCCTTAGTAAGTTTAAGGGTGAAATAAGTACCTCTTTACATACTTTGGCAAATAGAGGCCCAAATTATAAGTTTGGCCACTGCTTTTGAAAGTGTCAGTTAGCACAGCTTATCAATACCCTAAATCCTCCCATAGATTAAGAAAATACATGGTAGGTGACATCAGAACACATCTCATATGACTCATTTATTCATTCAAGTATTTATGAGCAATGGTTATATAACCTAAAAATAATACTTAGCAATTAAGGCAAGTTTAAAGCTTCTAGTATCTCTGTTTCCAGAGGCCCTTTTCTCCTTTTTCTGCTGAAAGATCCAGCACTGGGATGGTGGTTATCCGCAAGTTCCAAATTATACAAACTGAGAAGGACAAAACAGGGATAGGGCTGCCTGGCTGCTGGCTTGCATTTCCTTATACAGATTTATGACCTATCTTAAACGTTACTTTTCCCTTGTGTTTTGTCTTTTTGCTCTTCTAGAAAAAATTATCCACGATGACTGTGACTTACTCCAGTAAAGTAGCAAATGCAACTTTTTTTGGATTTCATAGGTTACTCTTCAAGTGGAGAGGCAGCATCTACAAACTCCTGTACAGGGAATTCATTGTTTTTGCTGTTCTTTACACAGCAATAAGTCTGGTGTACAGGTACTTTCCTTTGTATGTCTCTTCACATGGCTGTCCAATATCATGTAAGAATACAGTCTCAAAAATCTGAACCCCTTGGTTGCCACTGACTTCCACCACCTCCTCCATTGCGTGATCCTCTTTTTGTCTCCCTTCAGCACAGGGTATTTTAATCCACACCTAACTGGTTTTAGGGTGTTCAGTAGACTCTGTCAGTTTCAGGTGGCTTTCAGTCCAGCCCCACATTAGTTGATCGTAATGAGGTATAGTTCGTGTTTTCAGAACGTTGCTATGGGCTCAGCACCTGTAGCTCAGCAGCTAGGGCACCAGCTGGATCTGGTGGGTTCAAATCCCATACACTGGATCTGGTGGGTTCAAATCCAGCCTGGGCCTGCCAAAAAACAATGACAACTACAACCAAAAAACAGCCAGGCATTTTGGCAGGCACCTGTAGTCCTAGCTCCTTGGGAAGGCTTAGGCAAGAGAATCACTTAAGCCCAAGAGTTTGAGGTTGCTGTGAGCTGCGATGCCACAGCACTCCACCAAGGGCAACATAGTGAAACTCTGTCTCAAAAAAAAAAAAAAAAAAGAACGTTGTTATAAATTGGAAGATGTATACTTAACTCCTTACTATGTGAAGATTTTGAAGGGGCAAAGTCTGCAATCATTTGTGCCTCTCTCCACGACCTCATTCATTGTTGGAATCTGCAATTGGATGGCTTGCAGCAACTACCGTGTATGTGATTAACTGTCCACAAGATGGTATATACCAGGCAGCTTCCCTTGCTTCTGCCTGGAATGACAAGATTTTGCAGTGCCTACAACCCTTACCTGTACCCCAACTGAAGAGAAAGCCTGAAGCTTCCTTATATCTTCTGAGTTTAGAGCATGCTATGTGCACAAAAAGAGGTGCTTATAACATCACAGCATACACCTGCAGATTGACAGGAAATTTTAACAACATCAAACCCAAGAAAAACTTCTATGACTAAAAATTATAGTCAGTACGATTTTACCAGCATGATGAAAGGGAAGCTTTATGAGTTTTTTCATTAAAATTAAATGCATTAAAAAAAAGAAATAAAATTAAATGCATACTTTTCTTCTCTGGAGGAAACTAAAATTTGAAACAGAAAACTAAAGGTTTTTGAGGCTGTATTTTCACCTTTTATATGTCCATCAGTTATTTTTCTTATGCACACAGATGAACACATGTCATTGCTCACACCCATGTTCTTCCTTGCAGCAACAGGACCCCTTGTGGAAAAAGATATTAACTGGCTAACAACTATCAAAAGTAAAATAGCAAGAGCTATTATGCTACACACCATTCCAAACAAGTGCATATATTGGTGTACATTTTGAGAAAATATCTTTAGAGAAATGTCTTATTAAGAACCTCCAATAATTTTTCAGATATGTCATATACTATGATATTATTTTGACTCTTTATGTGTCACCTAAGCCTTCACAATAGTAAGTGAATGAAGACACAATGGTGTTTCATGATAATTCTCTTTGTGGCTCAGCACCTGTAGCTCAGTGGTTAGGCTGCCAGCCACATACACTGGGGCTGGCAGGTTCAAAACTGGCCCAGGCCTGCTAAACATTGACAACTACAACCAAAATATAGGCAGGTGTTGTGGCAGAAGCCTGTAGTCCCAGCTACTTGGGAGGCTGAGGCAAGAGAATCACTTAAGTTTGAGGTTGCTGTGAGCTGTGATGCCACAGCCCTCTACCAAGGGTGACATAGTGAGACTCTGTCTCAAATAAATAAATAAATAAATACCATAATAAAAAAAAAAAAACTCATTAGTTTATTTTTACTTATGTGAGTTTATTGCTGCTACTGATGCTTAGAAGAGAACAGCCCTTTAGAACAGTTGCAGTATAGCCAGAAACGCTCCTTGGAGCCTCAGCCCTTGCTTCAATACCATACTTATACCCCACAAAACTGTATACATATTTTTATCTGAAAACCAAAGAGTGCTTACATTTATAACAATAATGATTGTTACGTTAAGTCACCCTTCATTTTCTAAAGCTCAACTAAAAAATCTTGTTAAAATAGATCCTTCTATTTTAATCAAGAGTATACCAACAACTATAGGAAGAATTTGTCAAGAAAGTCAAACGTATCTTTGGAAAAATACAGACATCGTTTCATTCTCATGCCTACTAATGATCCTAAGTGGGTTTCTCAATTAATCCCATTATAAACAAATAATTATACTTAATTATACTGAATAAAAAGGCAAAATCAGAATTCATTAATTTGATATTTCTATTTTTGACAAAATAATCTCTGTAGTCTTTTCTGGCTACTAAAATTTCTATGTGTCTATTATCTAAATATGTTTTCCTTGGCCAATTAATACCAACCATTTATTATTAAAGAAGTAGGAAGCCATATGTTAAGTAGTTATATATAATAGTATTTAATCTTTATAACATCCCTGACATATAGGTATTATTATCCCCATTTACAAGTGAGAAGACCAAGGCTTAAAGAGATTTAAAAATATGTTCAAAGTCTAAATCTGTCAGTATTAATAGTAGCAATGGGATTTAAAAATCTGGCTTTCTCTTACTCTAAGGTTCATGTTTTGCACGTTTAAAGTCTCTTGACCATTTTATTTGAAGATCAGAAAGCATTCTGGCTATAATTTGTCATCAGTATGACCCTGATAGGCCTGTACAACCATTTGGTGCCTCTCCTGCCAGCTCTCTGGACTTCTGTAATTCAGATCCTATCTCCAAAGCTGGGGCAGGAGCTCCAAGCCCTTCCTGTACCGTGTACTCCCCTCTCTGTTGGGTATCAGCGCCCAGTGCTTCTCCATCTGCAGTCCGATTGGTTGCTCACTATCTCAGTATCCCTACTTTCTTTCTCAAAGTTGTACTGACCCAAATGGGCCTTTGACACTTGCTATGATGGATCTTTCCCTGGGTCCCTTCCTCCTTCAGAGCAACTACACTGTTGATTTTATGCAAGTTGCAAGTTCATTTATTTGGCTTTTCTTTCTGTACACATATTTTGATCATATTAACTGATCTTAAAATATTTCTTCTGACTCTGAATACCCTCCCCAACAATGTAAATTACAATAATAATCTTGCTAAATGCATTTATTGCTAAACCTAGAAAGTGGATCTGGGCAGGTTGGGTCAGATATATAATGTAAATTTTGAGACAGTAACTAAATTTAAAAATAAAAGTTTTCACTCTTGTTAAATCTGTCTTATATTTCAAATAATTCTGATCTTTAAAATGAAGTAATAATATCCCTTGAAGTATGGATGTGACATGTGTAATCAAGAATGCCTGAAATAGCATATTCAGGAGAAAATAAAATCAAAATGTCAAAATCAGTTACTCTTCAACAATTACTTAATAATGCTAATCCATATTTAGTCAATACACTTTTTTAGGTATTCCTGACTGATAACTGAAAAATGGAATATTTTATAACATATCTTGCTTCAAATCCAATGAATCAATCATATAAAACTTTACAAACATATAATTTTTTAAATAAAATGGTTAATAAATCCCACTATTTAATGACCAATTTGGGTACTAAAAACGTTAATGCTCCAGCGGCGCCTGTGGCTCAGTGGGTAAGGCACCGGCCCCATACAACAAGGGTGACAGGTTCAAACCCGGCCCTAGACAAACTGCAACGAACAAATTGCCAGGCATTGTGGCGGGCGCCTGTAGTCCCAGCTACTCGGGAGGCTGAGGAAAGAGAATCGCCTAAGCCCAGGGATTGGAGGTTGCTGTGAGCTGTGATGACAGGGCACTCCATCAAGGGTGATAAAGTGAGGCTCTGTCTCTACAAAAAAAAAAAATAATAAATAATAACGATAATAATAAATGTCAATGCTAAAATACTAAGCAATTTAAAAGCTTTTGAAACACATCAGCTTAGGAAAAAGTTATTGCTCCTTTAAAAATAAAGCAGATTATTTGTGCTTAGTTGTTTGCACTTAATGTCACTTGCAAAGCAGGTGCAGAAGAAACATATCATAAAGGGCTGTGCATTTTATTTTTGCTCCAGATTGTTACTTACAGGAGCCCAAAAACGTTACTTTGAAAAATTATCAATTTACTGTGACAGATATGCTGAACAAATTCCAGTAACCTTTGTGCTTGGTAAGTATAGGTCACACGCAGAATGCAGCCACACAGCTGTCTCTGTTAGGACGACACCGATGATTCTGCATGGGAGTGTTTCCAAGCTGCGGGGCATGCCTGGAAAGCCGCTGCTTGCAATAGGACCAGAATCATATCCCCCAGGTTTCTTCAAGGGCTGCTTTTGCTCATTAACACCCAACGAGTTTGAGGTAACAATCTGCTGTTGGACGATTAAGCTTTCTCCTCACTAACTCTCCAATTTTGCAGTCAATATTTGAGATCTAATACCCACTTACTGGGGTCCTGGCAGTGCCAGGCACAAATGACGTTTTTTTCTGGAGTGCAAAATCGTAAGGTGTGGGTAACAACAGTCCCATAAAAGTCTGCTAAAACCACCAGCGTCCCCGAGGGGCCTGCCGAGAAACTGCTCTGTGCTATAATTTCTGTTACCCTGCAGGGTTTTACGTGACCCTGGTGGTGAACCGATGGTGGAACCAGTTCGTGAACCTGCCGTGGCCGGACCGGCTGATGTTCCTCATCTCCAGCAGCGTGCAGGGCGGCGACGAGCACGGGCGCATGCTCAGACGCACGCTGATGCGCTACGTCAACCTCACGTCGCTGCTCATCTTCCGCTCCGTCAGCACCGCCGTCTACAAGCGGTTTCCCACCATGGACCACGTGGTGGAAGCAGGTACCAGGAGGGTTCTCTGCCGGCGCCTCTGTGCCGAAATGGGGCCTCTAAAATTTCCTTTGAAAATCCTGTATTTACTCATTCACTCAAGAAACATTTATTGAAACAGTCTTAACAGGCAAAGAAGAGTAAGACTCGGTGCCTGCCCTGGAGAAGTTGGCTTGGGGGTAGGGGAGGCAGCCGCAAGTAGTCGCGTTGCCTAAAGGAAATATGATAATTATCATGTTTATTAAAACAGTCTATCATATCTCTTACAGTTTTCTAGTACTTTATAGTTTATGTCTTTTTGTAGCTATTTCAGTTGAATCTCAAGAAAACATGAAAAGGTCAGGTGTGGCGGCTCACACCTGTAATCCTAGCGCTCTGGGAAGCCAGGGCGGGTGCTTTGCTCCAGCTCAGAAGTTCAAGACCAGCCTGAGCAAGAGTGAGACCCGATCTCTAATAAAAATGTAAAAACACTAACTGGACATGGTGGGGCATGCCTGTAGTCTCCACTACTTAGCGGACTGAAGCAAGAGGATCTCTTGAGCCCAAGAATAGGGAGGTTGCTGTGACCTATGATGCCACAGCACTCTACCAGGGCAACAGAATGAGACTCTGTCTCAAAAAAGAGAGAGAGAACATGAAAAGGGTAGAGAACCGATTCAGAAAGATTACCAGCTGTCCTGAATTGCACAAATGATTTTTGGGGGCAGATTTAAAATTCAGTCTTGGAACTCCTAAATTAATACTTTTCCTAAAACAGATCCTGGTAGGAGCCAGCAGACTCTGAAAGGTAGCAGGAAAGGGCTGTTTAGTGCGGACCTCTGTCCCTCTCCTAACCTCTCCTAGACACAGTTACTCTGTCTGGGCTTCGGGAGACACTGAACTGAGAATAGATCACAGCTGAAGGGTGGTTCTCTTATATGGGTAAATACTTAGCAAAGAAGCTGTTAAATCAGCCTTCAATACAGTGAGGATTAAATGAGATAATTCTTGGTACATAAAGTCAATAATAAGAATCATGAAATGATTTTGCTTTTATACTGAGTACACTCAGTATACTGACTCTAATATTAGGGTGTAATAGTCTACTTTTCTGAAATGTCCTTGAAAATAGATTTTTTTTCTTTTTTAGTTTGGGATTCATTGAGTGTACAAAGAATTAGACTGATTGCATTTGTTAGATAAAGTCCCTCTTATAATTGTGTCCCACCCCCAAGAAGTGTGCCATATACCATGACCCCCATCCCCCTACCCCCTCTGTCTCCACTTTCTCATTCCCCTACCCACCCACCCCCTTATATTAGCTCATCTGCTGCCTGCATATTAGAACAGAGTAAATTGGATTCTTGGTTCACCATTCTTGTGATGCTTTAAAAACAAATGTGTTCCACCTCCATCCAGGTTAATACAAAAGATGTAAATTCTCCATCTTTTTAATGGGTGAATAGTATTCCGTGGTATACATATACCATAGCTTGTTAATTTATTCCTGGGTCGGTGGGCATTTAGGCTGTTTCTACATTTTGGCGATTGTAAATTGAGCTTCAATAAACAGTCTAGGGAAAATGTCCTTATGATAAAAGGATTTTTTTTCTTCTGGGTAGATGCCTAGTAATGGGAACGCAGGATTAAATGGAAAATCTAATTTGAGTTCTTTGAGGATTCTTCATACTTCCCTCCAGAAAGGTTGTACTAGTTTGCAGTCCCACCAGCAGTGTAAAAGTGTTCCCTTCTCTCCACATCCATGCCAGCATCTGCAGCTTTGAGACTTTGTGATGTGGGCCATTCTCACTGGGGTTAGGTGGTATCTCAGGGTAGTGGGGTTTTTTGTTTGTTTGTTTTGTTTTTTAAGAGACAGAGTCTCACTTTGTCACCCTCGGTAGAGTGCCATGGCATCACAGCTCACAGCAACCTCCAGCTCTTGGGCTTAGGAGATTCTCTTGCCTCAGCCTCTTGAGTAGCTTGGGACTACAGGTGCCTGCCACAATGCCCGGCTATTTTGTTGTTGTTGTTGTTGTTGTTGTTGTTGTTGTTTGGCAGGGGTCAGGTTTGAACCCGCCACCCTCGGTATATGGTGCCAGAGCCCTACTCACTGACCCACAGGCGCCACCCTCAGGGTAGTTTTGATTTGCATTTCTCTGATTATTAGGGAAGATGAGCATTTTTTTCATATGTCTGTTAGCCATTCATCTGTCTTTAGAGAAGATTCTGTTCATCTCTCTTGCCCAGCGATACATGGGATTGTTGAGTCTTTTTTTTATTGATTAATTTGAGTTCTTCATATATCCCAGTTATCAAGCTTTTGTCAGATTCACAATATGCAAATATCTTTTCCCATTCTGAAGGGTGTCTGTTTGCTTTGGTTGTTGTTTCCTTAATTGTACGGAAGCTTTTTACTTTAAGTAAGTCCCATTTGTTTATTTTTGTTGCCAGAAAATAGATTATTTAAGGATAATATTTGTTTGGTTTTGGAGGGGATTTTTGGCTTGTTTTTGTTTTGAATTCTTAGATGGGCAATACGGATAGTGACTATCTAAGTGAAAATGAAAATGTAGAGATGAATCTCTAAATTAAATGTTTTATTTGGGAAAAAAGAATTGCAACTTAGGACTTAAATGCGGACTGGATGGTCTTTGGTATATTTGAAGAACAAGAGAAGGCTGGCAGTTTTTTTAAAAAGAGAAAGGTTGCATATTGCTCTCTGAGAAAGTTCATTGGCGCTGCTGTGGTTCTAGCGGGTGAGCAGGTTTTGACTGCTGGGGGGGCAGCAAGTAAAATTGCTTCTAGAGGTGCAGCAAGTCCTTTCAGCAGCTATCAGGGAAAATAGTTTTTAGGTCTTAGCAGGTAATTTCAGCAGCCAGGCTTGCAGTGAAATTACATTCTTGGAGCAACATTATGTGTCCTGAGTGCTTTTTCTCACTGGATTCTCTACTCCATTTTCGTTGCATATCATGAGACCACTTTCACAGTGACTAAGAGCACAGAGGAAGGGTTTAAATCCTTACTCCACCACCTACTAGCTACATGACTTTGTCTGAGTTGGTTAACCTTTCTGCACCTCAGTTTCCTCATCTGTAAAATGGCCTTATAATAATGCCCACCTCATATATTGCACGGGTTTTTTATGAGGAGTAAGGAAGTTAATATTTGCAAAGTATTTAGAGCATTTCTAGCATATGGTAAGCACTGTGTAACTTCTCACTGTTAGAACAAAATCACCTGAACAGCATAAATAGCACTTTGGTCACTTTAGAAGACTCGTGTCGACATGACCTCAAGTAGGTCTTCTTGATGCACTTTGACCAGGAGTTTGTGGAAGCCAAGGTGGAAGTAAGCGGGGGTAGGGGTGTAGATGACTTTGTCAGGGACACAGGATGAGGCATGAGGAAGTAATGGGGTACAGGAGTTGATGAAGGCCATAGTGAAGGGCCTGAGTAGCTCGGCGTGCAGGTATATTATTATATTGTTTGTAGGAACTTTTTTTTTTTTTTTTTTTGAGACAGAGCCT
>NW_003852520.1:321491-323008 GCF_000181295.1 Otolemur garnettii
AACCTGCCACCTTAGGTGTACGTGGCTGGCGCCTTAGCCGGTTGAGCTATAGGCGCTGAGCCTGTTTGTAGGAACTTTAAAAAACAATTAGCTGACACCCCTCCTCCAAATGCAAAAGTAGAACACTGCTTCAGAAAAACCATGTTGAAAATACTTGTTGACGACTTAATTTTCTTACCCTAATATCTAGCCAAATATCCTTTTTTTTCTGCCACACATTGGAAGAAGAGTTGCCTTGGGCCACATATTAAATACAGAACACTAACAAAAGCTGATTAGCAAAAAGAAAGGTGCCTTCATGCTTTTTGTGATATCTGACACCACAGATAAGCAAAAAAGGTCCTCACAAAATCAACATGTGGATTGGACATCCCCAGCAGGATCAAACACATTAAGAATTACCACCTTTGAAGAACAACCTAAAAACAAACAAGAAGCTCTACCCATTCCAAATTGATGAGGTAAAGTTTACTTGTGTAACAGAGGTGATATTTCTCTAGTTCTGACACACCCTTGGAATGAAGAAAGTGCATTCTGACAGCAGTCAGACACCGAAGCCTCAGAGCAAATCTTGTCCTCTCAGCGTCACCTTCATATTAAAAGTTCTTCCGGATGAAGCCAGGTCAGCTAGTAATGGCCCAGCCTTTGGGGCCTCTGGTCAGACGTAAGCTGAGAGGGCTGAGCTGTGCTCAGGTCTGAACAGCAATTTCTTTTGGGTGTATTTTTCAGAATACCAAGGCTTACTCTTTATTTATTTATTTATTTATTTAGAGAAAGAATCTCACTCTGTCACCCTGGGTAGAGTGCCATGGTGTCATAGTTTACAGCAACCTCAAACTCCTGGGTTCAAGCAATCCTCTTGCCTTAGCCTCCCAGACAGCTAGGACTATAGGTGCCTGCCATAACACTGGCTATTTTTTCTACTTTTAGTAGGCATAGTGTATCGCTCTTGCTCAAGCTGGTCTCTGAACTCCTGAGTTCATGGGATCCCCCCACCTCGGCCTCCCAGAGCCAAGGCTCTTTGTGAATCTTATACAAACGTCTGTCATGTGCTGGCTTCTAACTTTCCCTCTGTTGAAGGCATCTGGAATATTGGAAGACTTCTCTCTCCCCAGCCATCAATCCCCACCATTCCAAGGGAATCTTAAAATGAGTCATCACTCCTTGATGTGCATTTAAACCAGTATGGACTAGATGTTATCTGCAGAGCCACAGCCCCTCTGCACTTTGAATAACATATATTACTTATCTTAAATGAGTATTCCTGCCCCATTTCAGACCTACTGAATCAGAACCTGTGGGCATATGACCCATGAATCTGAAGTTAAACGTGCTTCTTTTTTTTTTTTTTGCAGTTTTTGACTGGGGCCGGGTTTGAACCCGCCACCTCTGGTATATGGGGCCTGTGCCCTACTCTTTTGAGCCACAGGCACTGCCCAGGAGAAACTAGTTTTATCTCTGCAGGGGAAGTAAGACACGTTTCCTAATCTAACTACATATCAGAAGTTCTAAGAGCT
>NW_003852520.1:323028-344401 GCF_000181295.1 Otolemur garnettii
TTTTTTTTTTTTTGCAGTTTTTGACTGGGGCCGGGTTTGAACCCGCTACCTCTGGCATATGGGGCCAGCACCCTATTTTGAGCCACAAGTGCCACCCTAAATGTGGTCCTTTTTTCATATGTATACACACTGAGATTTGAGAAGTACTGAGTCTTTCCTGGGATGCTTATTTTTAAAACCCTTTTTCTCACCCTGAGGTTAAAGCCTTTGACAAAAACCATATTAATAAAAAAAATATAATAGTGATAATTAGGAAGGAGCAGATTCAAGGTTTCAGCCATGCTAGAGGCTCTGGAATCACAATGAGGAGATTCAGCACAGCAGCCCAGTCAGGCTACTGTCCAGGGGATTTGAATTAGGCTTGCCTGGATGGAACAAGCATTGTTTTGACTTAAATGTTTTCATTGTTTGGTGTGGCTGAAGGAGGCAGAGATCTAAGGAGATCCGATGAGGCTAAATGCCTTCCCAAGCATCCCATGGTTATCTGGGTGTGGGGAGTTAAAAGGCCCCAGTTGCTCTTGGTAATCCCTAAATTTTTTCTCAAAAGGCAAGAGAAGCATGGCTTATGCTTTTTTTCCTCAAAAGGCAGGGAAAGCACAGCTTGTGCCCACAGGAATGAGTTTTATATACTAGGCAGTAAGGTAAAGGTTCCAAGCCATGATCCTCTAAGGTGGTAGAGACGTCCAGGTCTGTCCTTCCCAACTGCCACATGACCAGCACCCTCTGGTCAGTGCTGACTCACCGAACTTCCTGCTTCCGTCCCCAGCAGAGAGGGCTGACTCAGAGTCTGCACATGAGTCTGCGTCCAAGTTCTCCCAACTGGGCACATGCCTCCACCACTCCCTGGCTATCCTTTGCCTGTGCCAAGGTTTCTGGGAAGAACAGGAAGCTTGGGGACGCCGGAAAATATCTGGCAGATCCCCTGAGCCCAGAGCCAGGACACCTGCTGCTGCCCAAGGGCACTGAGGGCTGGTCAGCAAAGCACTGGGGGTTCCACAGGGCTGGGAACAAAACGGGTAATGCCGCCTCCTTCTTGTCAGTTGAGTTCTTTATGTAAAATCATCTGTAAGGAAAAGTACTTGTTCTCAAACTTCAGCATGCATCGAATATTGTTAAAATCAATTTTGCTAAAAATTCAGATCCCACCCTCAAAGATTCTCATTCAGTAGGTCTGCAGGGTCCACCAATCAGCATGTTTGACAAACTCCTGGGGGCTCTGAGGCAGCTGGGCTTTAAGGCCATGGGAGTCTCCCTCCAGCTTCTTCTGGCTTTTGTTTCAGGCAGGGTTGGTGCCTAGTAGATTCAGCGCTGGCTGGGAGGAAACAGTGAGGGGCTGAGAGAGGGAAGCCAGCACCTCCTTCTGGACCTTCTAGAAGTTCCTTCCCGGGAGCTGGATGAGCTCTGTCACTTACGTGGTGGTCCCTGAACTTGTCTTGCTTTTAAGTTAGACATTTAAGTTACATTATCCTGGGAAATAAAATATCAAAATGCATGTTGCCAAAGAAATAGATATGATCTGATATTACAGGTTGGATTTCTCAAAAATAAAAAGGTTTTTATTTCTGCTTATATGAACATAGAAATACAGCCACTGAATTCAGAATAATGCTGAAGAGTTCCTGAATGGGTCTGTGATGAGTTATTGCTAGAGCATCTGCAATACAGCCTCTGTTAATTTGCTTTATTGGCTAGGCCCCTCCCTGTCCTGGAAAATTCTAGTCATTTCAATCACCTGCCCTGAGAGATGTCACTCATTCCACATCAAGTCAGGAGCATGATTCTAGATCTTTGCTGATTCAAGAGATAACCTTAATTGGGTGCATTTAATGTGGTTTCAGACTGAATCTAAACATCTATCTCCTGCTTCACAGATATCAGAAGGAGAAAATAGTTCTTCCAGAAGCACAAAGATAGGAAATTACATACATTCCTCCGAAAGAAACATTTATCAAAGTGATGCTAGACCTGGCATGCCCTTGTGTGTGCTGTGTGCTGGACGCGGAGCGTGAGGCCTGATGTGAGTAAGTGTGGTCTCTGCCCTCAAGGGCCAGCAGAGGTCACACACATCTTTTCTTGCGTTAATCATCATCAGGGCAAGCACAAGTATATTTACAGTTAAACTTCTCATCTCTGCTTTGCATTTCTGGCTCTCTAAAGTACATAGTTTCTGTTTGCTAATTCTTAAGAGTAGTTAGCAAACAGTGAACTTTGAGAAAAAGGCACCCTTTAATTTTCTTAAAGTTCTGGAATCTTAATATGGAGATTTTTGGTCTTCTACAACTCGAGAAGCTCCGTTGGAATCCATAGTGACACCTAAGATTGACAGACATGGGTATAACTAAGCAAACCCTCCTCGTCAAGTAAATGATGAGGTAAGTGTTCTGACTTTGGATGCACTGGCTGTGAGTCTAGCCCCATTTGAGTTCCTGGCACACACAGATCACTTAATCTGTGATGTGATGTTCTCTGTGTAAAATCAAATGAATTTTATATAATATTTTAGGAACATACATAAAATCAATTGGCTTTTGCCTAGCTGGTATTCCCGCTGTGGGTATACCGTTGTTTTTCCCAAAGCCTTCCCTGGCTTTGGGGCTCCTTGGTCTCTGAACTCTCCCACCACCTTGTGTTATGGAAGAAAGGACTGAGGGGACAGTGGTAGTCATGGCTGTACCAGTTTTTCCTCTGCTGGCTGAACTTTCAGAGGCTGAGTCAGTCGCCCCTGTATTCTCACATGATAAGCCCAGGACAGACAGAATGTCATCCAGTGAGTGAAACTTGATTCACCTATGCTCTGCACAGGGGAGAAAGCACACAGCAGAACCAGCCCTCCCTGAATCAGTGCCATGGGCTGCAGCTCAGTTGGCCCCTGCCTGGAGGCTGCCACACAGTTCTGTCTAGGCGCTATGCTCTCAGTGTTTGTCAAGGTATGAGTGTAGACCACCTTCAGTGTTTATTTAAATTGCAGCTTGCTGGGCAGCCTAGGCTCTCAGGATCTGGGAATCCACACTATGCACAGGCTCCCTAGAAGTACTTCAGGGTGTTTGAATAAGAATAGGAATGCTGAGATGGCCAGCACTGGGGCACTTGACCCTAATTGTTTCTCAAATTGGAGTCACTGGGGATCTTTCTGAAATGCTGGCATGTGACTCTATCTTCTTAACATACATATGCGGTATGACCCAGGCATCAAGAGTTTCTGAAAAAAGAAAAAAAAAGTTAAAAGAAAAAATAAAAGAGTTTCTGAAGCCTCCCGGACCCGTCTAACATACACATACTATGTGTCCATTAATTTGTCCAGTTTTATCTGCAAATTGCCTCAGGATTGTTAACCAGGAGCAAATGCAATTCTGGACCACTGTGTAGATGAGGAGTCAAGAGCACTGGTTTTGTGTAAATAAAATGGTCTCGTTATTAAATAGAAGGCAGTGAAATAGCACATGGGATACTAACTTAGGGACAGGGATATGGCTGATGAGACATTTTCTCATAGCAATAAAATAGAGAAATATCTCTGTCTCATTCCTCATTGCTATCCCAGAAATTGATTTTACTGGATCATATCCTGTTTCAAGATTTTCAGACTGTGACTTATGGCATTATTGGGTTCTTAAATCATTTTAAAGTCTTATAACCAACATTTGTACTGGAATGGAGTGGAGAATAGGATAGGATACTAAATTATCACAGAGCACATCATGGAGAAAGACCAGTCATTGTTTGAGAACTGCAGGTATCTTCATATGGTTGGTGGGGAAGAATGTCCGAGTGCCTCCCTATACAAGGCTGTCACTCTGCAACTTTGCCCCTCTCTCAGTTGCATTTGCCTCCCCATTGGTTGGGATTTTTAAACCTCTTCAACCACATTTACAGGACAGCTATAACTGAAGTTGGTGCTTCATTCCATTCATTTGGAAAATACAGAGATAAAAAAGAGGCAGGCAACTTGCACTCTTCCTGAAGAAGCCATCCCTCTGAGGACTCAGATGCTGAATGCACAGCTTTCTCTTTCAGCAGGAACTGACACCAAACCCACTCTGCTGGCAAGCTTTGAGACAGGGAGCTTTTAGTTCTCCTGCCTATAGAGCTTCATTTAAATCCTGTCTGTTAAGGGCAAAAGACATCTGCTTCAATCAAGGGGGAAAGGACCAACGGTACAGCAGGCAGAATCTGTGCCAACTGGAATCTTGTTGTCAATGACTTCAACTAATCCTGTGGCTTTAGGGCAATAAAATTTTGCCTTAAGGTAGCAGAGCCTATTCCATCAAACCACAACTCGAGTTGCAGGTGAATGCAAACGTGAACCCATAAGTCTCAATATAGATGTATCACTCTGATTAGAAATAGGAAGGAGGATTTGGGGGATAAGCAATATGAACAGTGCTGAACAGAGCTGAGTCAGCCAGATGGAAAAGAGACAGTAAGGGAAGCACCAGGCAGACGCAGTGGGAGGACGGAATAACAGTGCCAGGGTGTAGAGGGGCCTGAGGACACAGGGCAGGGGGCAAGCATGGGAAGGAGACTGGGTGGCGGGAGGAACGGCCAACTGGAGCACTTCAGTAACTGTAATTAAATGTTGTCTTAGATGTGAAGATAATGACCATATTCTTAAAAAGATCATCATTCTCTGTATAAAATGGTTTGAAGTGCTGATGAGAATAACATTCTATTTCATAATATATATTCCTTGAATGGATTTGACCAACAATCTAGATTTCCATTCAATTGACCAACAACTTGATTTCCAAAAACAGGGTTACTTTGGCTAAGATGTGTGACATGCAGAGAATGACAAAAGTCACTCTGCCTGGGCCCTCCTGGAGGACACATCAACCTCAGATTCACTCATCATTCATCTTCTTAGCACCCAGCAAAGCACTTAGCAAATCTGGGCAGAAAACTTAAAGCTACCAGCTTTCCTCACTCTACGTGCCCCCTTCCAAGCAATAGATGTCCCCATGGAGGGAAGAGCCTAACTTTTACTTTAGTATTTGCATTAAATAAACCCTCTCTGCATATTGGCTTTCTGCTTACAGCCAAGAAAAGACTTGCTAGCACAATTTGATCATACTCCTGAATAAAAAATAACCAAAGGCAAAGTTATTCTTTGGTCAAATGACAGAGATTGCTGCCAGTATGTAAGTGGGGTTATTTTTGAAAATTGTTTTATAGATCTCAAGAATATAACTGCTAGACAATTTATGTGGAATGTGTGAGAATAGGCTACAGCCAAGATAGGTCAAGTTCATCTATTAATTTCTTGTAATAAGACTTTATCATATTCTGCAAGTCTTAAAAATAAAATAAAGCAGATTATCTGGATCATGAAACAACTTTGAGACACACTGAGAAACAGAAGAGATTGACCAGGCTCGTTTGATTTTTACCTCCAGAGACAATACAGTTCTCTACCTGTGGACACAACCCTTCTAACCTAGTGTAAATAGCCTGACTATTGACTATAACTAAACTCCTGTTGGTAAATATTGGCTTTGTAGTTGTTATTTTGTTTATTCCAGATCCTAAATAAACAGAACCTTCCAGATCCTAAATAAACAGAAGCTTCCTTCAGTGGAACAGCAATTTGCAGATACTGCTTTATGTCAGAATTTTCTGCAGAGCTTCATAAACATGCAATTGCTTGGATCCAGTTAAGTCATCCAGGAAAAAAATTTTAAAATGCTGATGCTGGTGGCCTCTGTGGCTCAGTGAGTAGGGCGCCGGCCCCATATACTGAGGGTGGCAGATTCAAACCCAGCCCCAGCCAAACTGCAAACAAAAAATAGCCAGGCGTTGTGGTGGGTGCCTGTAGTCCCAGCTACTTGGGAGGCTGAGACAAGAGAATCACCTAAGCCCAAGAGCTGAAGGTTGCTGTGAGCTGTGACGCTACAGCACTCTACCGAGGGTGACAAAATGAGACTCTCTCTCTAAAAAAAAAAAAGTCCTGATGCCTAACCTCATCCCAGACCAAATGAATCAGAATCTCCAAGGTTAAGATTTAGGCATTGGTATGTTCTAAAAGAGATTCTAAGGTGCAGACCTGGCTGGAGGACTCCTGCCCCACTGAGTCTGACTTAGCAGGTCAGGGTGGGGCTGGCCCTCTCCCTGTTTAATAGGTGTCACCAGTGATTCAGACCCATGGTCTGTGGACCTTATTCTTTAAAACAATGGTCAGGTCAAAGATCAGTAACTCTAGAGCATCAGGAACTGATGACTCTCAAAATGGGCACATCTCGTTTCTTCCTTAACCCCTTTGCATGTTGCACCTTAACAACATCTCTTAAATTTGGTTTACAGGGTAAGGAGGAAGATTTGTTAACTGATTGCAGGTATAACATAGTTTATATGTTACATTAGACCAAAAGTTGATTTTCATCAAGAATTTCATGAACAAATGATTGCATTTCTGAGACAAAAATAACTCAAAGTTAATACCTAATAAAAATCTAGTTTAGAAATAAGCTTTAACAGAGTGACGCTGTGGCTCAAAGGAGTAGGGCGCCGGCCCCATATACCAGAGGTGGTGGGTTCAAACCCAGCCCTAGCCAAAAATAAAAAATTAAAAAAAAAAAAAAAAAAGCTTTAAGCAGCCCACTATAGCTCAGTGGTTAGCACACTGCCCCCGCCCACCCGAGGTGGTGAGTTTGAGCCTTGCCTGGGCCTGATCAACAACAACAAAAAAAAAATAAGCTTTAATTCAGAAAACACTATTTATATTAAATCACAATAAAAATTTAAAAGCTACTTAAAGAGCGAAAGGGGTAGGTACAACAGCAAAAAAAGTAAGCGTTAATTCAGAAAACACTATTAAATCACAATTGAAATTTAAAAGCTACTTAAAAAGTGAAAGGGGAGTCATTGCAGCATTCTTTTTAGAAGCAAAAACTTTAAAAACAGCTCAAATGTCTATTCAGAAGGGAAGTAGTTAAAATACTATATACAATTAACTGTTAATTAGTAGGTTAATTAATATAGAGAGAGCAGCCATTAAAAAGAATACTGCCGGGCGGCACCTGTGGCTCAGTGGGTAGGGCACTGGCCCCATATACCGAGGGTTCAAGCCCAGCCCCAGCCAAACTGCAACAAAAAAACAGCCAGGCATTATGGAGGGTGCCTGTAGTCCCAGCTACTCCGGGCGGGGGTGGGGGCGGGGTGGAGGGGTGAGACAAGAGAATCACCTAAGCCCAGGAGTTGGAAGTTGCTGTGAGCTGTGATGCCACAGCACTCTACTGAGGGCAATAATACTCTGTCTCTGAAAAAAAAAAAAAAGAATACTGCTGCTTGCTCTATATAATTTTTTTAAACCTCCAAGATAAACTGAAAAATAGAAGCAAATGGCAAATATGTATGTAGTATAAAGTCATTTGTGTTTAAAAATGAATAAGCCTATGTGAAAATTTATGACATTTGTCTGGAAAGACACACAATAAGTTCATTATAGAGATTTCCCCCAGGGAGGGAAATTTTGTGGCTGAGAAAAAGAGGCTTCTCCGTTAATAATCCTTTGCCCTTTTGGAGTTTTGCATCATTTAAATTATTCAATCAAAAAAAATTTTTTTGAGACAGAGTCTCACTTTGCCACCCTTGGTAGAGTGCTGTGGCATCATAGCTCACAGCAACCTCAAACTCTTGAACTTAAGTGATTCTTTTGCCTCAGCCTCCCAAGTAGCTGGGACTACAGGCGCCCACCACAACACCTGACTATTTTTAGAGATGGGGTCTCACACTTCCTCAGGCTGGTCTCAAACTCCTAAGCTCAGGCCATCCATCCGCATCAGCCTCCCAAAGTGTTAGGATTACAGGCATGAGCACCACACTTGGCCTTTCAATCAAAATTTTTTAAAACAAGACCGGGTTTGCTGGCTCTCTCCTATAATCCCAGTATTTTGGGAAGTCAAGGCAAGAAGATCACTTGAGGCCAAGGAGTTCAAGATCAACCTAGGCCACATAGCAAAACCCAATGTCTACAGAAACTCCAGGCATAGTGATGCACACCTAAAAAAAAAAAAAAAAGGTTTAAAAAGTGAAAAAGTTTAAAAAGTAAACTTTAAGATTTTTTTTCTTTTTTTGAGACTAAGTCTCAACTCTGTCACCCAGGTTAGAGACAAGTGCTATGATCATAACTCACAACAACTTCAAACTCTTGGGCACGAGTGATCCTCCTGCCACTGCCTCCCAGAGTAGCTACAGGCCTGCACTAACCACACTCAGCTAATTTTTCTGTTTTTGTAGAGCTGGGGTCTCACTCTTGCTAAGGCTGGTCTCAAATGTTTGGCCTCAAATAATCCTCTTGCCTTCACCTCCAAGGTGACTAGGATTACAGGCATGAGCCATCACGCCCAACCTATATAAACTTTAAGCTTTTAAAGTGTGTCTTTGGTGGCCGGGTATGGTGGCTTACGCCTAGCAAGGCTAAGGTTGGTGGATTGCTTGAGCTCAGGAGATCAAGAGCAGCCTGAGCAAGGGCAAGACCCCATCCCTACTAAAAACAGAAAAAGTGGCCAGGCATTATCATGGTGCCTATAGTCCTAGCTACTCAGGAGGCTGAGGCAAGAGGGTCACGTGACCCCAAGAGTTTGAGGTTGCTGTGGGCTATGACACCACAGCACTCTACCCAAAGGAGAGAGTGAGATTCTGTCTCAAAATAAATAAATAAAGTCCATCTTTGTGTGAACAAACTCTTGTGCATAGCAGACATTCAATGAATGTTTGCTAATTAAATAAACCTAATAACTTATTCCTCTTCTATTCAAACTTCTTCTTTCTCTGGTGTTCAGGGAAGAAGGAAGAGGCAGAGGATAGCTGAAGCTTCCCATAATTCATCATGCCTTAGCCCTTACTGTGTGCTAAGGGTGTGCCAGGCATCATGCTAGCATTTTTTTTTTTTTGAGACAGAGTCTCACTTTGTCACCCTTGTTAGAGTGCAGTGGCATCATAGCTCACAGTAACCTCACACTCTTGAGTTCAAGTGATTCCCTTGGCTCAGCCTCCTGAATAGCTGGGACTATCAGAACGCCCAGCTATTTTTAGAGGCAGAGGTCTCCCTCTTGCTCAGGCTGGTCTCAAACCTGTGAGCTCAAGCTATCTCCTCACCTCAGCCTCCCAGAGTGCTGGGATACAGGCCTAGCCACCATACCTGGCCTCACGCTAGCATTTGACGTATGTTGATAATTCCAGGTAATTCTATAACACCTGCGAGGTAGGTAGTATCAGCTCTCTTTTACAGCTGAGAAAACTTAGACTCAGAGAGGTCAATGCCAGCCCACACAAATCACATTTTATACACACACCAAAGCCATTAAAGAAGAACTTTAAAAGTACACACAAAATTCTGTGGGGACTTTGAAGAGGAATACGCCCTATGCCTTCAAAAAGGGTCATAGTAGGGAAAACATTTAAGTATAATATTACTATGATGCAAGCCACGACTGAGGACCATGTGAGAGCTTTTTTATTTTTTATTTTATTTTATTTTTTTTTTTGAGACAGAGTCTCACTTTGTAGCCCTGGGTAGAGTGTCATGGCATCCTCATAGCTCACAGCAACCTCAAATTTTTGAGCTTAAGCTATTCTCTTGCCTCAGCTTCCTGAGTAACTGGGACTACAGGTACCAAACACAACACCTGGCTATTTTTTAGAGACGAGGTCTCACTCTGGCTCAGGCTAGTCTCGAACCCGTGAGCTCAGGCAATCCACCTGCCTCAGCCTCCCAGAATGCTGGGATTACAGATGTGAGCCGCTCATGTGAGAGCTTGACCAAGGAGAAATCTCCGGGGGAAGAGAAGGAAGGCTTCATAGAAGAAGGCGCCATTAAATAAGACTCTGAAAGGAGAGGCCGTGAAGAAGAGAGATGTGAAGATAGTTCATTTTAGGATTCAACTTGACCAGATGAAGGAATACCCAGAGAGCCAGTAAATCATTGTTTCTGGGTGTGTCTGTGAGGGAGTTTCTGGAAGAGACCCCCTTTTGAATAAGTAGATTGAGTAAGGAAGAGCTGCTGTCACCCAGCGGGCACCATCCATTCCCCTGAGAAACCAGATAGAACAAGAAGCTAGAGGAAAGGTGAATCCACTCTCTCTTCTGGAGCTAGGATAGCCTTTCTCTCTGCTCTTCCATCTTGGAAGCAGAGAGGGCCAGATCACACCACCCAGAACTTTCCACCGCCTTGATCTTGGGCAACCTGGCTTCCAGAACTATGAGGAAACAAGTTTCGGTTCTTTATTTAAAATAAAGAAGAAGAAGAAAAAGAAGAAAGAAAAAGTAGTATGAATCCACCTGTGCTCATGTACATCATCATATTTTATTCTTTTAATCCAACAACTCTAAGTATAAACATTCCTAATTTTAGATGAATGAACCAAAACTCAAGGAATAAACTTCCTCAAATGATCTAGTTCACAGTGAATGAATCCTTACTTTCGTATTTTTCAATCTTTTTAATCTCATAGCACATTTGAACCTATAGTTAAACTTCCGCAGTACACTTAAATTATGTTGATCAAAAAGAGTAAAAGAAAGAACATGCTTACTGTGCTTTGAACTTCTTTCAAACATAATTTAATTAAAGGTCTTTAAACATTTTGGTGGCATACCTGAGATCCTCTCACAGCACACAGTGTGCCCTGGCACGTGGCCTCCCTTCCCCCTCGCCTTCTCCAACAGAGACTGCCTCATGGACTGTGGCACAGAACTGCGCTGCCTCATGTGTTGGGGCATAACTTGTGTGCATCCTCGCAGGTGTGCGTGTATATGCCCTCTCACACTCATGCATTTCTTATCTCTCATGCAAGTATACGCTACTGGAGACAAGAATCTTTATTTCCTATTTCTTTTTTTTTTTTTCTTGAGACAGAATCTCACTCTGTCGCCCTAGGTAGAGTGCCTTGGCATCATCATAGCTCACCTCAAACTCTTGAGTGATCCTCCTGTCTCAGCTTCCCGAGTAGCTGGGACTACAGGTGCCCACCACCACGCCCAGCTAGTTTTTTCTGTTTTTAGTAGAGAAGGGGTCCTGTTCTTGCTCAGGCTAGTCTTCAACTCCTGAGCTCAAGCAGTCTACCTGCCTCAGCCTCACAGAGTGCTGGGATTACAGGCATGAGCCACTCTGCCCAGACCATATTTGCTTACATAAGAGATACTGGAATTTGCTAATATATTAAGGCTAAGTCTGCATATTGTAGCTATTTTATCCCCCCGTTATATGCTTATATAGGAGATACTGGAATTTGCTAATGTATTAATGCTAAACTAAGTCTGCATATTGTAGCTATTTTTATTTTGTGTAAAGGTTTTATGACAGCAGATGAAAGGAAGTTATTCAACCACCTCAAATCTCCTCATCTGAAATATTGGGTTCCATTTGTTTGGTTTGGAAATCTTGCAACTAAAGCCCGGAATGAAGGTAGAATCCGAGACAGTGTTGATCTGCAATCATTGATGACTGTAAGTACACTATAAACCATTAATAAAAATGCTAATTAGAGACCAAGAGGAACCTACATATAACACGCCAGACCAGAAGGAGTCTGCTTTGTTTAATCCTGTTTCCAAAGGAACTGGAAAGATCAGGCTTGCAGGAGAGCCCTCAGCACACAGGTTGAACTCAGCCTTGGCAGCAGTGTTTCAGATAGAACAAGGCTTCTTAATAGTCTCTATGAGAACGTGTCCCTTGATTGATTAGCCAAGACCTGCTCAGGGCTCTGAAGGATTCAGTGCCCACGTAGCATCTTTGCCATCCCTGGCTCTAGGATCCTAGAAGAAAATCTAGAGGAGAATAAGCCTCCCCAGCCATTTATGCCAAATTGGAATATTCTGAGGGTAAGCCAGCTTTTCAAATGCTCTAGTAAACAAAGCAGTGTTATTCTGAAACAAAATAACCCTGAATTCATGTAAAGGCTGGATGTATATGTGCTATGACATCTCCTGCCTGGATCAAGCTAAAAGTAGTGAATGATTTTTCTTTCTTTTTTTTTTTTCCAGTTTTTGGCTGGGGCTGGGTTTGAACCCGCCACCTCTGGCAGATGGGGCCGGCGCCCTACTCCTTTCAGCCACAGGCACCGCCCATAGTGAATGATTTTTTAAAAGCTCCCAAATTAATATGAACTCTTCTTTCTAGTTTTAGATAATGACTTAACATACAATGGAGAAAAATAGAAAAAAAAAAAAACGAAGGATCCCGACCCTCCTGCTTCAGAGAGAGATTTTCTGTCATACTGAGTGTTCTAACGTCCTCCTTGGTTAGGGGAAGGGTTTAGGTTGTAGTTACATCTCTTTTCTAGGATCTATAATAAGCTTGTTTTTAGAACAGAGAAACAAAACAATTTTTGCTTTCCACATTGTTTAGCAAAATAGCTAAAAGTTACTTATGTAAAATATTAACTATTGCCTTCCCATCACCACTGTGGACCAATATACATATGGGGTCTATTTTTACAAAGTCCTGGTTTATTTTAATATATATATTTTAAAAAGCATAATGTCCAAATGTCCTCCTCCTTTTCGCACCATTTTCAATGCTGTTCCTTGCTTGTCATTTTTGGAACTTTCCTTTTGTAGTAGTCTTGGAAACCAACTTACCAGACTCACAAATTCAGTCCCAGCAGTTCACAAACGCGTTGGTCAAAGACAAGGCACGTTCTGAACCTCAGGGAGCGTCTGCTGCCGCGCCCGTCCCTTTCGATACTGAGTCGTTTCTGATCTGTTTCTGGTTTAGGAGATGAACCGGTTCCGCTCCTGGTGCAGCCTCCTGTTTGGCTATGACTGGGTGGGGATCCCGCTGGTTTACACGCAGGTACCAGACGCTCCCCCTGACCCCTCCTGGCCGCAGCTCGGGGACGCCGCGCCCCTCTCACCGTCTCTCGGTTGCAGGTGGTCACTCTGGCCGTCTATGCCTTCTTCTTCACGTGCCTGATCGGACGCCAGTTTCTGGATCCCAGCAGAGGCTACGCAGGGCACGACTTGGACCTCTACGTCCCGATCTTCACTCTGCTGCAGTTCTTCTTCTATGCCGGATGGCTCAAGGTAGCCCACGGTCCCAGAGCCCGAGCCCCCCGCTGAAATGTGCCAAGTTCCCAACTCTCCGCCCTGAGCCTGCACTGAGTCTTTAGCAAACCATTCATGAATGGTCAAAGGCAGAGGTAACGCGCCATGGCTCCGGGAAGGGATTCCTTTCCCGCCAGGCAGTGCTGCGGCACCTGGAGCTGCTCCTCTGTGCAGAGAGGACAGGAGTCCTCTGTCGCGGCTGTTGATCTGTTAGGTCTCAGTGTGCCCCCGACAGGATTACCATACGTAACTAATGTATGACTGTGCCCGCCTTCATATTTCATACCACAGTAAGCAGGTAGGCAGAGTGAAAATGAGCGAGCAAGGGCTCGACCCCATAGCTCGGTGGTTGCAGCGCCAGCCACATATCGGAGGTGACGGGTTTGAACCCGGCCAGGGCCAGCAAACCAACAATGACAACTGCAACAAAAGAGGGATAGCCCGGCGTTGTGGTGGGCGCCTGGGGACTCAGCTACTCGGGAGGCTGAGCAGGAGAATCGCTTGAGCCCAGGAGTTTGAGGTTGCTGTGAGCTGTGACCTCATAGCACTCTACCCAGGGCGACATAGTGAGACTCTGTCTCAAAAAAAAGAAAAAGGAGTGAACAAGAAGCCTTGTCTATCAGATTTTAGCCTCCAAGCACTCATGTTGTAGTAGTGTCTTGGTTCTGCTCAACGCTGTAAATAGTTACTTGCAACTCCCTGAAATCCTACTCACTATCCCATAATATTAAATGCTTTCCATTTTCAAAACCAAGACTGAAACTCGGGAAAAAATTCATCAGAATCAAAATTAGAAACACTAGGATTAATGATGGCACTGGATTTAATCCAGGAAATTAAAAACAGGTCCAACCAGTGAGAACAGCTTGTCTAATTACCATTGTGGAATGTTGTGTGTTCCCACTCCCCCCGCCCAACTTCTCTCAAACTTCCTCAGATGACTCTGTATGAATTTCACAGGCCTGATTCCTCCACCTCTTTTGTAAACTTCCAAAAGGGACACATGTGATAGAAAAAAAAAAAAATCAAAGACAATGGTTTCATTAAGTTAACTGAAAACTAATGATAGCATGAAGATGACACCAATAAAGTAGAATTTTCAAAGTTTGGCCTTCCAAAAAGCCACATGCTGTCGGCACCATCAAAGGCTGCAGAGAAGCCTTTCCTTTCACTGGTTTGAATCTCAACCAGGAAAAATAAATGAATTGACATTTCAAATTATACTACAAAGAGGAAAGGCATGTCCCTTAAAAATTGCAAAAGTATTTTTAACCCGATGACAGTGATTCTGAATTATTTTTACCCATTTAACAGCAAAAAAGAGCAAAAGCGACTAATAGTTTTCATTTCTCATTAGAGGAAAAAGTAGAGTTTACCTTTGTGCATATACAATTGCCACGATTGCCCCAAATGCTCAGTCATTCTGGGTTTTTTTTCCTTTGCCCTGTGTAGTGCTAAGCTTTATTTTCTTTGCTTTGTGACCACGCCAGGTACTTAACCAGCCTAAAAGAGTAAATAGTGTTTCTTTCCTTCTGATGTGCTTTCTAAAATATTAACATCCTCTTCCTTTATAAAAATATTTTTAAAAGGCAAAATATGAAAAGGCATGATCTTAGCTCCATTAACAGACCGGCAAACCTAGACACCAGGGATTGTGTTTCAGTATCTAAACAGCTGCTCCATTATGACAACTCAGACATGAACAAATCTTTTCAAGGTGTAGAAAAGCCATCTTAACTTTATGAACAGTATATTACTCAGTTTCTTGCTGGAAATGGAGCCTCCAATGGAGTAAGGGATATCTTTGGAAATTGTCAGTTCAGAAATATAAATTCCTATTAAAAAATGCAAAACTCATCCCATAAAAGTAAAACTCTGGATATAACAAAAAATATTGTCAGGACCTAGTTAAATAATCCAATTAGTTTAAGCCAAACACCAGGTAAGAAATGGTGGCTAACTCCTTGGAACTCACAATAAAGGACATTGGGATGGATATCACAGTGAGGCTCACTCAGTCAGGGCACAGCCCAGCCTACCCCTGTCAGAGGTTCTTAACCCAGGCCTCACATTAAAATCTCCTGGGAACTTTACCCAGTACTAACTCTGGGTAAACCTCACACTGGGTAAAGCAGAGTCCCTAGGGGATGGACTCAGTCACCCTTTGTTTATTTTTAAGAGCTCTCCCCGAGGTAATTTTAGTGTGTAGCCAAGGTTGAAAACAACTGCTTTAAGTAACTTATCTTAAATCCTACAAAGTAAGTATGTAGATTTTCTCCTAAGTATTCTCAGGATCTAGAATATCCAGACTCTGGAGACTAACGACATAGTGCCTTTATTTTATATTCTTGTATGTTTCTTCCCATCTAGACCCAATGGAAAATCTCCCTCTCTCCCCTCTCACACATACACACATGCACACACATGTACACTCACAGATGCCCAGATAACAAAAATCAAAGGAAATTATTCAAAAAGGAGAATGACAGGTGAGTCATATTTGACACATAAATCTTGCATCAAAAAAGCTATTTAATACAGGAACATGATAAGAATATTTCATATTGACCAAATATTAGAAGATGTGTGATGGCAAGCTACCTAAATAAGCAAGATAACTAATTTACTAGGTAAGGGCCAATTCTTTAGGGTAAAACTAAGTAACCCTCAGTTTCTAGCTCTGTAACTTAGCAGCTCTCTGTCCCATTCACTCAGCAGTTACGTCCAATGAGTGTGGCAGCTCTTTATATTATTTTCTGTAATCTGTGACGTAAGTCTTTTCTGCTTACCCTTCTCCTTGTCTACACTTGTCTTATCATGTGGGCCCTGAGAACTCCTTAAAGGTACAGGCTGTGCGTCCCTCACAGTGCCCGCCCAGGGTTTGTGCTTCTTCTGTATCCACTGGCTGTATTGGGCTCCTAACCAGTGCTCGGCTTCTCCCGGGCAGGACCAGCTCTATCTCCAGTGGGATGGGCAAGTGCCTTCGGCAAGCGTGCCCACTCCTCGTGACTTGGGGCTCAAGTCTCACTTGCTGATAAGCATCTGTGTCTGTAGAACAATCCACTCCCTGCTAGGCTTCCTATGATGAAAGTGACAAACTGAGGCAGAGAGTGAAACCGGCATCGTTTCAATCTCTGTCCTCAGTCTTCACAGATATCATGACAGATTTATTCCATGTTCTCACCTGCAGGTAGCTGAGCAACTCATCAATCCTTTTGGAGAAGATGATGATGATTTTGAAACTAACTGGTGCATTGATAGAAATTTGCAGGTTAGGAAAACTTTTCTTTCCTTTACAAACATTAATAATAAATCACTAATGATGTTTGGAATCTAAACAGACCCTGGATACAGGCAGCCTGGACTTCTGAGTCCTAGCCACAAATGAAAGAGGTTTGGCCGTTCAGTACGTAAGTTATCCCAGGTCCTCCTGAGACCTCAGGCCCAGTGAAATTTAGTTCCTTTTAAGTGGAATTTCGAGCCAATTTTGTTTGTAAGTTTCTCTGTTAACTTTACCCAGCCTGTCCATCTGAGTACATAGAAATAATTTAACTTATTCTTCAATTTGTTTTCTGTTGCCACCCATAGAGGTTGACAGTGACAAATGTGAATTCCCAAGGTCACCTCACCTCAGCAGCCAAATGTCCCGTAGCTGGACACTGGGAGCCTGGGCCATGACAGCCTGTGTCTCAAATCTTCCTGAAACACATCACCTGGGCCCACAGCCCTTACCTAAAGCCCTGTCCCAGAAGGCTTTTCATGAACAGCCAGCACAAGGGAGCTTTCATGTCAAGCAAGACTCCTCAGACCATTCTTCTCCCTGGGAACCACAGAGGGAGTAAGAGCCTTTACCTTGCTCCCTTGTTGCAAGCCCTGACTCAGCTCTTAGATAAGCACAAACGTTACACAGTTGATCTCGTCAGTCTGTGTCGAGAGAAAGTGTAAGGTCTTGGTCACTCACTCCTTGTCAAAATTGGGTTCCCAAAGGATTAATACTTTATTCGTGCATAGATTTTTCAAAGCCAAGAGGAGAGATCACTGTAGCTTCAAGCCATGCGGACTTGTTGATAAGCTTTTCCAAGCAAACAAACAAGAAACCAAGGCATTTAAGAAGTGATTACATTTTAACAAGTAAAAATGTGTTCATGGGGTTAGCAGGTTGGAAGGCTGAAACGCCTCAGCTTCCTCTATTCTGTCTGGGGTGCAGTGGGTACTGTTGGGGCTGCCACTAGGACAGCAGCTCTGAGCAAAGAAGAAAGAAGTGGCTTTCCTCCCTGCCAGTGAGCAGCAGCTCCACACGGGCACACCACTTACCCTCATTGCCAAAACTCTTGCACAGTAAATGACGGCACAACTCTTCAGTAGCTCTGGTTGTGACAGGAGTGAGCTATAGAAGTCTATATACTCACTCACTTAGGCCACGTCCCAGGCCTCTCCGCCATGCATCCACCCACTGGGAATTCTCTTTTTTTGTATGGTTGTATCTGAGTTATTCTAACATTATCACATTGATTTTAGGTCTCTCTTTTAGCTGTGGATGAAATGCACATGAGCCTACCCAAGATGAAGAAGGACATTTACTGGGACGACTCTGCTGCCCGCCCACCATACACGCTGGCGGCTGCTGACTACTGCATACCCTCATTTCTGGGATCAACGGTCCAAATGGGGTAAGTGTGTTGAAATCTATAGTATAAGGAAACATAGTAGATGACTGTTTTCTTCTTTTACTTTCTTTGACTTTTTTCTACCTGGCCTTAGTACTGTCTGTCTCTATTGGGTGGTTTTAACATAACATTGGGTCCCTATAGACTCAGGGCCTTGAATAAATGGGCAGAGGCCCAAAGTAAACCAGGCACAGCTCTAGAATAATTATATTAAGTCTGATAATATATTTGATTTTGAAGAAATGTGTGGATGTGGGGAAAGCTTAAGTACATCTGTATTTGCTGAAAGCAGATGCCACAGTTTCCAAGTAAATTAATGAAAAGAACATAAACAAATTTAGAAAGTAAGAACCATTTCCCTTTCCACCCTCCTCCCCAAAAAAAGACTTTAGAAAAAGGGGAAAAAAATGTGGATTTTTTTTTTTTAACTTTTGGCAAAACTATGGTTTAGGGTTCCCTGAGACTGCCTCCCATCAGATTTGTGAAGCTCTCCTGTGACCACCACCTGTGACCTCCCTGCCCCTCCTCCCAGAAGTGGTCCGCCCTCCCCTTTCCCTGCTCTCAGGACACTTGGCTTCAGTCCCATTCCTGTGAAGTTTTGTCCTCAGCTGAGTATCTCCTAATCCTCATAAATGATGGTATTCCTCATCCAAAGGAGGCTGAAAACCTTTCCAGACCCCCAAAAAGGATGAGATGACTGAAGGTGGAATTTGTGCAGATAATCAGGAAGATTTAGGAGCCAGACTTTCCTTGTCGCCCTCAAGGACACCTTAGAGAAGGGCCCCCCTCCAGGCTAGACTTGCTCCTGCTTCTAGATAGCCTGCTAGACTTTCCCACCGAGGGCCCCTTCTGGGCCAGGAGACTCAGCCCTCCCCCAGCCCCTTCCAGGTGAAAAGTGCCTTTCTGTTGCGTACACTTCTCAGCCTTTGTAACACCCTCTACAGGGCAGCTTCATAGGCATTTGGCAGCCTTCTCAGTTTTATTATTAAATCATAGCTGTGTACATCAATGCAATCATGGGGTACAATGTGCTGGTTTTATATACCATTTGAAATATTTTCATCAAACTGGTTAACATAGCCTTCACTGCATTTTCTTAGTTATTATGTTAAGACATTTATACTCTACACTTACTAAATTTAACATGTACCCTTGTAAAATGCACCATGGGTGTGTTCACACCAATTACCCTCCCTTCACCCTTCCTCCCCCCCTCCTCTCTCCTCCCTCTCTTCTTTCCCCTTCTTCTTGGGCTATAATTGGGTCATAGCTTTCTTATGAAATTGGTTTCATAGTAAGTCTGAGTACATTGGATACTTTTTCTTTTATTCTTGAGATACTTTGCTAAGAAGAATATGTTCCAGCTCCATCCATGTAAACATGAAAGAGGTAAAGTCTCCATCTTTCTTTAAGGTTGCATAATATTCCGTGGTGTATATATACCACAATTGATTAATCCATTCATGGGTCAGTGGGCACTTGGACTTCTTCCATGACTTAGAAATTATGAATTGGGCTGCAATAAACATACTGGTGCAAATATCTTTGTTATAAAGTGATTTTTGATCTTCTGCATATGTACCTAGCAGAGAAATTGTAGGATTGAATGGCAGGTCTATTTTTAGATCCCTAAGTGATCTCCAAACGTCTTTCCAAAAGGAACGTATAAGTTTGCATTCCCACCAGCAGTGCAGAAGTATTCCCTTTTCTCCACATTCATGCCAACATATCTGTTTTGGGAATTTTGTGATATGGACAATCTTAATGGAGTTAGATGATATTTCAAAGTGGTTTTGATTTCCATTTCTCTCATGATTAAGGATGATGAACATTTTTTCATATGTCTGTAGGTCATGCACCTGTCTTCTTCAGAAAAGTTTCTCTTCAAGTCCCTTGCCCACCCTGAGTTGGGATCACTTATTCTTTTCTTAAAAATACGTTTGAGTTCTCTGTGGATTCTGGTTATTAAACCTTTGTCGGAGACATAATCTCCCATTCTGAGGGCTGTCTGCTTGCTTTACTTACTGTGTTCTTGGCTGTGGAGAAGCTTTTTAGTGCAGTAGTGTATTTTTGATGCTGCTTCAATTGCCTAAGGGGTCCTTGTCATGAAATATTGGCCCAGGATGATTTTTTCAAATGTTTTCCCTGCACTTTCTTCTAGTATTTTTATATTTTCATGTCTTAAGTTTAAATTTTTAATCCAGTGAGAGTCTATCTTAGTTAGTGGTGAAAGGTGTGGGTCCAGTTTCAGTCTTCTACAGGTTTCCAGCCAGTTCACCCAGCACCATTTGTTAAATAGGGAATTTTTCCCCCCTCAATGTTTTTAATTGGCTTGTCAAAGATCAAATAACAGTAAGTAGCTGGGTTCATCTCTTGGTTCTCTATTCTATTCCATACATCTACCTGTCTGTTTTTGTGCCAGTACCATGCTGTTTTGATCACTATTGATTTATAGTATAGTCTGAGGTCTGGTAGTGTGATTCCTCCTGTTTTGTTTTTATTTCTGAGTAATGTCTTGGCCACTCAAGGTTTTTTCTGATTCCATATAAAACCAAGTGTTATTTTCTCAAGCTCTTTAAAGTATGACAGTGGAGCTTTAATAGGGATTAAATTAAAATTATATATTGCTTTGGGTAGTATGGACATTTTAACAGTGTTGATTCTTCCCAGCCATGAGCATGGTATGTTTTTCCATTTGTTAACATTGTCAGCTATTTCTTTTCTTAGAGTTACATAGTTCTCTTTATAGATATCTTTCATGTCTTTTATTAGGTAAACTCCCAAATATTTCATCTTCTTTGGCACTACTGTGGAAAGAATAGAGTCCTTGACTGTTTTTACAGCTTGACTACTATTGGTATATATAAAGGCTACAGATGTATGAGTGCTGATTTTGTAACCTGAGACACTGCTGTATTCCTTGATCACTTCTAAGAGCTTTGTGGTAGAATCCCTGGTGTTCTCCAGATATACAGTCATATCATCTAAGAGTGAAAGTTTGATTTCCTCTGACCCCATATGGATACACTTGATGACCTTTTCTTGCCTAATTGCAATGGCTAAGACTTTCATAACAATGTTGAAAAGCAGTGGAAACAATGGGCACCCTTGCCTGGTTCCTGATCTGAGTGGAAATGATTTCAGTTTAACTCCATTCAATATGATATTGGCTGTGGGTTTGCTGTAGATGGCCTCTATCAGTTTAAGAAATGTCCCTTCTATACCAATTTTCTTAAAGTGTTCTGATCATGAAAGGATGCTAGATATTATCAAAAGCTTTTTCTGCATCAATTGAGAAAATCATATGGTCTTTGTTTTTTATTTTGTTTATGCAATGAATTATATTTATAGATTTACATATATTGAACCAGCCTTGAGACCCTGGGATAAAACCCACTTGGTCATGGTATATAATTTGTTTGATGTGTTGCTGGCTTCTGTTTGCTAGGATTTTGTTGAATATTTTCACATCAATATTCATTAGTGATAATTGGGCTATAATTTTCTTTTCTTGTTGGGTCTTTTCATGGTTTGGGGATCAAGGTGATGTTTGCTTCATAGAATGTGTTGGGTAGTATTCCTTCTTTTTCTATATTTTGGAAAAGGTTAAGTAATATAGGTACTAGTTCATCTTTAAAGGTTTGTTAGAATTCTGATGTGAAGCC
>NW_003852520.1:344686-363967 GCF_000181295.1 Otolemur garnettii
TTTTTTTTCATATTTCTGAGAATAGAGTTTCTTGTAATATTCATTAAGGATTTTTTTTAATTTCTGAGGAGTCTGTTGTTATTTCGTCTTTACCATTTCTGACTGATGAAATTAGAGATTTTACTCTTTTTTTCCTGGTTAGGTTAACCAAAGGTTTATCTATTTTATTGACCTTTTCAAAAAACCTACTTTTTGACTTATTGATCTGTTGTATAATCCTTTTGTTTTCAATTTCATTTAATTCTGCTCTAATTTTGGTTATTTCTTTTCTTCTTCTGGGTTTGAGATTGGAATGTTCTTCCTTTTTCAGTTTCTTGAGATGTCCCATTAAGTTGTTAACTTCCTCTCTTTCCTTTCTCTTGAGGATGGCTTGCAGTGCTATAAATTTCCCTTAGGACTGCCTTTGCAGTACCCCAAATGTTTTAGTAATTTGTCTCATCATTATCATTTTGGTATGATAATGATCAGAAAATTACCAAAAATTTGGTAATTTCCTTCTTAATCTTGTCTATGACCCAGCTATCATTCAGCATAAGGTTATTTAGTTTCCATGTTTTTGTATGAGTCTGCAGATTCCTGTTGTTACTAAGTTCAACTTTTATTTGATGATGGTCTGGGAAGATGCAAGGAATAATTTCTATTCTTTTAAATTTGTTGACGTTAGACTTGTGACCTAGGATGTGATCAATTTTGGAGGATATTCCAAGGGCTGATGAGAAGAATGTGTATTCAATTTTGTGAGGATGAAATGTTCTGTAGATGTCTGATAATCTAATTGTTGAATGATTAAGTTTAAGTCTAAAATTTCTTTGCTGAGTTTCTTATTGGAAGATCTATCCAACACTACCATGGGAGTGTTAAAATCTCCAATTATTATGGTGCTAGAGTAAATCAAGTTGCTCATGTCTGTTAGAGTCTCTCTTATAAATTGAGGCACATTCTGGTTGGGTGCATAAATGTTAATAATTGAAATCTCATTATGTTGAGTGTTACCCTTAACAAATATGAAGTGACCAGTTTACTTTTCCTTACTCTTTTTTTTTTTTTTTAACACAGTCTCACTTAATCACACTCGGTAGAATGCTGTAGCATCACAACTCACAGCAACCTCCAACTCCTTGGCTTAGGTGATTCTCTTGCCTCAGCCTCCTGAGTAGCTGGGACTACAGGCACCTGCCACAACACCCAGCTGTTTTTTGTTGCAATTGGAGCTGGGGCTGGGTTCAAACCTGCCACCCTCGGTATATGGCCTGAGTTTTTGTATCCAGTCAGCCAACTTGTGCCTCTTTACAGGTCAAATTAAACCATTCAAATTAATTGAGAATATTGATAAGCCTGGTAGAATTTGGGCTATCAAATTTTTTGACAGTCCAGTGGACATTTTTAATCCTTTCACCACTGTGGAAGTTGGAATTTGATCAAAAATTTCCGAGTGAGTTTACTTTGGTGGTAGAGGGTTGCGCTGGTCATTATCGAGGATAGTTTGAGACTATCCTGGAGAGCTGGTTTAGTTATGGCAAATTTCTTCAAGATGTGAATGTCGTTAAAGCATTTAATTTCTCCATAATAAATGAAACTCAGTTTAGCTGGATATAGGATCCTGGGTTGAAAATTATTTTGTTTTAAGAGATTAAAAGTCAATAACCTCCCTCTTCTAGCTTGAAAGGTTTCAACAAAGAGAGAGATCTTCAGTCATTCTAATATTCTTCCCCTTGTAGGTTATGGTTTTCTTATGTCTGGCTGCTTGCAGAATTTTCTCCTTCATATTAACTTTGATGAAATTAATTACAATGTGTCTGGGAGATGCCTTATTCAGGTTGAGTCATGCTGGGGTTCCGAAGCTGCTATCTGAATTTCAGAATCTCTTGGCATGTCTGGGAAGTTCTCTTTTATTATCTCATGGAGCAGAGCATCAGGGCCGTTCAAAGCCACCTCATCACTTTCAGGAATTCCTATAAGGCAAATATTAGTTTTCTTTGAATTATCCCAAAGCTCTCTCAGAAATGATCCATTTTTGCTCTCCACTTCTCTCCTTCTTTGAGCATTTGGGAGCATTCAAAAGCCTTGTCTTCAATGTCAGAAATTCTTCCTTCTGTCTACTCCATTCTGTTAGAGGACTAGGGGATTCTACTGTATTTCTCAGTTCTTTGAGGGCTGCAAGTTATTGCCTCACTGTGTCAAAATCTTTGGTGATTTTTGTCTTTGAGCTCATTGAATTCTTGAGACAACTTTTGAATTAATCTTAGAATTTCTAATTCCAACTTACTTCCATTCTATTAATCTTATTTGCCATCCAAATTCTAAAATCAATTTCTGACATCTCAGCCATTTGTTTATGAATGGGATCTTCTGGTGTGTCTGCCATGGGTAAGTTGATCTACTCTGATTATTCATGTTGCTGGAGTTTTTCCACTGATTCCACCCCATCATTATTTTACAGCATTTGGCAAGATGAGTAGATAAAGGTGAAGTTGAGTTGTGGGCTCCTGGAGTAGGGATTAACCAGCCTTTTGCCCAAGAGCTGGGACTGGTGTCTGTACCTTTCCCCTAGAGCTTGGCAAAGGACCCATACAATGCTATGGACTGAGACACTGGGGACCTGCTTGGTGTGGTGGGGCTAAGTGGCTCTGTCTTATTTTCAGCTGGTCTCTGTCCAATCCTCTGGGTTGAAGTCTGGGTTGAACTCTGGATTGAAGTCTCAGCTGTGGAGAAGTACCAGCGACTAAGTCACCCTGCCCCCCACAAGCAACCACTGGAAAAGGAAAATCAAACATTCCTACAACCACACATCCAGGGTACCACTTTGGATAGTCCTCAGGTGATTGGTTCAGGTCAAGAGTTCTTATAAGTTGTCCCAGTCAGCACCCAGTCTCAAGAGGGAGAGTTCAAAAGGTCTCCGGCAACTAGATAGCAGGGGTCTGCTGGTAGCTCCAGTATGACTCTCTCCGGTGCCTCCTGGAGTCAGAAGGACCCACCCAGCAAATGAATTAGTCCAAGAAGGTTGATGCCTCCTTCCCCACCTTACACCTGTCACACCCAATCATTGGTAACCCCACAGGGCTGTGACCCAGTTCCCTCCAAGGAGCAGGTGCTCCTGGGGTTTGCACCTGCCTGAGTCACAGGGAGATTTATGTTTCCTCAGCCAGACCTCCTCATTCTGCCACCAGCCAGCAGGAGGAGCTGAAACCTGACAACCTCAGGTGCTTAATGGAAGCTGGGGTGGTTCACTCAGTTCTGGCCCCACCCCAGATTGATCTTGCTGCCACTTATATTCTGGCACAATTAGCAATTCTGTCTCAGCCATATTCTCCTGCAGGCCAGGTTCTGTTTGCATTCACAGAAACTGCAGCTCAGCCCCGCCTTGTGCCGCTCCCATTGTGCCAGTTCTCACAGAGCTGGTATCTCTCTCTTGGCTGTACTCTGTGTTGGGGCAAGCTGGTTAAAGCTCACATTCAGCTTTCAGTTCCTGCCTCTCCTTGGGCTGGTACTCGCACACAGCTCTCAGTGTCTGTTTCTCCCTGGGCTGGTGCTGTTGCACTGCCTGCTTTTGTCTCAGCTATGTTCCCCTGGGAACCAGGTGCTTCTTAGGCTCACTAAAGCAGCACTTCTGACTCAACTCCACCCTGAAAGTATGCCATCTCTGCCCGGCATATTCTAGTCTTCATCTCTGCCGCACCCTACCCAGGCAGGTACCACATCAGGCATAACCCTTTACTCACGGGGCCTGCATTTCTGTCCCAGATCTGTTCCGCCAGTGGCTGCCACCAGAGTATAGGCTTGGCTTTCTCTGGTTGCCAAGAGAGGCAGGGAGTGTCTCTCCAAAATATGCTCAGGGGTGTGAGCCCTATTATTCCTGCCAGTGTCACTGCTGCTCTGCTGCAGAGCATGGCTTCTCTCTTTCCCTCTCAGTCCACTGTCTTCTCTTTACATGCATGCCACAGAATCAGCACATACCTGCAACAGCCCACACCTTGTCCACACCTCTCGAGAAAATACCCAATAATCTGGACTCCATGGGGACAGGATTCCAGACCATGGGGTGAGAGTGGAGGGGAGTTCCGGAAGTTCAGAATTGCAGGTAGAGAACATATACAGTTTTATGACTGGTGGAAGAGTGCCATGGCATACTAGTAGGTCCTCTCTGGGGAAGGAGTTCTGGTTTTTAGAGGGTCTCTCCTGTGGGATAAAATAGGAGGAGATCTGAACTCTGCTCACTTGTTTGTATAGAGTATGCTACGAGCCATTCTCATGGGAGAGGGGACTCCCATCTGCTTGGAGATGGATTTTATACCTATTATTTATTTCCTTGGGATCATAGTTCACCTCAGCAGGGTTGATGTGCGTTCTTGAACGCACATCTTTTCTCTTGGCTCAGCTCCAAATCATCAACTTACTTGATAAACTTCTGTCCTTTAATTCTCCTTCTGGATGGGAGCATCTGTGGAAAGCTGGCTCAAGTTGGCCATCTTGCCTCTGCTCCCCCCTTCTCAGTTTTGAAAAGTAATACAAGGTGCTTTTCTGTGGGTTTGTTTTCAAATAATTCAATATGCTTTATCCTTCCTCCCAGTCCCACCATTGATTAAGGTATTTGGGATCGAACATGTAAAAGAAGAGAGACCCATGCCATCAACTGAGAGGTTAAGGACCCAAAATGAAAGATTATTCTAAGGCACAAAACAAAAGGAAAATGGAGTCCCAGTTCTCAGTGGGCAACATGGTCTTTTATTCCACTTGAGTGCAGATGGGGTAAAATCAGAAAGAAATTCCACACTTGGCCTATGGCTGATGGGGATTTAAAGGGTCATGGGGCAAGGATTGGCACATTCATTATTTCCTGGATAGAACATTCATTTGATTGTTCCTGGGCAGGTCAGTTCTAGCTGGGTGGGTTAGTACATCTATTCTATCATCCCAGTCTTTCTAATCTATTATAAGGAGGTGGGGTGATGGGCATGGTGTCTCCTTGGCTGCTTCCTATGGATGAGGGACATTATGGACTGCCTAAAAGGAAGATGGGGGGAGGAAGTGATTTTTACAAACAAGAATACTCTTGACTTCAGTTTGAACTGGTTGATAGTCACATACAGCAAGGATATGAGTGGTTGTTTTCCTTTCTTTTGAGGGGGGGTTGCCTGGTCAATAAATCAGGACATGAGTTGGAAAATTACTGATCTGTAACTGTGAATGAGAAAGATTATAATTAGTGGCCCTATCATCACTCGATTTCAATGGGGAGGGGAGAAAGGCCAGAATTGACAGGAGAGGTAGCCAGAAGGAAAAGAAGTAAGAAGAGGAAAAACTGGATTTCTTCAGGGAGAAAGTCTTGGAAGGTGCCTTATAGCCACAGTCCTTTAAAGGCTTCAAAGAGGTCATCCCAATTTTCAGCCAGGCATCCTCATAAAAGTCATGGAGAATAGGAAAAAAGCAGGGAGTAATGTTACACATTTACCAAGAAGTGGACTCTTCAGGGATCCTGGTGAGTTTTAAGAAGTGGGGGGACACCTTAAGGTGCAATTTCCAATCAGAGTCCTCCAGTGTTGTAAGTTTTTCTGTAGGACACAGTTTCATTCGGGATCAGTGAATCCAACCTGGAGGATCCACCAGAATGACCATGGGGGTGCTGTAAAGAACAATATGAGGGCCTGTTCAGTAAGAAGATAGAGTCCTGTGGGGCAAGGGAGATTTGAGGAAGACTTGCTGCCCTGACAATTGGTCTGTGACTTTCTCTGTTGTGGGTTGGGGTAAGAGCAGATTTGTTGTTTTTCTAAGTTCATCTCTGGTTTCCTGGAGGATGGGAAAATAGTTTCCTATGATAGAGTCTAGAGGGGTTTCAGGGCCCAGAATAATAGTTCTGCTGTATATTATTTCAAAAGGGCTATAAATGAGGGGTTTGTGAGGGATAAAGTGAATGCAGAGTAAAGTGATGGGGAGGAGCTTAATCCAATCTTGTTTGTATTGGAGCACTAATTTGATGAGATGTTGTTTAAGGATATTGTTCATTTCTTCTACTTTTTCTGATGATTGGAGCCTGTAAGTGCCACTGGACTCCTAGGGTTTGTGAATTTTTGGAGTGGCTAATGTGGCTAATGAAAGCTGGGCCATTTAGAATAGAGCTGGGGAGACTGAATCTAGGAATAAGTGGTGAAGGAGGGTGAAGACAACGTCTCAGTTTTTTTTCCCATGGGAAAGCCTTCAACCCATCTTGAGAAGGTATCAACCAAAAATGAAAGAAGTTTATATTTTTATACAGGAGGCATGTGGGTGAAGTCAATCTGCCAGTCTTGTCTGGGGGGTTGGCCTTGAGCCTAATGTGTGGGAAAAGGGAATGTTTTTATGGCTCGCTGGGATGATGCTTGAGTACAGATCATGTATGACTGGGTTATTTTTTTTTTAAAGGGAAGATAATTGTGGGTGAGAAAGAAGCAAAGAAAGAAGGGTATAAAAAGGCTTGAAACCAATATGAAGGCTATTGTGGAGGGAAGAGAGGATATTATGTGCTTGGAAGAAGGAAGAATAAATTTTCCCTGTTGAATGAAACATCCTCTCTGTGTGGGAAGATTCTGGTAATTGTTCTGTTCTTCAAATGTATATACTGGAAAGAATTTATTAAAAGACAAGTACTGTCCTTCTGGGTGGGGGGGGGTGTTAGGGTGTGTTAGCTGATATTTGGCTTCTATATCAGCTTTTTGATTGCCTTTTGAAATTGGATCTGTTTTACTTTGGTGACTTTTACAATGAATAATGGCAATTTCCTTTGGGAGTATAGTTGCATTTAGGAGGTCAATGAGTATAGCATTGATGATAGAGAAGCCGTGGGTGGTAACGAATTCCCTTTCTTGCCACATGGCTGCAATGGTGATGGATTGTGTGGAAAATGTACTTGGAATCTGTGTATATGTTGATGGAGCAGTCTCGTGCTAGTTGTAAGGCTTTAGTGAGGGCTAAGAGTTCTGCCTGTTGTGAAGAAGTGCAGGGGGGCAGAGTAACAGAGGTGATAATGGGGGAAGAAAACACAATAGCAAAACCTGCTTTGGCAAAGGAGTGAGCAGAGGGCTTAGAGGAACTGCTGTCAATAAAACAGGTGCCTTTGGAGTTAGGTAAGAGAAAGAGAGAGATGTTAGGAAAAGGGTGTAATGTTACTGTAGTAAAAGGCCAGCAATCATGGAATGTGTTCTGGAAAATGTGAGTGTCATATGAGTGGAGGGCAGCTAATGGAAATTAGGGGTTATATGCCTGACCAGGGAAAAACTAAAGGTCTGGGTTTTCTATGGAGAGGATTAAGAGCTGAAGTAAAAAAAATTAAGAGGTGCAGAGATTAAAGATGGTGAGCATTAGTGTTTTAGATGGGATGATATATTATGGGGACATGGTGAGTGAGTTTCTGGCTTCTAGGAGAAAGAGGGATATGGCTGCTACTGCTCAGAAGCAAGGAGACCAGCCTAGGGTTGTGAATTCTATCTTTTTTGAGAGGAATGCTATTGCAGGGTAATCATTGCAAGGTCTTTGTGTTAGAACACCTACTGCGCATCCTTTGTGTTCTGACACTGAGAGATAAAATGGATAGCAGGGATCAGGGAGATGAAGGAGAGTGCTTGGGACAGAGAGAATTGTAGGGAATGGAAAGAACTTTACCAATGCTGGTACAGGTCTAGGAAGTCAGTTGGGGAACCTTCAGCAGCAGTGTACAGAAGTTTAGCTGAGGCTGCAAAACTGGGAATCCAGGCTCTAAAACATCCTAAACCCCTAGGAAGGAGAGGAGGTCACCTTTTGTTTGGGGAAGGGGTAAGGAGGGGATACCCTGAACACAATTGAGGGGATGAGTTTTTCTTGCCCCTGTAAGAGAATACCAAAGTATCAGATAGAGGGAGAGGTTAGCTGGACTTTGGAAGGCAACATCATATATCCTTTGGTAGCAATGAAGGAGAGTAAGTGAATGCTATCTTGCTAAGAGGCATTGGGAGAGGGACTGCATAAAAGAAGATCGTCCACATACTGAAGAACTGTGGCATTTTCTGATAAAGTTAACTGCTGGAGGTCAGCCTGAAGTGCCTGCCCAAAGTAGTAAGGGCTGTCTCTAAATACTTGTGGGAGAACTGTCCAAGTGAGCTGTTGGCTGATGGAGGAATCTAGGTCTGTCCAGGTGAAAACAAAGGAGGATTGGTGGATGGGAATGATAAAAAAGGCATCTTTGAGATTTAACACTGTGTAGTGACAGGGAGGAATGGTAGATAGGAGGGTATAGGGATTAGGGACTACTGGGTGAATAGGCTGAACAATTTCACTGATGGCCTGTAAGTCTTGCACTAAGTGATATGACCCATCAGTTTTTTTCACAGGAAGGATGGGGTGGTTGTAGGGTGAGCCAGTAGATGTGAGAATAGCAGCTGACAGGAATTTGAGGATGAGTGGTTTAATTCCCCTGAGGACCACCATGGGGATTGGATATTGTTTAAGGGAAGGGTATGAATATTGGGATTGGAGGGCAATGAGAATGGGTATATGATGGGAAGCTATAAAAGGAAGAGAGGTGTCCCACACAATGGGATCTATGAGAGGTCAGATTGAGAGAATGGAGAGATCCCAGTAGGGGAGGGGTTGGAAAGGAGCAGGATGGGTAGTGAAAAGTGAGAATTGTCAGGGTTGCTTGTAATTTTTGAGAGAATATCTCTACCTAGTAAGGGAACACTACATGAAGGAATAATAAGGAATGAATGTGAGAAACAGTGTCCAGAAAGTGTGCACCACAAAGGTTAAGTTGTGTGAGGGTGGATTACATTACTATCAATACCCACCACCATCTCTGTTCATTCTACAAGACTTTTATAAGATGGCAGCGTGAAAAGGGTTGCCCCCATGTCTATTAGAAAGAAATTAGCTTACCTTCCACAAAAATGCCAGGAGTTCAGATTTTATAATTATCCAGGGGGCACTCTGATCCTCTGGAAACCATCCATCTTCAGCAGGTAGACCCAGGAGATAGGGAAATTCAGGCATGTTTTGTGAGTGTCTGAGAACTAGATCCTCAGAAGAACCTAGACAGAATCCAGCCACATTCTGGAAGTGTCTGAAAACCAGATTTGTAAATGTTCCTGGAGCCCTCTGTTCTATGACGCAGGGAAAAGAAACTGCAGACGGGATGATTTGAAGGGAGGTCGAGACTTGCTCAGGTCAGCGACCAGGCCCAACTTTACTGATTATCTTATACACCTTCAAACATTCAGCAAGAATTTAATACAGATAAAAAGAAGTGAAGTAAGATCAGGAAACTACCATTAAGATTACAATTCAGTGTGAATGCTGTGGAACACATATACAATTGATTTTGTTTGGGGTAAAAACATAAAAGAGACTGGGTGTCTGCTCTTGCTTAGCCCAAGGTGTTTTAGAACCAAAACCAGAGATAATAATGTTAATGAGAGGAGAAGGGCAGAGAACAGCAACGGATTGCTACCGACAGGCGCTCAAGCTTCCACCTGTGACCTAGGCCTGTCCCTCCAGTATTCTTTTGTGAGAGTGTCTCTGCATTTCTGCAGGCTGCAGACAGGAACTCAATCAAGAAAGAAATCCTTCTCAGAGCCATTTTCCTTGAGGAGCACTTTGAAACTAAACTGCCATGTCTGAGCATGGGGTGCTCATCTCTACACAGATTCTCAGAAAGACCTTGGCAATCAAACTTCCAATGAGGGCCTCTGCAGGATGGATATGGTTTGGGGGGAGGGTTCGATGTTGGGTGATGTTTTCTCACAAGGAGAGAAGGACGGCTTGCTCCTAGAATTGTATGAAAGCAAGAAAAGACTACATACTCTTAGATGGCATGTAGCAAGATGTCTTTATTTTCCACTCCCTTTTATTGGGAGCTAGTCTTGTACACCACATTGATCAATAATCCTAACATCCTGTATTCTTATTTTAAATTATAGAAAAGAAAGAAAGTCTGGGAAAGTAAGACAAACCATCATAAAATTAGCCTAAAGAAAGAAAATCTGGGGAAGTAAGACAATCATCTTAAGACTAGCCTCAGGCTGTTCCTCTCTGAAGACCTAAAAGAACTATACATTATCTGACTTCTATTGTTAAAGTTAAAGGTTAGGATAAACAGGGGAGTAAAACCTTTTTCTTCTATGTACTCAATTAAATTTCTGAGAAACAGGCTCCATGACTGTTTTCTTATGGTTTGGAGGGTCCCCCACCCCACCCCACCCCCCACTAATGATGGAGTGTTCTTTTCACTCACACCAACCTTTGAGTCATGTCTCCTGCACAGATGGGTCATTTCAACCCTTACCTGGCAGGCTGACTTGACTGCACAATCGGGGTTCCATGTAGGAGGTTGTTAGGCCTTGCCTGCAGGTCCCCACTGTGCTTTCTGAGGTCACTTAGGCCTCGACAATAATGCATGATACTCACGAGTCTTTTTGCTCAGTTTCTGGAATTAAAAGAGTACATTTCACTTAATTTTTGTGAGCGTTTACCCCACAGTTTGGATTTCCTCATTGTCTTGACCAGTGACCTAAACTTAAACCCAGGGGGAATGCCACACTTAAAACATGGTCCGGGGGAAAATCTCAGTCTTTTGGAGCACACCCTGGGGAATTCTGAGAAGTTGCCAGGTTTTCTCTAATGGTGGAAGCCAATAACTAGAGTTCTGAGAGGCCACTGCGTTTAGAAGCCTCCTCACAGTTATTGAAAGCCATATCAATAAGATCTTAGTGGGGGGTCTGAGGCCCTGGCTGGGGGGTTGGAGTTTTTTTTTTTTCAGCTACCAGGTGAAGACTGAGAGATAAAATGCATGTTAATAACGAGTCTGCCCTTGCTGCTCTCCGGCAATAGGGTGGTATATCAGTGGAGAGCTTTGTCAAGATGGGCTAAAAACTGGTCCCGTCTCTGGGTTATTTCCTTTAACTTATCAAAACTGATGGTCTTATGGGCTGCTTATTTTAGTCCCTGTAAGAGACACTGGACCATGTGGTTATGGAGGTGGACCCCAGTAGTGTCAGATTGGTAATTCCAATTGGTGTCCTCCTGGGGGATGGCCCTAGTACCCTCCAGCATGGTCTGGTCTTTTCTACATAGGTCTTTGTTATGAATCTGGGCCTGGGTCCAGACTTGCTCTCTCTCCTCTGAAGTTAGAGTGAAGGTGAGGATGGCATGTAAATCATGCCAAGTTAGAGCATATGATTTGGTTAGACATCTAAATTCTTGAGAGTATTTTGTTGGATCTGTAGAGAACAAACCTAGTCTCTGAACTATGTGGGAGAAGTCTGAGAGAGAAAAAGGGACAAGAACCCCAACAATGCCTTCTGTTCTCACAACCTCTAGGAGGAGGTATAGGGGTTATGGTATTATGGAAATAGGAGGGGTCCAAAGGTGTGGCCAGACCTAGTATGGGGCAGGGAAATTGGGTCTGTCATATTTCCTTTCTCTCTGGGGTTCACCATTTTTTTTCTCTACCATGTGCTGTGGAAGGCAGGTAGAGGGTGGTGAGGAAAGGGGGGATGGGATGGCATTCTTCAGGTAGAGAGGAAGTTGGGTGCTGTGGAGAGGCAGAAAGGGAAGGGTTATCTGCCAGATTGAAAGAAGACAATGGAGGTTCAGATGAGTCAAGAAAAGTCAGTGTTATCTGCGCAAGAAGAATCTGAGAGGGTTCACAAGACAAACACAGGGAAGAAATATTTCGGAGTATGAGAAATGCCTGGGTGTGAGGGATCTCTGACCACTTGCCTAATTTTTGACAGGAATTATTGGGATTAGTGAGAGTGGAGATGTCGAAGGTGCCAATGTGAGCCATTATGCAGTTTGTACTTAGGCCAAGCAGTACTGCAGAAAAAGAGGAGGCGTTTAGGGTTAAGATCAGGATACAGCCATAGAGCCTTGAGGTGAGTTAAAAGACAGCTTAGAGGTGAAATAGTGGGAATTCATGACTGATCAGTGCCCACATCAAAAACTGGACTTAGAAAACAAATGAAATTAAAGCAAAGATGTAAAGAGAACTTCCACGGAGGAAAAGGAGGGACAAAATGGCTGAGGCTGCAGCCAGAGAGGACCTGGCCTCTGCATGTGGCCATTAGCTGTTAAAAAGTGATCCAGAGCCCCATGAGGGCACTGGATGGGTGAGCCTGGCTCACCGGAAGTGGTCCAGCCCACAGGAGGGCATTGGACCATTTACCCTGGCTCACCAAGGCTGGGATCAGGGAGAATACCCAGTCTCAACATATGACTTTGGTCAAAGAGGCCCTGGCCTCTGCATGTGATCTTAACCAGTCCAAAAAAATCTAGGCCCACAGTAGGACACCAGATGGGCCAGCCTGGATCACCAAGGTTAGCCAGTGACCAGAAAAGACCCAGACCACTGGGAGTGGTCCAGCCCCACAGGAGGGCACAGGCCAGGCAAGCCTGGCCCACCAAGGTTAATCTGTGACCTGAAGAGACACAGATCACTGCAATTTTCAGCCAAAAATGGGAGGAGGGAAATGAGGTTTTAAAAGGTGATTATATATGAGAGATTATATATGAATGCTTAAAGCTTAAAAAAAAAAAAGACATAGAGATACTATATATGAATGCTTTTAAAAAGCACAGAAATAGAGGGAGAGGAGAAGAGGAATTAGAGTAGGGATGGAAAGAGAAAGAAATTCAGAAAAGGAGTTCTAGGCAAAGGCTCAACTAACCATTAAATGGATGAATTTTAGGCAGGGTTGGAGAGTATCCTGTTTCCCTTCATCTTGTGGGAACAAGGATTCTTTCAGTTGGGTCCAATGAGGTATATTTTGGCCCCCCACAGGGGCTTTTCCCCATCCAAGTAATGGTACCATATGAAAGGTTAAGGATCCAAAATGAAAGATTATTCTGTGGCTTCAAATGAAAGGAAAACAGAGTCCTGGTTCTTACTGGGTGACATGGTCTTTTATTCCACCTGAGTGCAGATGGAGTGAAATCCGAAAGGAATTCCACACTTGGGCTATGGCGGATGGGGATCTAAAGGGTTGGAGGGCAGGGATTGGTGCATTCATTATTTCCTGGGTGGGACTTGCACTTGATCCTTCCTGGGTGAGTCAGTTCTACCTGGGCAGGTCAGTACATCGGTTCTATCATGGACAGAATCAGGAAATCACTGCAAAGATTTTATTCAGACTGAAAGCGCTGTGTGTGCTGGGCTCTAAGGTCCAGGAAATTGTCTTGCACAATGGTTAACGTGATGTTTTTACAAGTCTCGAGATTTTTATCCTAATCTATGTATCTGTCCTAATCATCATAATTTGAGGGATTCCTAAGTAAATGTCCATGTTCCTTAGAAAATATTAAAACATCTGTTGCTCCAATTTCTAAATACAAAAACATAGAATACAAAAACACAATTTTGGATTGATAAGATCTTGGAGAAAATTCCTTCCCCAAAAAAGTTATTGGCGTTGTAGAGATCTGGGTGAAACCTGCCCTTTTTCCCTTGACCGGGTTCACTGAAAGATCAACTCACAATTATGGTTGATTTATAAAAGAAAGATTTATTTCCAAATACCATGAGCATGAGGAGAACCACAAGAATGATTACCCAAAGTCTCAGTGATAGACAGAGACCTTTATAGGTGCCTTTTGGAAGGGAGGGGGGAAGAGTGTGGAAAGTATAGGTGCAGCAGATGGTTGCTGGGGGGTTATGTGTGTAGATGGGTTGAAACAGACTGAATTGTAGATTAACCTGAGAGACAAGTATCAGTCCCTCAAATGACCTTGAGGCAGGTCTATTAGCATGCAATAAGGAAGTCAGCAGCCCCTCCCCCTCTAATTTTTTTATACAGAGTCTCGCTATGTTGCCCTCAGTAGAGTGCTGTGGCATCATATCTCACAGCAATCTCAAACTCTTGGGCTTCATCAATTCTCTTGCCTCAGGCTCCCAAGTAGCTGGGACTACAGGTACCCTTCACAGCACCCAGCTATTTTGTTGTTGTTGTTGTTATAGTTGTCATTGTGGTTTAGCTGGCCCGGGCTGGATTCAAACCCATCACCTTCGGTGACTCTTGCTACAGGCACCAAGCCAAGCTCCTTTTGATTCTCAATCAGGTTACTTAGGTTTTATATAGAGAAAAGAAAGGCCTCCTTCAGTGCTTCCTGATCGTGAATGGCCTTTAATTCAAAGTATTCTTTATACCAAGGAGTCATATTTGGGGGCATGATTTTCTTACCTCCTTCAGTGTCAACAATATTCTGTAAAATAATTTAAAGAATTTTATTCTGAGCCAAATTTGAGGACCGTGACCTACAGCCATACCCAAGAATCCCCGAGCATGTGGACTGGAGGTGGTGGGACTGCGGTTTGGTTTTTATACATTTTACGAGACAGGGATTACAGGTGACATCATAAATCAATACGTGGAAAGCATACATCACTTTGGCCCCAAAAGGTGGGTCTGGAAGCAGGAGCTTACAGGTTACATACAGGTGGTTTTTAAGATTATTTAGCTGACGATTGGCTCCATCACAAAGACCAGGAGTCAGTGAAAAGGAATGCTTAAGATAAAGGGTCTGCTGATTAGAGGCAAAGAACCAGACAGACTCAAGTAGTTTGTTGTGTATATTGAGGACCTGCAGGTAGGTCTTGCACAGCCTTAGGCCTGTTAGTGAGTCACAGAGGACGTCTCTAAGAAGGGAGGGGCATATGAGGCAGGTCTGCTCTCCTTTCTCCTGGCTAGAACTCAGTTTAGGGAACCCCTTGGCCAAGAGGAAGTCTAATCATCAGTCAGTCACTGGGCTTAAGGGAGCCTTAAGATTTTATTTTAGTTCCCACTGGGAAGATGAAATATGATTATAAACATAAAATCAGTCTAGATATAACTACAGAGCTTATTATTATCAGCTAGCTGATTCTCTTATTTGTGAATGTCAAACTGAAGCACAGAAAGATTAAACAAACCTAAACTATTTTTCATATTAAACTAACTCAGGAAATTTGGTACAGAAAAAACAACTGAGAGAAAAATCATGAAATATGGTATTTACAACGGTAGCAAAAACTGATCAGTTTCCAAAGAGAAGTCCTTCGATTTAAATGGCAGGTTTAGGAGCAGGATGGATGGGGCATAAACGAAGTCCAGAGTCTGTGGGAGAGCTTCCTCTGAGGTGTTTGACTGGACTTTGCTGGAACCACCTCAGCCAAAGAAACCATTGTGCTGGACATGGTGGCTCAGCCCGTAATACCAGCATTCTGGGAGACCAAGGTGGGTGGATTGCCTGAGCTCACAGGTTTGAGACTAGCCTAAGCCAGAGCAAGACCCTGTCTCTAAAAATAGTTGGGCATTGTGGCAGGTGTTATAGTCCCATCTACTGGGAGGCTGAGACAAGAGGATCACTTGAGCCCAAGAGTTTGAGGTTGCTGTGAGTTGTGACACCACCACATCACTCTACCCAGGGTGACAAAGTGAGACTCTGTCTCAAAAAAAAAAAAAAAGAGAGAAACCATTGGACAAAACTCAACTTCTTTTTTTGAGACAGTGATTCTCCCGTCTCAGCCTCCCAAGTAGCTGGGACTACAGGTGCCCACCATAATACATGGCTAGTTTTCCAATTTTTAGTAGAGACAGGTTCTTGATCTTGCTCAGGCTGGTGTCAGACTGCTGAGTTCAAGCAATCCACCACCTCGGCCTCCCAGAGTGCTGAGATTACAGGCATGAGCTTCTTGAGAATGAGGACCATCACAGTAAGCCCAGTCCAGGAAAACACACCACAGGAATACAGATTGTTCAAAGCGTGTGTCCCCAGGAGTGTCCCTTTTGATCTGCTGGCATTCTTTCTATGATCATGACATTAGACAAAACGCTGCCTGTGACAGAAAACCAAATCAAACCATCTTAAGCAAAAAGAGGTTTATGGGGGCCACACTCAGAGACAAGCCTAGCTTTGGCTCAGAGAATGTGGCCGGGACTCACTGTTGCGTGGACTTGGCTGAATTATCCATTTCTGAACTAATCACTGTCATCAGGGAGACGCAATTTTTTTTTTCTTTTTTTGAGACAGTCTCACTATGTTGCCCTGGGTAGAGTGCTTTGGTGTCACAGCTCACAGCAACCTCAAACTCTTGGGCCTAAGTGATTCTCTTGCCTCAGCCTCCCAAGTAGCTGGAACCACAGGCACCCACCACAATGCCTGGCTATTTTGTTGTTGTTGTTGCAACCCACAAGCCTCAGTGTATGTGGCTGGTGCCATAATCACTGTGCTACAGGTACTGAGCCAGAGACACAATATTCTGATTAGTTGAGGCTACTTCAGGTACTATCTCTAAAGCAAAGGGTGCAGACAGCCCTGTTGACCATATAGAGTATGCGATATCTTGAGAAAAATCAGGGCACTGATACCAGGAGAAGGGTAAATGGCTTTGCTGAGCTGGTGAAAACAATAGACATCTTCCAAAATTGTAGAAGGTAATTCCCTAACCAATGAATACAAGGTCACCATCAAGTGAGCCAGTTGAGGTTTGGGGGAAGGCAAAAGTAAAAGTAAGTACTATCGCAGCACAGGTGATTTTGGTTGCAGTGACTGAGCCAGTGAGCTCTTTGCATTAGTGTGAAGCCTGGGGGTCAAGATACTGTTACTGTGGACACAAGCTTTCGAAAAAGTGCTTGCCGAGTCCTGGCTCATTCCTGTAATCCCAGCACCTGGCAGGCTGAGGCAGGAGGATCCCTCAAGCTCACGAAGTGGAGACCAGCCTGGGCAAGGGCGAGACTCTATCTCTACTGAAAATAGAAAAATTAGCTAGGAGTTGTGGCAGGTGACTATAGGCAGTCCCAGCAACTTAGGAGGCTGAGACTATAGGCAGTCCCAGCAACTTAGGAGGCTGAGACAGGAAGATGGGTTGAGCCCAGGAGTTTAAGGTTGCTATGAGCTAGGCTGACGCCACAGCACTCTAGCAGCATAATGAGATTCTGTCTCCAAAAGAAAATGTGCTTGCTCCCTGATGAGCATAGAAACCCTTTCCTAGATGAATACATTCTTTATTTTCTTATTCCACTTAGGGTATATGTTCTCAGCATATTTATATAGGAAATCAACTTTCCCTTATCTTTTCATATCAACATTGCAGATATGTAGTCATAACCCAGAAATTCTACAATCAAGGCAGCGCCCCACAAAAACTAAGGAAAAGCCCCACACCAGAGCACCCTGGGGAAGGACTCCGCCTCAGCGCGCTGCTCATTTCCACACAAGGGGAAGTGCCTTGGAGACAATTCCTCTGTTCTCTATGTTAAGGAACATGTTCAAAACACACAGCTGCTTTCTGTGTCTGAACTAAATGTGTGTAACTTAAATTTAGTGTTTCTCCCTTTTCTTATCTCAAGCACAGATTTGAAATACATGGTATCATTCCCTTGAACTCTCACATACATGAGAATGCTCTCATTTATTTATTCAGGTAAATTTTTTTTCAGGATCTCCTATGTGGCAGGTTCTATGTCAGATGCTTGAGGTGGACAAAAAAAAAGGAAATAAAAAGAGATAAAGGAGGGAAACAATACTTTAAGCTCATAGACATCAGGAGAACAAGTGACCATCCAGTGACGTTAGTAGGTAAAAGTCAGAGTCTCATGGGGACACAGAGCTCTCAGCCTGCTGAGCCCGAGAAGTCTCCTCGGGCTGGGGAGTCTAAGGCGCATCTTTAAGAATGAGTTAAAAGACCAGCACCATGGCTCACGCCTTTAATCCAACACTTGAGGGCTGAGGCAGGAGGATCACTTGAGGCCAAGAGTTTGAGACCAGCCCATCTCTATGAAAAACAGAAAACTTAGCCGGGTGTGGTGACACACACTTGTAATCCCACCTACTCTGGAACGTGAGCCTGGAGGATGGCTAGAGCTCGGAAGTGTCAGGTTGCAGTGAGCTGTGATCATGCCGCAGCACTCCAGCTTGAGTGACAGAGCGAGACCCTGTCTTACAAACAAGAGTCAGGAGCAAGCACACGATTAGGAGTAGGTAGATTAGCAGAAGGTCCATTCTAGACCAACGTGAGCAAAGATGGAAAAGAATGATAAACAGTTTGTGTGGAGTAGCTGAGAAATCATCTGGATAGTGGGCAAGGGCAGATTACAGAGGTTTCATAGGCCAGGTAAAGGCGTCAGTCTTTCTCTAAAGCTATTATATGCAGGACCACATGTTTGCTTTCTGGGTTTTTTTGGGGAGGGTTGTTTGTTTTTGTTTTTTGAGACAGGGTCTTACTCTGTTGCCCCAGGTAGAGTGCCCTGGCATCAGCCTAGCTCACAGCAACCTCAAACTCCTGCCTCAGCCTCCTCAGTAGCTGAGACTACAGGCATACACCACACCCAGCTAATTTTTCTATTTTTAGTAGAGACGAGATCTCACTCTTGCTCAAGCTGGTCTCAGACTCATGAGCTCAAGGGATTCTCCTGTGTTGGCCTCCCAGAGTGCTTGGGATTGCAGGTGTGAGCCACCACACCGGGTAACTAACATTTTTGTTTCTAACAGTTAGCCTGGCAGCTGGCCGAAAGATGGATTGCTGAGGATAAGGCTAGAGCCAGAGTTACCTATTGTTGTCATTTAAACAGGAGAGGATAAGGGCCTGAGCTCAGTGGTATCATAGACGGTGGAGACAACAGAAGGGACAGATTCAAGAAGGAAGGAGTTAAGAATGTCTGTGTGATGAACCAAGGGTGATGGTGAGGTTCAGGGTAAAGCTCCCTTGAGTCTGTGTGGAACACCAGGCTTCTGAGTTCCCCTGGAGGTGGCCAGACAGCAGAGAGTGCAGGGCAGAATGCCAAAAATAAAACACTATTGCTTTTTGTAAATTTCAAAACATTCATTAAAAGGGTTTAAGTGTTTTTGTTAGGTGGATACCTTGTATAATGCTAAAGTCAGGGCATCTGTGTGTTTGTCAAACCATAATAGTGTTCACTGTACCCAGTAGGTAAGTTTTTACCCCCACTCCCTTTCTTGGCTTCTCATGCCCTTTACATCACTTAGTGCCAGTGTGTACCCATTGGTCAGCTCCCACTTGTAAATGAGAAGATAGGATGTTTGTTTTTCCATTCCAGATCTGCTTCACAAAGAAATTTAAGGGTCTCCAGTTCCACCCAGGCTGCTGCCAACACCATTTCATTCCCTTCCATGGCTGAGTGGCACTCCATGGTAGACACATGCCACAGATTTCATTCCCTTCCGTGGCTGAGTGGCACTCCACAGTAGATACATGCCACAGATTTCATTCCCTTCCGTGGCTGAGTGGCACTCCACGGTAGACACATGCCACAGATTTCATTCCTTTCGTGGCTGAGTGGCACTCCA
>NW_003852520.1:363987-365361 GCF_000181295.1 Otolemur garnettii
CCCTTCCATGGCTGAGTGGCACTCCACGGTAGACACATGCCACAGATTTCATTCCTTTCGTGGCTGAGTGGCACTCCATGGTAGATACATGCCACGGTTCCTTTATCCACTCATGAAGAGATGGACATTTAGGTTGATTCCACATCTTTGCAATTATTAATTATATTGTGATAAACATTCAGCTGCAGTTGTCTCTCTTTAAAAATGACTTCATTAAAATTAAAAAAAAATGACTTCATTTCCTTTCAGTAGGTACCCAGAAATGTGGTTGCTGGATCAAATAGTAGGTTCCACATTTCTTTCTTTGTGGAATTTTTACACTGCTTTCCACAGCAGTTACACTAATTTGCAGTCCCACTGATAATATATATGCATTCCTTTCTCTCTGCATCCATAATGACATCTATTGTTTGTTGACCTTTTATTTTATATTTTATTTTTTGAGACAGTCTCACTATGTCACCCTCTATAGAGTACAGCAATGTCACAGCTCATAGCAACCTCAAACTCTTGGGCTTAAGAAATTCTCTTACTTCAGCCTCCCAAGTAGCCAGGACTACAGGTGCCTGCCACAATGCCCAGCTATTTTTTGTTGCAGTTGTCATTGTTGTTTAGCTGGCCTGGGCCAGCTTTAGGGTATATGGCTGGCGCCTTAACCACTGTGCTATGGGCACCAAACCTGTTGACTTTTTAATAATGGCCATTCTGGGCCAGGCAAGGTGGCTCATGCCTGTAATCCTAGCATTGTGGGAGGCTGAGGCCTGTGGGTTGCTTGAGCTCACGAGTTTGAGAGCAGCCTGAGCAAAAAAAGAGAGACCCCATCTCTACTCAAAATAGAAAAACTGAGGCAAGAGGATTGCTTGAGCCCAAGAGTTGGAGGTTGCTATGAGCTATGTCTACCCAGGGTGACAACTTGAGACTCTGACTCAAAAACAAACAAAAACAACAATGGCCATGCTGAAAGGGATAAAATGGTGTCTCATTGTGGTTTAATTTGCATTTCCCTGATGATTCCAGGTTTTACGTACTTTTTCTTTTTGGCCATTTATCTGTCTCAAAAAATTTCTATTTATGTACCATTGTAAAATGCACCATAGGTGTGGTCCAACCAGTTGTATATAAAACCAGCACATTGTATCCCATAAATGCATTAATGTTCACAGCTATGAGTTCATTTTAAAGAATTTAAAAAAGAAAAAGAAAAAATTTCTCTTCATGTCTTTTGCTCATGTCTGATGGGGTTGTTTTGTTTTTTCTTGCTGATTTGTTTGGGTTCTTTGCAGATTTTGGACCTTTATTGGATGTATAGTTTGCAAACATATTCTGCTATTTTATAGGTTATCTGTTCACACTGTTGATTATTTTTTTTTTAAA
>NW_003852520.1:365646-375691 GCF_000181295.1 Otolemur garnettii
CGATTTTTTTTTTTTTTTTTTTTGCTATGAAGAAGTTTTTTAATTTATAAGACCTATTTGTTTATTTATGCTGTTGCTATATTTGCCCTTAGGACCTTAGTCATAAATTCTTTGCCTACACAGATGACTGCAAGAATTTTTCCTCCATTTTCTTCTAGAATTTTTATGGCTTCATACCTTACATCTAAGTCTTTTATCCATCTTGAATTAATTTCTGTATATGGCAAGAGATAGGGGTGCTGCTTCATTCTTCTGTATGTGGCCGCCCAGTTTTACCAATACGATTTACTGAGTGGGGCTCCCTCTCCCCGGCGTGCGTCGCCATCTGTACCATTTGCTGAGTGGGGCTCCCTCTCCCCGGCGTGCGTCGCCGTCTGTACCATTTGCTGAGTGGGGCTCCCTCTCCCCAGTGCGTCGCCGTCTGTACCATTTGCTGAGTGGGGCTCCCTCTCCCCAGTGCGTCGCCGTCTGTTTTGTTGAAGGTCAGTTGGTTGTAGATAGATGGTTTTATATTTCTGGGTTCTCCATTCTGTTTCATTGGTCTACACCTCAATTTTCATATTAGTACCATACTGTTTGGGTCGCTATACTCTTAGAGTATAATATGAAGTCTGGTAATGTGATGCCTCCAGATTTGTTCTTTTTGCTTAAGATTTCTTTGGCTATTCAGCTTTCTTTTTTGGTTCCAAATGAAGCTTCAGATTATTTTTCTAGATCTTTGAAAATGATGTTGGCATTTTAATGGGGATTGCATTGAACCTGTAAAGGACTGTGGACGGTAGGGACATTTTTAACCGTGTCGATTCTACCAACCAATGAGGAAGGGACGTTTTCCTCTGGTCTGTGTTGTCTGCGATTTCTTTCCTCAGTGTTTTGAGTCCTCCTTATAGAGATTCTTCACCTGCTTAGCTCAGGATGTTTCTGGCATTTTATTTTCTTCGTATTTATTATGAATGGTATTAATTCCTTTATTTGACTCCCAGCTTGATTGTTAGTATTATATAAAAATGTTCCTAAAACACTATCTTATGTGCATTGATTCTGTAACCTGAGATTTTGTTCAATTTATTTATCAACTCCAGAGTCTTTATGTGGAGTCTTTAGGATTTTTTAGCTGCAAGATCACATTGTCAGCACACAGGGATAGTTTGACCTCATCTACTACTTCCTGATCTGGATACTCTTTATCCCTTGCTCTTGCCTGATTACACTGGCTAGGACTTCCAATACCATGTTGAATTGAAGTGATGACAGTGGGCACACTTATTCTTGTTTATATTCTCAGAAGGAAAGATTTTTTTTTTTTTTGAGACAGAGTCTCACTATGTCACCCTGGGTAGAGTATGGTGGCGTCATAGCTCACAGCAACCTCCAATTTCTGGGCTTAAGGGATTCTCCTGCCTCAGCCTTCCAAGTAGCTGGGACTACAGGTGCCCACCACAATGGCCGGCTATTTTTTGTTGTAGTTGTCATTGTTGTTAGCTGGCCCCAGGCCAGGTTTGAACCCACCAGCCTTAGTCTATGTGGCTGGTGCCATAATAACTATGCTACAGGTACTGAGCCAGGGGGAATGCTTTTAACAGTATGATGTCGGCTGTGGGTTTGTCATATATGGCTTTTATAATTTTGAGGTATGGGCTCAGTGCCTATAGCTCAGTGGCTAGAGTGCCAGCCACACACACTGGAGCTGGCGGGTTCGAATCTAGCCTGGGCCTGCCAAACAACAATGACAACTACAACTAAAAAAAAAAAAAAAACGTAGCCAGGTGTTGTGACAGGCACCTATAGTCCCAGCTACTTAGGAGGCAGAGGCAAGAGAATGCTTAAGCCCAAGAGTTGGAGGTTGCCGTGAGCTGTGATGCTACAGCACTCTACCCAGGGTGACAGCTTGAGACTCTGTCTCGAAATATATATATATATTTTTTTGGGATATGTTCCTTCTATGCCTTGTTTGTTAAAGATTTTTATCATGAAAGAGTGCTAGATTTTATTGAATGCTTTTTTTGCATCTATTGAGATGATCATATGGTCTTCATTTTTGTTTCTGTTTATGCGGTGAATTGCATTTATTGACCTGCATATGTTAAACTATCTTTGCATCTCTGGGATGAAACCCACTTAATCATTGTGGATTATCTTTTTAATGTGCTGTTGAATTTAGTTTCCTAGTGGTTTGTTGAAGAGTTCTGTCTCTATGTTCATAAGGCCTTTTGGTCTGTAGTCCTTTTTCTGTTGTGTCCTTCCCTAGCCTTGGTACCTGGGTGACAATGGCTCACAGAGTGAGCTGGGAGGAGTCTGTCTTTCACAGGATCACTGACTGGTTTCTGCAGGGCAGATACAAGCTTTCCTTTGTAGGTCTGATAGAATTCACCTGTGAATCTATCTGGTCCAAGGGTTTGTGTTGTTTTTTGAAGACAGACATTTTACTATTGCTTCAGTCTTGCTTCTCACTACTGGTCTGTTCAGGATCTCTGTTTCTCCCAGATTCAGGCCTGGGGGGCGTGTTTCCAGAATCTCTCCGTTTCCTCCAGGTTTTCTAGTTACCTCTCCTCTAGTGTAGAGGTTTTCATATTATTGGTGCATGATGCTTTGTTGTTTCTGAGCATGTCTCCTTGCTCTTTTCTGGTTAAGGTTATTTGAGTCCTTTCTCCTCTATTGCTAACTAATCCTACTAGTGGTCTATAGATTTAGTTTATTTTTTTTTAAGAACCAGTTTCTTGTCTCATTGCTCCTTCTCACTGTGCCCGTGGTTTCCATTTCGTTTAATTCTCCTCTGAGCTTTGTTATTTCTTTTCTTCTGCTGGCTTTGGGTTTGGTTTCTTCTTTTTCTGAACCTTGAGATGTGACATTAGGTTATTACTTTGTGATCTTTCTGGGGTTTTTGTTTGTTTGTTTTTGAGACAGAGTCTCACTATGTCACTCTTGGTGGAGTGCTGTGGCATCACATCTCACAGCAACCTCAAACTCTTAGGCATAGCAATTTTCTTGCCTCAGCCTCCCAAGTAGCTGGGACTACAGGCACCCACAACACCCAGCTATTTTTGTTTGTTGTTGTTGTTGCAGTTGTTATTGTCATTTTACCTGGCTGGGGCCAGGTTCAAACCCACCAGCCTCAATGTATGTGGCTGGCGCCCTACCCACTGGGCTGTGGGCATCGCCCATGGCTATTTTTAGAGACAGGGTCAACAGTCTTTTGATGCAGGCATTTAAGGCTATGAATTTCCACCTCACAGCTGCTTTTTCTGTCTCCCATAGATTTTTGGAAGTTTGTGTCCCCTTCGTCACGCAGTTCAAGGAATCTTTTGATTTCCATATCATTGACCATAGGATCATTCAGCAACAGGTTGTTTAATTTCCATGATCTTGTGTAGAAATTACAACCACTTCATCAGAAATAATGATCTTTACTTATCTATCTTTAATCTGAAAATTTTAAGAATATATAGCAATAATAAAATTACTTTTTTGATAATTGTACATATATACTCTTATGCTTAATGGGGACAAAACAATTAGGATAGTACAGTAGGTCAGAAGTATTGTCAGTGATATAAATTCAAATATACCAAAATACAGACTTCAGCAAGGAAAGACATTCAAGTGTGGTTGAATATACTTCTAGACTGATGTTATTTGGTAGTCTTTCCATGGCCATTTATGTTCAAATATTTTAGCTTTACAAGAAAATACATAGTCTGATGTATACTATTGCATGCTTATCTATAAACTACCAAAATATCTCAAGTTCTGAATCACTATTTTTAAGAAAAATGTGTTCTTGGAGCATTGATTTTTTTTTCACTCAATATACCAGAAAGGAAGGAGAAATGGAACCTCCCAAGGATTGACGAACGTCCATTAAGTTCTTTTTTTTTTTTTTTTTTTTTTTTTTTTTGAGACAGAGCCTCAAGCTGTCCCCCTGGGTAGAGTGCCGTGGCATTACAGCTCACAGCAACCTCCAACTCCTGGGCTCAAGCGAGTCTCCTGCCTCCGCCTCCCAAGTAGCTGGGACCACAGGCGCGCCCGCCACAACGCCCGGCTATTTTTTGGTTGCAGCCGTCATTGTTGTTTGGCAGGTCCGGGCTGGGGATTCGAACCCGCCACCTTAGGTGTACGTGGCTGGCGCCTTAGCCGGTTGAGCTATAGGCGCCGAGCCATTAAGTTCTTAATTTTAGAACTTAAGGGTTCTTTCATATGCTGACATGGGGGTCATCTTGGTCTCCATTTTTACCTTCAAATAGTACTGGAAGGAGAGGTATACATGGCTTAATTTCCTTTTCTAATAAAACTTCTATAGAATGTAACAGTATTAATGGGGAGAGACTTTAAGTGATCCCTCACTTTTGCCCACAATTTCTTTTTTGTTTTGTCAGCCAGTAAGGACAAAGTGGCATGAAGCCATGTATGTATCTTTAAAAGCCACTTCTTCAACCAGATTTGCCTTAATCCTTGGTCCGGACAGATACCTGGGAGGCAGTGGGAGGGTTGTCAGCTCTGAGAGAGCTCTCCAGGCCACAAGTATCTCCCAAAATGCTCCCCTAGCTTGAAACTGTCCCCCAGAAAGGGAAAAGACGGGGGCTGAGTGGATGCAGCATTCTGTCCCTTGTATTTCCGAACAACCCTCTGCCCCAAACCTCCCAGCGCAGTGTGAGGGTTACCCCGCCCATTTTATAAATCTTTAGCTACAGCTTCCACAGCAGTTCTGCAGTGCAGAAGGTTAAAAATAATGGCTCTCACCATTAATGGGTTTTGAAGAGAACATTTACTTTGCCCAGGAATAAACTCTCCTCCATCTGCCAGATGCTCAGGTAAATTACCAAGGAAGCTGGCTGACTCGAGTACACTGGCAATTTGAAAATAAGAAATGAGATGTGAGAAGTAGAACTCACCATAGTAAACATCATTTCCCTAAATTCCTCATTCATTTCTGTTAACATGGCCTCTTCTTATTTGAATCTAACTTGTCAAAATATCACTTTAAAAGCAGAACAGACAAAGGAGGGCAAACCTCACTCAGTTTTATCTTTCAATCTTTCTGAAGCTCTGTGTTTATCTAATCACCTGCTTGAGAAGGGGGTTACTTTGCAGAAAGCTTGCCTTGAAAAATGTGCATTAAATCCTTCAAGGCATTGGGGCTATTTTAGTCTGTCCACTGTAGACAGACCCCGAGAATACAGAAATCCGCTGACACCTTCGGCTGTCCCCTTCCTGCCTCTTCTTGTTACCACCACAGAGGCTGAAAGGTGTTCTTCTGCCCCTCACCAGTCCAGGCTTCTTTTAAAGAGTCCTTAATTAAATCACAGCATCTCATGACCTCAGATGTTTGTCACTGAGCAGGGAGATAGGTCACAGGCCCGATGGTTGTACAGGTCCTGAGTAGATATTTTGAAATTAAGGGTTTTTCTTTTTAACAACTGAGATCAAAATAATTCTGATCCAGACACTATCTGACCTGTGGAAGTAACGCACACCCTGCCTGCCCTACACTCACCTAAACCGGCCGGCCTGGCTGGCTCCACAGAGCCTCTCCTCACTGTCCTCCTCCTGCCCTTCTTCTCCCTTTCAACAACAGCCCAGTAATGTGGCCCATATGGCCCAGGCTTTCTGGGGCTTGTGCTTTCTGTATTTCTGGGCTGATGATCTCCATTGTTCATAAATGTGTACTGCAGGGTTTGGCGATGGTTAGCAAATGGCACAGAAAACAGCATTGCCAGGCAAGGGCAGGGCAGGGCCTTGTCCACCAGCCCTGCCACTGACCCCCCACATCATCTCCCGCGGGCTCCAGCAGCCCAGCTTCTTCCCACCCTTGCCTTTGCTCTGTACTCGCCCGTGACCTGCTGACCTCCGCTCACCGTCAAGTGGTTCAGTCATCCCTTCCCGCTGGTGAGTGTTAGGTGGCTGCTTTTAGGTGTAATGACATTGTTTTAAAAGATGATCTTGAAAGAAAAAAGGGAGTGACCTTCAGGCAGACGGTACTATTTCCTCAAGCCCTGTACAAGAAATTGGTGTGTTTTTTAGTTCTCTAAATGTTCTCCAGACGTCTTTCCAAAAGGAATGTATTAGTTTGCATTCCCACCAGCAGTGTAGAAGTGTTCCCTTTTCTCCACATCCACGCCAGCATCTCTGATTTTGTGATTTTTGATATGGGCTAATCTTACTGGAGTTAGGTGATATCTCAAAGTAGTTTTGATTTGCATTTCTCTGATGATTAAGGATGGTGACATAAAGGCTATGTTAACAAGTTTGATGAAAATATTTCAAATTGTATATGAAAACGCCACACTGTACCCCATGATTGCATTAATGTACACAGCTATCATTTAATAAAAAAAAAAACTTGAAAAAAAGAAGAATCCCACAAAGGCATAAATGTATTCATGATCTATGTATATATGACTTAATAAAAAAATTCATCTAAGAAAAAAAAAAAGAAATTGGTGTGGTCTTGGCGCCCATAGCACAGTGGTTACAATGCCAGTCACATACACCAAGGATGGTGGGTTTGAACCCAGACCAGGTCTGCTAAACAACGACAATAGCAACAAAAAACAGCCAGGCGCTGTGGCGAGCACCTGTAGTCCCAGCTACTTGGGAGGCTGAGGCAAGAGAATCACCTAAACCCAGGAGTTGGAGGTTGCTGTGAGCTATGATACCACAGCACTCTACCCAGGGTGAAAAAGTGAGACTCTGTCAAAAAAGAGAGAGAGAGAGAAAGAGAGAGAAGGAAGGAAGGAAGGGAGAGAGGTAAGAAGGGAGGGAGAAAGAGAGAGAGGAAGGAAGGAATCAGTGTGGACATGGAGCCCACCTCTGAAAGTTTGCTGAGAAAGAAAGAAAAAAGGAAAAAAGGAAGTTAGGAAGGAGGGAGGAAGGAATCGGTGTGGACATGGAGCCCACCTCTGATGGTTTGCCGGTCCTGGGCAGAGCCCTTCCCACCTATACAGTCTTCAGCGCTATTCTACATATTTCTTACCCCATTTTAATTCACAACTAACCTGGAAGCCAGGGACAGGATTGTCATCACCCATTTACCAAGGATGGTGCTAAGTCACAAGAGGTGAAATGAGTCTCCAAAGGTCACCCAGCCTGGACAGCAGCCACCTGGCTTCTGCCAGCTCCCAAGTCATTTTTCCTACCACAAACACAATTCTCAGATTCCATCCCTGGAAACTGATGGCTGCATGGCACTTTCCACGAATGTCATCCTGTCTCCAATTACCTGCCTATCTCAGTCCAAATGAGCTCTGGAACATAAAACCTAGGTCTTCAGCTGACTGTCACTAATGTACAAGAATATAATGCTGGTGCTCATGTTGTATCATATCGTCTTTCTGCTTTCATTGCTTAAGTGCTGTTATATTTGGGCCTTAGCACTGTACTAACCCTACAGCAGTGGTTCTCAGCCTTCTTGATGCCATGACCCTTCAATATAGTTCCTCATGTTGTGGTGACCCCCAACCATGAAATTATTTTTGTTGCTACTTCATAACTATAATTTTGCTACTGTTATGAATCATAATATAAATATCTGATATGCAGGATGTATTTTCATTGTTACAAAGGGGTCGGCGACCCACAGGTTGAGAACTCTAGAGTAAGGGTACACTTTAAAAATCAAATAAGGAGGAGAAAGCATAAAAGCACCAAAAACTGCATCCGAGTCTCCCAATTGGGAAGTAAAGGTTCTTTCAGAATTTTCTATTCTGTGAGCTCTAAGGTTAAACTATTTTGTTCATGTTGAACTGAAACCGCACAGTTTCATGTTGCGGTTATGAAAGATGACTCTCAGGAAAAGGGAGAGATGGCCACGTGTGTTGCCACTGAGACCTTCCAGGGAAGCATTTAGAAGAAAGGCCATTAGGCTCCTCATGCTGAGAGTCTGTCTACTGCTATCTTAGAGCATGAGACCAGGAGGGCACCACTTGTCACTTCCAGGAGAGACACATAAAAACTGCCCCTGCCACCTAGTACACACCATCGGGTGTTCTTCCAAAGACCCTTTAGGTATGGAAAGTTTCCAAGTCACTCTCTCATCCAAGACATTCGTCAGGGTTGCTGTCCGTGTAGCCTTTCCAAGTTGGGCCCTGCTGCCAACATCCCACAACCGCAGTGATGCCTTCTTCCTCCAAGTCACCCTGTGATGGAGCTCTCGTCCCTGTCCAGGCTATCTTACCAGCCTCTGCCCAACACTCTGTGTGTGTCACACAGACCCAGGTATCTCTGTCCCTCACACACACCTCAACTCTCCTGCTGCCTTATTTGCTCAAGTCACTTCTTCCACCTGGAAGGCACTGCCCCTTTCCTGTCTGCCAATCACAATTCTCCATCAAAAGCCAGCTCAAAACACCGACTCTGCCCAAAGTGCTGCTTCATATGCTTCCTCCCTCCTTTGAAGTAGGTTGTGAGGTGCCTAATGTAAACAGATGCTCAATAAATGTGGCCAAGTATATACACAGATAAATCTCAAGGGGCCGCAGCACAGTCTTGTGAGGCGGGAAGGGCAGCAGGGTCTCCTGGGCAGGCCTCCCCAGTGCCGGTGAGTGAATCACTAGGCTCTAGGCAGGAGCACCAGCTCTGTGCACTTTGCTCATTGCCACCTGTTTCTCTCCAATCTCTCACCTGGGGCTTATTGCTCTCATTGCACCTGAATGTATATAAACCACACCAGTATATGGGTTGACAGTTTTTTCTCTTTTGAGTCATAAAGTTTAAAGAAATGAAACTACAAACTGGTTTTCCTAGAAGACCTTGCCATTCTACAAGTTTGTGTGCTTTTGAACTAGTTAAGGAAAACAAATCCCGAAAGAGGAGTCAGGACCCCCAAAGGGGGACAAATGTCTGTCCAATGAGAAGAGATTGCCGGTGCATCGTGACTCCTGGGCACACCCAGAGTGGCAGTCTCACTGAACACTGGGCACACCCAGAGTGACAGTCTCAGTGAGCACAGAGCACACCCAGAGTGGCAGTCTCAGTGAGCCCTGGGCACACCCAGAGTGGCAGTCTCACTGAACACTGGGCACACCCAGAGTGACAGTCTCAGTGAAGACTGGGCACACCCAGAGTGGCAGTCTCAGTGAGCACAGAGCACACCCAGAGTGGCAGTCTCAGTGAGCCCTGGGCACACCCCGAGTGCCCACCGTGACCATATGGACTCCTGTGACTTGTCACTGGAGCCCCAGAGAACTGCTCAACCTTGAGTCTGCATTTCCTGAGCCACTGTCACTGCACCTCACCCAGGGAAGAGGGGTCAGAGGGCTGCTGGTAGCCAAGGGCACTGCTGGGGCTTTAAAATAACAGCACTGGGCTGTAAGCAAATGCCAGCCTGGGACTTTCAGCCAGCTGTTCATCTCAGTTATCCATGTTTTATTCATAAACATGAGAACCAACCTCTTCTCTGGCTGTTGACTTTCTCCTTCCAAGTCAGGCCAACATTCTACCATCCCACTTTTTCTGACATTTCACATGAAGGGCCCCTGGCGTAGTTAAAGCTTCTTCTCCCCAGAGATGGCAACACCAATGTCAGACTGGGTCAGCCCAATTACTGTTGCTCTCAGAGCCAGTGTGAGCATTTGTAGTTTAAGAGCAAAATATTAAGTTCTTGGAACCCCATTACAACTGTGAGTCTACAGAGATGTGGGACAAACGAGGCAGAAATGGGCCTCAGTACCAGACAGACTTGTTGTTATTCAGTTACTCATTTGACTTCAGCCTTGAAGCAGATTAAGATTATTCATTTTAGTAAGCAATAAAATTATTCATTTTAGTTTTTAAATGTCAAAAATTCCACAGGACATTCTTAGCCATAGCAAATCTATCAAACTTAATCACAGGGGACCCCAACCACAAGTCGAGCTCACCCACCTGGATCCACTTGTGGATATTCTTTCCACAAGTCACAATTCTCCTTCCTTACCCCTAATTGCGCAGACAGAAATGCAAACCATTCAGTGACAGTGTTCACAGATCTCTGCCCAGGGCTCCATCAGTGACAGTGTTCACAGATCTCTGCCGAGAGCTCCATCAGTGACCATGTTCACAGATCTCTGCC
>NW_003852520.1:376962-401888 GCF_000181295.1 Otolemur garnettii
CTTCATAACAAAGTGATTAAACCAAAGGCTTTGGAGTCATACTTGCTAGTTTGTCTCTCTCTAGCTGCTTAGGCTTAATGAACCTCTCTGGGCCTCAGTTTCCTCATTTGTAAAATGTGAATAATAACAACTCAGGTAATTATTGCGATGATTAAATGAATTAATGCAAGGGGGGTGCTTAGTCTATAAACATGAGCTGTTGTTTGCACTTTTCAATTTACTTATGATCCGTTGTTTGGGGGGTTCACCGGTCCTGGGACACGGCTTCAGTTTGACTGCATGCGTAACAAGGAAGAGAGAACTCACACAGCAGTTCTCAAAGTGTGATCTGGGGACATCTAGGGATCCCTAAGACTTTTAGGGAGTTCCTAAAGTCATAATATCACTTCTAGACCCAAATAAATGACTGAGGCAAAAATACCAATCAATGGAGGTTTATTAACAAGATCTCCAGGACACACCTGGGGAAAAACCTGGGCAAATGTTGGAACTTTCAGTATTTTAAAGGCACACAGAGAGAAGGGAAGCCCAGCATGGGGCAGTGCTGATGGAGCAATGCTTACATTCTTGTGAGGCCCCAAAATCTACATTCAAGGTGAAATAGGGAGTGAAGGAAGCAGAGCACCCAGGGGCAGTGGAGGAATGCCCAGTTCTGCCTTGTCTGCAAATCGTGTGACCTGTAAGGTAAAACTATAATGCATGGCCAGTGCAGAATCCAGCAGGCCTTAGAGTTAGGCACCAGGGTAGCAAGAACATTTTTTAAGGAATGGTCTGTGGGGCCCGCTCCTCACAGATGCCTGAGGGTTCTTCTTGCACACCAAAATATCATTTGCCTTTCATTCTCGTTCTTTCCCGAGTGTATAGTGGAACGTAAAATCTGTAATGTGTAAATACCAAACTCATCTCTTGATGTAGAGGCCCCGTCCAGCGACTCTGCAGGCTTGTCCTCGTGTGTTTCAGGCTGTCTGAGTCCGACACCCCCGACGAGCAGTGGCTGTGGGACCTGGAGAGGCCGGGCCACCGGAACTCAGTGATCGGCAGGGTGAAGCGGTTCCTGAGCGCCCACGATCACCCGACCAGCGCCCAGCGGAGGAGCTTCGTGAGGCAGAGCAGTGACAGCTCCGCGTTCCTCCCCCGAGGCGACCTGAGCCCCACCAGGGATCTGCTGGGGGTGCCCACGGGGAGCCCTGGCAGGGCCTGGCCGGGGCAGAGGTGGCCACACTTGGGGGAGGTGAGCCCCACGACGCACGCCAGCATGGGCGAGCTGTCCACCATCCGCGAGGCCAGCCGGACCAGCACGTTGCAGAGCCTGACCCCGCAGCCCAGCGTGAGGCCCTCCCCCACCAAGATGCCACAGGTCCCCGAGGTGCTGATCACAGTGGCCCGAGCTCCAGAGCCCACGCCGGAGGGCGGCCCCCTCAGCTCGGCGACCTCCATCGAGAGCTCTGAGTTCACCGGGGTTCAGCCCAGCGGGCCTGGGCGGTGGGAGGGCCCAGGGGAATCGCTTTTATCCCCCTCAGAGAATGGGACCCCTTCTAGGTGCCCCAACCCCCAGACCATTTCAGCCAACGCTGAGAGACAGGGATTCAAGCACGCAGATGGCCCTGGGGGTGGGGACAGGTCTCCAAAACGGTGGAGCCTCCCGGAGCTCCCAGCGTCCGGCCCCACCTCCCTGGGAACCCCAAGTCCGGAAGCCCCCAGAGCTAGGCCCACCCTTCTAGTGGACACGGACACATCCTCAGAGGCCAGCGGGATCAGCTTTGTGGCCGGCCCCCCAGTCTCCCCCGACCTGCTGTATTTAGTGGAAACCCCAGACACCCAGGAGACAGACATCATCGAGCTGGGCAGCCCACCTGCCCAGGACCCCCCGGGAGCAGCGCCACGGACTCCCAGGACCTGGTTCTAGCCTGGGTTCTTGCTGGGGGTCAGCATGAGTCCCGGAACGTACCTGGGAGCTGGTCAGTCTGCCTAAAAAGAGATCGTGCTGCCTGACCCAGCTTGGAAGGGCGACATGATCCTGACCGTGTGAGTGAGACCTGTGAAGGCCAAACACGGCCGGCCGTGTCATCCATCGCCTGGCTCTGGTTCAAGTTACACAGACAACAGGGACGAGTCTCAGCCAAATGAGGACTCTTAAAAATACGTACGACTTAAGCACGATAGCGCCTTACCCCGGAAAGGGCCTTACAGATCAGTGTCCCGGAGGTTTCTCTTTCTTTTCTGTAGCTATGAAGGCAGGAGATGGGTCCTGTAACGCCCCAAAGGCATGCTCCTGCCTACCAGCCCTTTGTTTGAGGCTTTCTAACCATCTCACTCTCGCTATTATTATTATTATCACTTCCTAATTCTTAAGCTTGATCAGCACCCAAAAGCTTCATCTCTCTTCACTTTCCTTTTCTCCTTTCACAGTTTATTTTTCTCTCTTCCCTCTTTATTCTCTCGTCCTTGTTTTCCTTCCTTCCCTTCTCTCTAGCTGCACTTCTCTAAAGACGCTAATCTGACCCACCTTCCAGTTACGATACTTTTGCCAACTCTGCTGCTTACTTCTCTCGTGGGTTTGAAAAGCCAAGGCGCTGGCACAGCCTCCTGCAGAGGAGTCCGGACCTCAGCAGTGCAGCCCGGCGCACTCCGGAGTGGGGGTGACGCATCCCCCTGCCCCGAGGCGCTGGCACAGCCTCCTGCAGAGGAGTCCCGACCTCAGCAGTGCAGCCCGGCGCACTCCGGAGTGGGGGTGACGCATCCCCCTGCCCCTCCCAGCCACTGCCAGTTCCTTCTGCTTCTACTCTTTGGTCTTGGACACTGAGGAAAAAAATGAAAGTAAAAGGATATGAAATTTGCATGACCAAATGCAATGTAACTAGAATATACAGAGGGTGCCAAAAAAAATATATGCACATTTAAATTGTATTAAATTTGTAATACTCAAGTCACATTTGACTTCTGTAATTACAAGAAATGCTCAATGTGACTTGCATTCATCTTTTCTTATTGGTATATATTGAGTATTATATATTTTATATATATATATATATATATATATATTTGAATAGCAGAGTCTCACTCTGTAGCCCTGAATAAAGTACCTTGGCATCATAGCTCACATCAATCTCAACCTCAAACTCCTGGGCTCAAGCAATCCTCCCTTCTCAGTCTCCCAAGTAGCTGGGACTATAGGTGCCCGCCACAATGCCTGGCTAGTTTTTCTATGTTTAGTAGAAACCGGTCTCACTCTGGCTTGGTCTAGTCTTGAACTCCTGAACTCAGGCAATCCACCTTCTACAGCCTCCCGGAATGCTAGGATTACAAGCATGAAACACCATGGCCGCTGAGTATTATAATCTTAACATAGATTTTTCCTTTCTTAAAATGTGTATACATTTCTTGGCACCTTCTGTTTAAGAATCTGCTTAACTCAAGCTCTTAAGCAACTATCCCAATTGTGTCACAACATGGGACCAGTTACTGAGGCAGGACGCTGGAGGTGGTGGGTACTCGAGTCCAGGACTGCAGACCAGGGACTGAATGTTGGCTAACACCCTGCAAGGAGCTCTCAGGGTGGCTGTTTGCTGTGGGCCCCAGCTGTGTCCGGAAAGCCATGCCTTGTGTTGTTCTCACTAGGCATTGTATGGTAAAGCTTGACCACAGGCTTAATAAATAAAATAATCCTAATAGCTACCATTTACTGAGTGTTCACTGTGTCCAAGAGTGGCAGCTCACACTTGTTAATCTCAGTACTTTGAGAGGTGGATTGCTTGAGCTCAGGAGTTTGAGACCCACCTGAGCAATATAGCAAGACCCTGTCACTACAAAAAATAAAAAAAATAAAATTAGCCAGGTATGGTGGCCTGTATCTTTAAGTCTTGGCCACTCAGATGTCTGAGGCAGGAGGATTACTTGAGCCCAGGAGCCGAGGTTGTTGTGAGCCACAATCTCACCACCGCACTCCACCTCAAGCAACAGAGTGAGATACTGTCTCTAAAAAGAAGAAGAAAAAGAAGAAAACGGAGGCTTTGGGGAAGTAATTTGCCCAAAATCACATAGCCATGAAATGGCTGAGTTCACACTCAAGCCCAGGCTTACCCTGCACCCTTCACACTGTGCCTCACCTCCCTGTGCTGTCTGGAAGGTCCTGAACCTGCTGCCACTTGGTCCAGAATTCTGGTAGGTGCCCCAGAGGTGCCACGCCCCAGGTCCAGCCCCAGAAGCCTCCCTCCTGGCTCGAGTCCACCTGTCTCTTTTATGCATTCATACAGGTGAGTGATGCTCCAATTTTGACCCCCAGGCAATGGTCCTCTTCATTTTTCATGACAGAATAAAGCTGGCAGGACCCTCCTGCCCCTCTCCAACTCCTACTGATACCTTGTAATTAGCGCATTTTCACAAGACCTCAGATCTGCCCAGGCCTCCTGAGCTGTATGGCAGCAATGACATTTGCTCTCACTGGCTTTTCTCAAAGGCCAGAAAGGAGATAGCATTAAAGGACGTGCCAGACACTGACAGTCTCCATGCTGGCTGGAAAAGCATTAGGTCCAGATGTCACATTTCTAAAAGGCAAGAACCAAACCACCTCTTAGGACCAGTCTCCTAATGCTCTTTTCTTGGGGTTTCAACTTAAGTCCCTCTATTCTCTTTTTCTTTGGTTCTATGTGTTGTTCAAATTCAAGTTGCTACTTAGCCAGCGGGGAGCAGTGGCTCAACTTGTGATCCCAGCACTATGGGAGGCTGAGGTAGGTGAATCACTTGAGCTCAAGAGTTGGAGACCAGCCTGAGCAAGAGCAAGATCCCATTTCTACTAAAAATAGCAAAACTACCCAGGCATTGTGGCAGGTGCCTGTAGTCCCAGCTGCTCAGGAGGCTGAGGCAAGAGAATCGCTTGAGCCCAAGATTTGAGGTTGCTGTCAGCTATGACACCATGGCACTCTGGCCGGGACAACTCAAAAAGAAAAAAAAAGGTACTACTTAGCTACTTTAGAAATATGATCAGTTTTATTCCTGTATCCAAGGTGATAAATTATACACAAATAGAATGATACATTTTGGGGGGGGCTAGCAGAATGTTCATTTATCTCTGCTTCCATCCACCCCTATGTATCTTTATCCAGACAATTTAATTTTCTCAATATTTCTTCAAAATTTGAAATGGCCTCTCATTTTCTCCTTGCACTGAAAACTAAATTATGATATACTCAGTGAACCCATGTCAGTGAAGTCAGCTATAAATTCATGGCAGCAATTACCCAGAGGAGATGAAGAGATTCTCTACTCATTCTAAAATGAGTTTTTACTCCACAATGACTAAGGTTGCAAAAACAAAATGATTTCTTCTCATGTGCCTGATATCATCGCCTGCGGGGCCTGTTTTCTCCTGAGGTCTGGACTCTTCAACCATGTGGATAAATAAATGGTCGCATGGCCTGGGGCTTAGACTTTGGGGCTTACCCATTCCAAGAACAGGCTTAGCTTGTCTGTGCATTAAATGTAACCCTCCGGCCAGAGAGCGCAGTGAGGCCAGGGCGCATCCCTGCATTCTCTCCCAGCTCGGCAGGCAGCTCAGCCCTGACCTCCTCCTGCAGAGGAACTGATTCAATCCTGTATCACTTTCCTGAGATCTTATTGTCATAACATCAACTCTCTGACACCCACTGAGCCCAGGTGGCCATGTGGGGTGCAGGAAGAAGTGCTGAAAAACCAGCATGTGGACTCCTTCCGATAGCTTATGAGCTCTAACTGGTCCCCTCCTTCCGAATTTCATATCTCGTCAGTAAAGTGGGCTTTTCTCTGCATCGTTTCACTGGGCCATGGCAAGGTGTTATGAGAGAAAGCCAGGGACCCAGGCAGCGCCGTTGGCACACAGGCATGACCTGGGATTGGGAGGAGCCACCATGAACTTCAAAAAGTCCTTCTCTCTGTTTCCTTCAGTTATTGGTCAGAATCTTCTTATGTTCCAGGATTCTGACCTCTTTCATTCAGGAAGGGTTTTTTTCCTTCCTCTTTTCCTTCCTTTCTGGGTTTTTAGTTTTTGTTTTTGTTTTTGGTTTTGATTTGTTTTTTTGAGACAGATTCTCACTCTGTAGACCTCAGTAGAGTGCTGTGGCATCACAGCTCACAGCAACCTCAAACTTCTGGGCTCAAACAATCCTCCTGCCTCAGCCTCCCAGAGGATTACAGGTGTGAGCCACCGTGCCCAACCCTCTTTTTTAAAAAATAGAGATGAGGTCTACACATGTTACCTAGGCTGGACTTGAACTCCCAGGCTCAAATGATCCTCCTACCTCAGCCTCTCAAGTAGCTGAGACTTGGGGTGCATGCCACTGCACCTGAATGAGAAAGCTTTCCTTCCAACACAGCATTAAGCTTCCAACTTAATCAGGAATAACAACTACAAGTATAAAACTTCTATGCAAGAGCAAGTTGGAGCCCACTTCCCCTTGCAAGGGGAGCCAAGCCTCCACTCATCACAGCCACCTACATGAACAAGAAATACTTTCTCATATACTGTGTGAAAATAACAGTAATAAACAAGGATTTCCTCATCCCATCTTATTAAACTGTCTGAGGTAGATCCTCAATCCCTTTTTACATGCTTTTTGTTTTTCTTGGTTCTATGAACCCTAATTTTTAGGACAGTCATTTCCACTGAGAACCCAGTTCAAGAATACCAACATTGTTCTCTTACTGCAAACCCAACACCACCCACAGGAAGGATCCTGGTCACTGGCAAAGCTTGAGAGTCAGGACCCCAACAAACCTTCTTGTCTCCAAACTCTCCCCCTGTCAGCTCCTCGTGGACAGCCAGCTCATCCCTGGTAAATAGAAAACAAAGCAATTTCCCTACCAAAAAAAGGGATGTCAAAACCACATTTTTCTCAATACTCCATTCAGGCTGGAGATTAAGTTTTGTTTTAATTTGTTTCTTAATTAATTCAGAAACTGGGCCCATAGCTAGCTTCTGCTGCAGGTGGGTTTGGCCAGATGGTTACCAGGAACCATCTCTGACCTGCCCTTTAAGTCTAGACATTAGAAAGGCAGTGAAGGGAAAGTTGTATCTTGTATGCTAAAAATAAATAAGAACATTTTAAAATAGGTTTTTCACAGAAATGCTGGTATGTTTGGGGTTCTTTGTCTAAGCCAATGATTCTCTCACTTTGTCACCCTTGATAGAGTGCCATGTCATCACAGCTCACAGCAACCTCAAATTCCCAGGCTTAAACGATTCTCTTACCTCAGCCTCCCCAGTAACTGGGACAATAGGTGCCCGCTACAACACCTGGCCGTTTTTAGAGACGAGGTCTGGCTCTGGCTCAGGCTGGTCTCAAACCTGTGAGCTCAGGCAATCCACCCACCTCAGCCTCCCAAGTGCTGGGATTGCAGGCGTGAGCCAATGGTTCTCTCTTTCTCTCTTTTTTTTCTTTCTTTCTTTTTTTTTAAGAGATGGGGTGTTACTCTGTTACTCAGACTAGAGCATAGCAGCAGCTTTGAATTCCTGGCTCAAGCAATCCTCCTGCCTCACCCTCCCAAGTAGCTGGGACTACATATACCTGCTACCACACCCTATTTTTCTTTCTTTCTTTCTTTCTTTCTTTCTTTCTTTCTTTCTTTCTTTCTTTCTTTCTTTCTTTCTTTCTTCCTTCCTTCCTTCCTTCCTTCTTTCCTTCTTTCCTTCTTTCTTTCTTTCTTTCTTCCTTTCCTTTCCTTTCCTTTCCCTGCCTCCCTCCCTCCCTCTCTCCCTCTCTCTCTCTCTCTTTCTTTCTTTCCTTCTTTCTTTCTTTCCTTTCCTTTCCTTTCCTTTCCTTTCCCTTCCCTTCCCTTCCCTTCCCTTCCCTTCCCTTTCCTTTCCTTTCCTCTTTCTTTCTTTCTTTCTTTCTTTCTTTCTTTCTTTCTTTCCTTCCTTCCTTCCTTCTTTCTTTCTTTCTTTCTTTCTTTCTTCTCTTTTGTAGAGACAGAGTCTCACTGTGTTGCCCAGGCTGGTCTTAAACTCCTGGCCTCAACCGATCTTCCTACCTTTGCCTCCCAGAATGCTGGAATTACAGGCATGAGCCACTGTACCCCACCTGGTTCTCAACCAGAGGTGATTTTGTTCCTGGAGATATTTGGTCACACTAAGGAGTGTTTCTCACATCTAGAGGGTAGAGACAAAGAATGCTTCTCAGCATTCTGAGAAATGCACAGAACAGACACCCACAACTATTCTGTCCAAAATAGCAACTTGAGAAACCTAATTTATGCCAAAAGAAAAGTAAAACTAAGACAAACATCAAGAAAATTAATGCAGAGGGATGAAGTAGAGAAATAAATAGAGCTAAAAGAGAACAGGCCAATCCAGCAGGGGCTAAATTCCTGAGCTGTAGACAAACTGTGAAATGATCACCTTTTTTCCCTTGATGCTAGAGGATCTGATATCTCAAATTTAGAAAAACTGGATTTGAATCCTGAAGTTTACTCTGAGAAGATTCCTTGGATGGTTCCGTAAGTCGTGGTCAAGTGCATTGTAATGGTAACATAGTCTACCAAATATGATTTTAAAACTTGTGCCAATAAACTGCTACCAGCTTCAGTTTTTGTATTATGTCTTACTTAGGACTAAAAAAACTGTACCTTCTAGATAGATAATTTGGCTCTTTATTTTATATAGACAAAACACTTTTTAATGAAAAATACATAGTTGCAATGGATAGGATCAGTTTACCTCCTCCCCTTGGGCCAAGCAAACTCATGGAGTCTCTGCCTCCTGGATTCCTCAGACGGGAGAATGCCATCAGGTAATGGGGGTCCTGGATGATGTCGCCAGCTGGACTGTGATTCAGAGTCATTCAGGAAGCACTAAACAGCCACTGAGTGGCTCCCACCCTCCCTCCCAGTCTGTCCCTCTCTTCTGGAGGTCAAGGGAAATAACAAAATGCCCCCCACGTTCATTGGTGTTTGCTGCTATGTTTGTTTGCTTCCTTCATCCCCGGACCTGTTCCTCCTCCCAGCTATTTTAGTTTGTTTAATGAGAAGCCCTTTGTAGACATTCTTATAAAATGCATATTACTGTTTTGTGTGCAAGTGCTTTAATATTATAGATATCATCTGTATCTTTGTTTTCATTCAGTATTGTGCTTTTAAGATCCTCCCCAATTCCCTTGTGGATGTCTAATCCGTTGCTTCTGACCGCTGCGTACTCTGAAGTCTTCTCCCCACTGCCTACACCTCCCTGCACGGTGACCATCCTTACAGGAGCTCCTTTATAGACCCATAGAAGAGTTTTGGGGGGAAGCATAAGCCCACAAGCAGACTGGCCTCTCCCAGAAACATGTAAGAGTCTGGTCTCCATGACTACCCTGCCCCGAACCAGGCATCCCTCAGTTTCTAATTTTTTCAGGCTAACAAATACGAAGTGACACCTAATTATTGTTTAGTTGGCGTTTACCTGGTGACTAAGTGCTATCCCCTAAAGCATGGTATTAAGCATCTCTTCATATGCTTAATTCTTCTAGACTTCTCTTCTGAAAATCACCTTTTCAAATTCTTGCCTTTTATCTAATGGGGTTTCTATATTTTTCCTGTTGGTTTTCAGGAGTTTCTTCTATTTTCTACAAAGATAACAGTCCCCTGATGATTTCGGACATTGCGATAGTCTTTCCCGTTCCTTGTCTGTGAGGCCATTTGTTAAACAGAAATCCTTAATTTAGTATTATCAAGATCATGAAGTTTTGTGTTTTATGCTTTTGAAATTTTGGACAAGAAATCCTTCCCCTCCTTGCCTCACAATACTTTCCTACACTTTTCATCCTGCTCCCTTTATAGTAGGAGATGAGGATTGGTGTCAGTCTTCTCTGGAGAGTGAGCCAGTCTTTGCCCAGACACCTTCCGCTAAGTGACCAGTTTATAAGTTCCATGTATTTTATGCAAATCAGATGCTCTGGCATAAAACAAAACAGCATCTGAAAGAGATAAAAGGTAGGGTGGTATGAATAAAAAGCAAAAAAAAAGATGAGTTTTTAACCTCATAAAACTCCAGCTCTGTGGTTCTCAACCTTCCTAATGCCGTGATATATTTTCATTGTTACAAAGGGGTCACAACCCACAGGTTGAGAACCACTGCTCTAGCTCCTCTCCACCAGACACAAATTTCCTCTCATCTGCATCCTGTCCTATTATCTATTGATTGGTGATTTTTTTTTCCACTTCAGCAGTTGAGGCATGTAAATTCTTTTAACATTTGTTTTCCCAAAAACCTTCAAAAAATAGGCCTTCTCTTTTATCAGACTAAACTGCAAGTAAAGCCTGATGCACGTGGAGCTGTTGCTAAGGAAGAAACAGAGATGGTGTTACGAGGACAACTGAGGACCCTTCAACACGCAAACGAAGGCGGATCGAATCCAGAGAGGTGCAGCCCACAGTCAAGCTACATTTAAGCCCGGGATAAGCAAAAGTGGAGGTGTTCCAGCCCAGGCCAGCCTTGATTGTTCCTGCAGGCCTTGAGGTTTCCCCCAAGTCTCATCCTTTGCGTTTCTGTACCAGGCTGTGCCCAAAGGTGGGTGAACATTGAGTGTTTACTGCCACCCTTGGACCTGGCCTTAGAAATCAGCCGCCATGCTTGGGACAGTTGCAGAAGGTTTCAAAAGAGAATGAGTCACATCTTCATTCCCCTAAGTAACAAAACCTCCTGAAAAGGGCAGTATCCTTGAATGCTTCAAAGCATGTCCCCAAAAGTCTCCAGACGTAGAAAAAATTGGAAAATTATAGCTAAATATACCTGTATTTACAAAAATACTGATTATGAAACTTTACAAAATATTTAGAAAATATTCTCTGTGTGTTGACCACCTCTATGTAAAATTTTGTTGCCCAGGAGTTTGAGACAGCAAGACTGTTTGGGCAAGACAGTAAGACCCTATCTGTAAAACATTAAGCAATTAGGAGGGCATGATGATGCACCCTGCTCGGGAGGCTGAGGAAGGAGGCTGGCTTCAACTCAGGAGGTTGAGATTGCAGTGAGCTTATGATTAGGACACTGCCCTCCTGGTGGGTGACCGAGTAAGATCCTATCTCTTCAGAAAACAAAGTAAGAAAGAAAGGAAAAGAGAAGGAAAAAGAAAAGGAGCAGTGAATGAAGCAGACATTCCAGCAAGCTTCCTCCCACCTTGGCCTCACAAAGCACTAGGGTTACACTGTGCCAGCCTCACTGTCCTTTTCAACCAGTCTGTCCTTGGTGCTTAGAACAGTGCCTGACCCATCTCAAGAAAATATTAGATGAATGAGTGCTTGAAAGAAAGAATAAACAAATGAAACCAAATCAGATCCACATCCAAAGTTAGAAAACCTGCCAATCCCAATGAAATGTCCCCACAGACTTAGCTTTGTGCTGTCAATGAAGTTGCTTGAACACACTGGCATTCATTTTGTTCATCTCTAAAATAAACAGTGAAATAAACAGTAGATAAAAAATCACATTACAATAAAGATGTTTGTATCAGAATGTTTATTGCAGCCCAATTCATAATTGCCAGGTCATGGAAGAAGCCCAAGTGCCCATCGATCCACGAATGGATCAATAAACTGTGGTATATGTACACCGTGGAATACTATGCAGCCCTAAAGAAAAACGGAGACTTTACCTCCTTCATGTTTACATGGATGGAACTGGAAAATGTTCTTCTTAGCAAAGTATTACAAGAATGGAAGAAAAAGTATCCAATGTACACAGCCCTTTTATGAAACTAATTTATAGCTCTCAAATGAAAGATACAACTTAATTCTAGCCCAAGAATATGGGGAGGGGGTGGGGAAGGGGAGGGGAAAAGGGCAGCCGGGTGGTAGGAGGGTGACCCGAAAGATCACCTATATATCTGTCTAACAAGGGTACAAGTGAACTTTTCTAGAACTAGAATATAAATGTTTTGACACAATGACTAAGCAAATGACATGAAATCTATGTTAACCAGCTTGATGAAAGTATTTCAAATTGTATGTGAAAACACTACACTGTACCCCATGTTTGCATTAATGTATACAGTTATCATTTAATAAAAAAAAGAAAAAAATAATAAAATAAACAGTGGTTTAAGGTCTCTCTCAAATGCTAGTTCCAATAGCATCTCTGGAGACTCTTTCTCTGGAAATGGAAGAGACAGTTATTGTGAACAGAGAGAAAATGGACTCAAATGACAGCAAGAAACAAGAGGAGTGAGGCGGGGTCAGAGGACTGAGGCAGGGTCAGAGGAGGAGTGAGGTGGGGTCAGAGGAGGAGTGAGGCGGGGTCAGAGGAGGACTGAGGCGGGGTCAGAGGACTGAGGCAGGGTCAGAGGAGGACTGAGGCGGGGTCGGAGGAGGAGGGAGTGAGGCGGGGTCAGAGGAGGAGTGGGGGGGGTCAGAGGACTGAGGCGGGGTCAGAGGAGGAGTGAGGCAGGGTCAGAGGATTGACACTTGCTGTGGGCTGGGCTGTGCCAGTTGTTTATGAGTATCATTTCAATCAGTCCTCATAGCACCACACATGCTATTACCATTTTATGGGAGGAACAGAGAAGTTAAATAACTTGCTAAAGGTTACACAACAATTACAGTTTCCATCAGGGCTTTGAACCAGGTCTCTGGGGCTCACTGCTGATTCCACTTTTCCATCTGTAGAGCAGTTTACTAGGGGGCTTAGCCTGTTTTGTGTTGCTGTGCAAGAATACCTGAGTCTGGGTAATGTATAAACAAAAGAGGTTTATTTTGCTTATGGTTCTGCAGACTGTACAAGGAGCAGGGCGCCAGCGTCTGCTGATAAGGGCCTTGAGAAGCTTCCAGCCCTGGCTGAAGGCTGCAGGCAGCCAGAGAGGAGGTGCCAGGCTCTTTTTAGCAACCAGTTCTCTCTAGGGGATCTAATAGCATCAGAAGTCACTCACTATCACAAGGACAGCACCTAGCTACAAGTAAGAGATCCACCCTATGACCTAAAAACCTCCCATAAGGCCTCACCTCTAACACTAGGGATCAAATCTCAACTTGCGATTTGGAGAGACAAATACCCGCGAGCCAGATCTGTGGGTGAGGAGAGAAATTCATACATGAACACAGCAGATGACTAGTCAGTCACCAACACTGCTCAGCCACACCCACTGCCTCACCCTCCCTGGTCTGGGGAGAAACCCCGGGACACCCACCTTCACTGAGCACCTGTTAGGGGCCGGGCACCGCAGTGAGTGCCATCCACACATCACCACTCTGAACTCCCATAACAAGCTGTGAGGTGCCACTATGCCCATCTCACAGATAAGGAAACTAAGCTTCAGGGAAGTAAAATAGTGCACCCGTGTCACGGAGCTGATAATTAGCAGACTTGGGACTCAAAATCAAGCCTGCACACCAACCATAGTGCAAATATACCGGCTCCCTAAAGGGGACCCGACCCTGAGGGCTCTTCTCTCTGCAGATGTCCCCACAGTTGTGCTTGTTCTGCCTGCTGCCTTCTGATTTCAAGATTGTTCTTTTGTTAAGCACCAGCAGAGGCAAGAAAAGCTTCATCTTTCTCTGCTGCACCCCTTTTGATAAAAGGATTTGTTGTGTAAAAATTGGATTCAGTCAAAAGGCTGCATTTAAGACCACTGTGGCCTTCAGGCTACAGATTCCCCACCCCACTCAAAGACTCGTTCCAGGCACCCAAGTCAGCTTTGACAAATGACAGGAGAGCCTCCACAGTTGGCCACCTCCCAACGCTGACCACTGACCACCTCCCTACACTGACCGTCTCCAAACACTGGCCACCTCCTGACACTGGCCACCTCCCAACACTGACCACCTCCCTACAATGACCACCTCCCAACACTGGCTGCCTCCTAACATTGGCCACCGCCCGACACTGACCACCTCCCAACACTGGCCGCCTCCTGACACTGGCTACCTCCTGACACTGACCATCTCCCTACAGTGACTGCCTCCTAACACTGGCTGCCTCCTGACACTGGCCACTGTCCAACACTGACCACTGACCACCTCCCAACACTGACCACCTAAACTGACTACCTCCCGACACTGGCTGCCTCTCGACACTGACCACTAACCACCTCCCGACACTGACCACCTACACTGACCACCTCCCAACACTGGCCGCCTCCCGACACTGACCATTGACCACCTCCAGACAGACACTGGCCGCTTCCGGACACTGACCTCACCCTGAAATTGACTTACTTTTCATAGCCTGGACGTGACCACAAGTCCATATCAGCACAATTGGCCTAGCCCCTTATGCTGGCCACTTCTGTGTGTTTACTGGCTTGTTACAGTCCCTTGGTGGGCAACTTACAGAGGTTCTACTGTACATAGGATTATACTTTGTCATTTGCCGAAGCTGGTTTGTGTGCCTGAAACAAATCTGTGGATCAGTCCCAAGGCCTCCAGTTGTTTCTTCTGTGGACACGTGTGAGGGCAGGTTCTGTGACCATCCTTCAGAACACTGAAATCATATTAACTGTGTGACGAGCGGTGAATTCAGCTATATGAACCTGGAACAGGAAGGAGAAGCTCTTGTGTCCATGTCTAAAGGAAAGACGGCTCTCGCTTCCCCCCTCCCAGCAAACACGCCAGCGTGTGAGTAGGAGCTGGATGGTGGATGGTCCACCCAATCAGCCTCAGTCGCAGTGTGCTAAGAGGGATTCTGATGTTTAAGGGCAAAACACTGGACTTTCTCAAACAACCTGGGTCCTACATGCAAGTCAACAATTTCATCTACTGCCCAACTGAATTTTTAGCATCCAGAGAAATAAACTTGCCGAGAAACCGTTACCTTACTAGTGTTCAACACGGTATTCTCCTATGAGATGTTGATGGTAATTTTCACTATACCAGTTTTCTCATATGTGCTGGTTTTAGGGTCTAACCCCCATATAGAATCAGGGGTCATCACCCAAGGGTTTATACGGGGGTGTCCCAGAAGTACGGTTTCCATGAAGAGAACTGGAATAGGAGAAACGCTTAAAGCAATTTTACTGAATCTGATTTTTGTCTTTTTTCTTTTACATTAAGCAAAGTAATATTGACCAATAAGTTCCTTAACTTAGTCTGAAACAATTAGATATACAACTTTGACTATAGTGGGAAACTGGTGGTGGGTAGTCCGATTAATTTTCAGATAGCCCTTTTTTGGCCAGTGTTCTCCATTTTACCATAGGCTCTACCACTCCCTATTGCCCTACACTAGCCTGGTCCACTCATTTGTTGCCTGCCTGGCCCTAGTATGTATCTTTAGTTTGCAATTCTTTTATTAAAGCCTCACTAACTCCACAGAAACCTCAACCATGATGGGTTCCATAAATGTGCAAAGAGGGAAAGAACAGAAAATGTAGAAGCTAGAAGTTCTTGGGTCATCTTTCTACTTATTGCTGTAAACTCCCAGCAGCCCCTTACTAACATGGAGACATGTGAGCCTGTCAGCTTTTCCCTTTCTGACCTGCCTCTCTGAGTCCCCAGCTGGTAACTGCACAAATCATGTGGTACACAAAGACTGTGGGACACATGGACTGCAGCCCACAACCCCACTGCTCGACCAGACTCCACTGGCAGCAGGTCTTGCCGAGATGTCAGATCCCAGACGACTGAGGACAGCATGTCACTGCTGTGCGGTCCCCACAGAAGACACCCGAGCCTCTCTATTCAGGTGTGGGTAGCCCCAGTGCTATTCAAGGCACCCAGCAGGCTGCGTGACACGTGCCATGGGCAGCGGCAGCCGGGAGCCCTCTGCTATTCCCATCCACCACCCTCAAGACGCATCACCCAGTCTGAGGCCAGCACCAGAGAAACTGGCACGGCGGGCAGAGTGACAGGGACAGCTCTACAGAAGGGGAGAGGAAAGAATGTGGACTGCTTTAAAGCAGTGATTTTCAAACGGTGTGCCAGGAGATCTTAGCTGTGCCACAAAGATGTGTAAAGATCATTAATTAAATTATTTTCTAAAGAAGTTCAAAGAACAGTAAGTACATATAATATATGTATTTTTTATTCTTTTTCTTAATCGACATAATTTAAGTGTGCCACAGAAGTGGCAGAACGAGGGAGAACAGTGAAGGCAGAGCTGGGACACCCTCCTGGTGGAGAAAGTGAGGACTAAGAACAGGATCAAACCCACGACTGTGTGGGAAACCAGACTTATTGTAAGGGGCCAGAAGCTGATAAAAGATGAGGTTTCCAGGGAGAGAGGCAAGAATCCTCCTGTGTCCCTCAGTTCTCCCCTGATGAGCACTGGCTTCAAGTTAGGGCACACAAGCCCAGAGTCACTTTCCTCTGAATACTGCGGGAGAGAGAGCCTTTGGGGGGGCGCTCGGAGGAGCTGGGGAGTAGCAGCAGAACCCCAAGGACAGGTGGGAAACTGCCCCCTCAGGTGTTCCCTCCAGGTCTGTGGGGTCTGCCCCACCCAGCGCAGTGCCCTGCAGCTGCCTCACCTCCAGTGCTCCAGGCCAAGGGGGTCAATGCCAACCACACTCTGTTGTTAGCCCAGTTAGACCTGCAGTAAAATTCAAATCTAAGTGTGGCTCCAAAGAGCCAGCACTGTCCAGAGTTGGTGACAACTAGAGCTGGAAAGCCAACAACACGTACAGTCCCATCCCTGGGCCTCCCAGAATCCGAAAGGGCAGACGGGGCTGGCACTGGCACGGACCAGCCACGTAGCTTTCTTGTATACTTTTTAGCAACAACATATTCTTCCCATGGTCAGTGGTGAAGGCGTGTAAGACAAGCTCTGTCGTCTGCAGTGCACAGTACGCCAGGCGTGGAAGGCCCACAGCGGCTCTCGTTTTCACTTGGCGTTCTGTGCATGAAAGCAAACGCCTAACATGGCCTAGTCAGCCTTTCTCAAGAAGAGGGGGCTTTGAACATCAAGGTAAGAAGACAAGCTTTGGGCTCAGATTTCACAGGTTCACACCCTGGATCTACCATCCTGTGACAAATGAACTAGTGACTTAATCTTTCTGTGACTTGGTTTCTTCCCAGATAAAATGAGGATAAAAGTGATACCTATGATTGTGGGCATTAATGAGTCAATGCAGAACTCAGAGTACCCAGCTTGTCACATCATAAACACGTAATAAATCTGTGCTATCATCTTTCTGATCATCCTACCAGTAAGTAGTGTGGCTGAGACAAGGCACTGCTCTGCTCGGCCAACATCGACCAGCTGTGAGACCTCAGACAAGTTCTCTAACATCCTTTCACCTCAACAGCTTCAATTGTGAAATGGCATTAATGCCAGAAGCTTCCTCATTGGGTTTCTTTAAAACTAAGAAATTGTGAATATAAAGCAATTATAAGAACCCAGGATGTGATGAAAAGTTATGGTACAACAACTGCTAACTATTTGTATTATTATTTCATAAAATGGGCTTGACTTTGGAGGTAAAGATTTGAGAAATTTTAATGTTTTTTCCTCTGAAAATATATAAATAGTTATTTTGTTGAGTCAAAGATCTATGTCCATAACTTCTTAAATTTCCTGCCTTGGCCCAAGTTAATAAAACAGCATGTAGCAAAGTGCACTGGGCAGAGGCAAAGGCTGCAGGGGACAGCATCTTGGCAAGTTGAGCTTCAGAAAGTCAGACCCTCCAGTTAAATCTGTCTGAAACCAAGGGTGACAGTGACATTCATCCCTGAGGGTGACAGGCAGTTCCAAGATGCACTTGACCTTGCTGCTGGGAAAGGAGGCTTGAGACATGGACAGACAGGGCCACCCCAAGGTATGCAGGGCCCCTGTCTGTGTAAATAATTTCATCCATTTCCTCAGCCCTATTATGAAACTAATTTATAGCTTTCATATGAAAGCTATAACCCAATTATAGCCCAAGAAGAAGGGGGAAGAGGAGGGGAGGGGAGGGGAGGTTGGAGGGTGGGTGGAGGGAGGGTGATTGGTGGAACCACACCTATGGTTCAACTTACAAGGGTACATGTGAATCTTTCTAAATGTAGATATAAATGTCTTAACATAATAACGAAGAAAATGACATGAAGGTTATGTTAACCAGTTTGATGAAAATATTTCAGATTGTACATAGAATGAGCACACTGTACCCCATGACTGCATTAATGTACACAGCCATGATTTAATAAAAAAAAAATAATAATAATTTCATCCATGCCAAGTCAGCATGTCAGCCTCTTTCTGGTGGCCTAATATCTTCCTCTCTTCCTCTCTCTCTTTCTCTCTCTCACACACACACACATACATACACTACACCAGTCCCCAGAGCAATCAGCAATCAGCCAGCCAGGTCCCTCCAGAGCCAGGGACAGCACCATAAGCCTCAGGACACCTTATCCAGATGTCACTGCCAGCCCCACCAGCCCCAGGCTCCAGGGACGAGCTGGAACAGGTCAAGCTTAGAGGAAGGTGCTCCCAAATGCCCCTGTGAGTGCATTTTGGGAAGAGAAACAGGTCTCCTTAGGGGCAGGGGTCCTGCCTCCCTGGGTCTAAGGTGATAAGGGAAAGGAAAGGGAAGCAGCATGGGGTGGGGTGGGGTGGGGTGGGAGGACAGGGAAAGGGCAGCAATGGAGAGGGGTGTTCCACATCGTCTCCGGGCATCACAGGTGCCCCAGCCTCTCCCTAAATTCTGGACAGCAGGCCAAAATACCACCACCAACCCCTGCAAATCCACGGGTGTTATCAGATTGACAATAAGGACAGCCCAAGCATATACACTTGAATTTGTTCTTAAAACTTTTGTTGACATTTAAAATCCCTCCCAAATGGATTGCTTGCCAAAGATAGAATCCACGAAATTGGCAGCTGAAGGTCTTACCAGGAGGAGAAATGGTGCAACCAAGATGAGTGTGCCATCTGCAGTCGGGAAGGGGACACAGTGGCCCCTGCTCAGGTGTATGCCACACCTGGGGACCTCACTTGGGTTGAGGAGGGGTACCAGGATGAGGCAAAGAAGGCTGCACCAGGAAGAGTGTGACTCTGGCCCCTAGCACACCTCGGGGCCCCTCAGCTCCACCCAGTCCTCTCTTTTCAAATCACTGGGGAGTTATGGGGTCAAGGGTTTCATCATCTGCAAGTCACTGGGAAACAGCCCTCAGAGGCTGCCGATATCTACTGGCTCCAGGCTGGTCAGAAAAACTGCATTCATGAATACCGGTGCTTAGAGCCTCAGGGTGGCGGCAGCACTCTGGGAGGCCAAGGTGGGTGGATTGCCTGAGCTCAGGAGTTCAAGACCAGCCTGAGCAAGAGCAAGACCCCGTCTCTAATAAAAATAGAAAAAGTAGCCAGACAGCATGGCAGGTGCCTATAGTCTCAGCTGCTTGGGAGGCTAAGGCAGGAGGATGGCTTAAGCCTAAGATTTTGAGGTTGCTGTAAGTTATGACACCACAGCTCTGTACTGAGGGTGACAAAGTGAGACTCTGGTTCAAAAAAAAGAACTTTGGGGTGGGAAGGAAGCTTTGGTGTGGCCTAGTTCAGGGCCCCTCTGTGTGACAGAATTCTCTACAATGTCCCTGTCAAGATCCATCTGCCCAACATCCCCTTAGTGAAGGACAATTCACCTTTCCAAGATGACCCACTCTGCTCTTGATATCACACTAGGCAGCCTTCTCCATGCAGTGAGAGCTGCTTCCTGACAAGCAGACCCTACAAGCTCTCATTCTACCCCTGGACCCACACCCAGGAAGCCCGTCCTGCACACTCGGGACCAGCCTCAGCTCCTGAGAGTGGCGCTGCTCTACACGCCCAGCCCACAGCATGCACACACCGAACCTGGCCGAGCTGAGGCGCCAAATGGCTCTTCACATCTCACGCTCCTGTGTCTCCCTGCCCTGATCTCTCTCTCTGCTGACAATGTGAGCAGGTATGGCTCCCCCAGAATGTGCACCCAGAAGCAGACACAAAACTCCCCATGTGGCTTTGGATTTTTTCACCAGTGTGCAGGACAGCAGCGTCATCAGCCTCCTTGTTAAGGCGCTCAGCTTTTGTTCATGTGGCCACGAAGGCAGCTCACACCTGTTCAGGGACTGCGAGACCTCCAGAGACTAGGCCCCTGCCTGGCCCTGGGTGGTCGCTCTGGAAGTTTCTGTTAACGTATATGAATACTATCTGGGGAGTAAACCTGTTTTGTTCTGCTGCGGTGGCAGTTCCCTGTGGTGTTCACCGGCAGGAGGAGCTGTAGGATTTGACCTGCCTCCACAGGCCTGGCTGCCGACTGCCAGCTTGTCTTGCTTCTGCATCCTCAAAAAAGCTGTGGACCACTGAGCAGTGCACGTCAGCGGACACAGCACACTGAGCTGCAGACAGAGCGAACTTTCAGAGCCACAGACCCCATCATTTCATTCATACCTTTCCATGGACTAGCCTCAAAGTGAAGCTCAAATTCCTCAATATGGCGCACAAGGCCCGAGGCCCCGCCCCCACCGCCTCAGCCTTGCTTCTCCCCGACACGGCTCCTCCGTCTCCCAAACATCCCCCAACCCTGCTGGTGCTTGCCTTTTCCAGCCAGTCTGCAAGTTCAGTTCCACAGATGGCCTTGTACCTTTTCCAGCAGAAGCCTGTTTTTCTTTGGGGGAAACCACCAGGCCCAGAGTGGGCTCTGTCTCCTTAACTTCCCTCCCCTGAGGATGAGGCTCTAATGTCCCTTCCTCTAGAAGGCTCCGAGGACAGGGGCCCTGCTACAGGATGCCACAGCCTCCATCCCCTCTCATAGCACACATTCCCTGTTGAACCGACATTCAGTGACAGCACCAAATAAAATGGTGGGGTACACAGCAGGACTTCAGTGAATATCCGTCTACCCTCTGAGGCCACGCACTCTGTGAGGGGAGAGCCCGAAGGCCCAAGACCCAGCATGACACCTTCCGTGTACTACTCAGCCATGAATGTTTTCAGATGAAAGCTTTTCCCTCTGTCCAGCTGAGATCCCATCATCACACGTTTCAGTTTCACTGGCTCCTGCTGAACCAAATGCAGGGTTGAATTCAAACTGACTCTCCCCCAATGTGGCTTCCCGAAGAGACAGCTCCACAGGGTGACAAGCCCTCTTGGCAAGAACTGTGTGGGTCTTATTTTACTACTAAGACGTCCTCCAAAGTCAACCAACCAAACTTCCCAAGTTGCTCTCCCCCTTTGATTCCGTAAGAGTCTTTAGGAATCACTGAGGCTCCCAGGAACCAGGGAGTCTATAGTCACTGTCAGACGACAGCTGTGATTACTCTTAGCAATAAGGAGATACACAAGACACTTTCTGAACACATCTGGAAAAGGTGGGGCTGAAAATGCAAAAAATAAAAAGAGCTGAGGAGAGACCTGAAAGTGTTTCTATTCCCCTGGCTTTGTTCACACTTCTTCTTTCAGGGATCTTCACCCAGTAGGTAGGACAAGGAATAGTCAGCACTTTCCAGAAGCATCTCACCAGCATGACCTTGCCCTTCCTGAAAAGTGAAAAGATAAAAAGCATCAGAAAGCCAAGTCGCGTGGCTGCACCTGCCTCAGCGGTCAGCGCACTGGCCCTGTACACCAGGGGTGGTGAGTGGGAAGTTTGAACCCGGCCTGGCCTGCTTAAGAAAAAAAAAAAAGCCAAATTGCTTCCAACAGTGGAACAAAATGCAGAAAGGAAAACTCCCACCTTTTCAAGACCATACATCAGAGCTGGGACTGTTTGTGTTTTGTGTCACAGGAAGGAAATTTTTAAATCAGAGTGATGCTCTTTGTACCTCCAATTCTGGGGGGCCTTTCACACCCAGGCTCCAGATCCCCGGGAATGCCACTTTCTTGAGAACATGGCCAAGTTTGGAGACGCAGCAGCATGAGGAGAAAAAGCAGAGAATGTACATCGACAAGACTTGGGGCTTTGCAGGGGCCAGCAGGGCCACTTACTATGTGACGATGGACAAGGCCTTCTGACCCCTCCCAGCCTCAGTGTTGTCTTCTCTTATTTTCCTGTTGAGACAGAGTCTCACTCCATCACCCTGGGTGGAGTGTTGTGGCATCATAGCTCACAGCAGCCTCAAACTTTTGGGCTCAAGAGATCCTCCTGCCTCAGCCTCCAGAGTGCTAGAATTACAGGCTCAGTGTTTCTTATATTAGAGGGCTGTGAGCAATCACCAAAACAAAGCATATCAAACACTTTTAGGAACACAAAGCGAATGCATCAGTTACTGTGCAATTGCTAACTTTCTGCACCAACTTGGCTGTCCATGCTGCCCAGATATTTGGTGAAATGATATTCTAATGTTTATTTTCTCACAATCCTAGATCATAGGAAAGGTGAAGAATTAAAAAGAGAAAAATCAAGAGGGCTGGAGAAGGAAACAAGTTCCTTTCCACTGAGACAGCAATCCTAAGCAGTGGATCCAGATGGTAGAATTTACTCTGTGCCAAGAGTGAGGATGTTCAGTAAATAAACCAAAAGACAGATGTGAGGTTAAAAAAGTATCTAGGCAAATCAACACCATCTTGCACACTGGATTGGTTATGAAACATTAGCATGGACTGAGGAAATTAGAGGACGTCTAGTCTATTCTCTTCTCTGTAGATGGGGACTCAAAGGCTCACGGCTAGAAGGCAGCTGGCTTAAGGTCACACTGTGAGTTCTTAGGAACAAACTCTTTAGAATACACAACATTCCTCATACGATTAGCACTATAATTTAAGTAGCCACCTCAGCGTCCTATACTCTACAGTGTCATCTTAGTTTGCCCTAATAAAACACTGCAGCTTGGGTGGCTTATAAACAACAGAAATTTATTTTCTATAGTTCCAGAGGCTGGAAAGTCCAAAATCAAGATATTGGCCAATTGGTGTCTGGTGAGGGCCCCCTTGCTGGCTTGTAGATGGGTCTAGCTGTACAGTCCTATGGTAGAAGGCGAACACTCTCCTGTCTCTTGGTCTTCTAATGAGGCCTATCCTGAGAGATCCACCTTCATGACCTAACGCAACTGTCATTGTCCCCAGAGGCCCTGCTTCCAAATGCCATCACATTGGGATGAGAGTTTCAACATTTGAATTGGGAAGGAACACAATTATTCAATCCATAGCAACTATGAATGACTATAAATAGGAAAACTTCTTTTTTAAATTCACAATCTTTTTCAATCTAAGCACCTTTGATTATAGCTCTGTTAATCCTAAAAGATATATAATGTTATAGCCCCAGGCAAGTATTTAACCTCAGATGTTCAGTGTTACGTTTTAAATTTTCATTTTTTTGTGATATCTCAGGTTTGACATTTCTTATAAGTCATTTCTTATCAGTATGGTTTGGCCCAGAAATTTTACACTCCATGAGAACCAGTGATTCTAATGCCCAAGCTTTTCTTCCTCCAACAGACATTAAGCATGTGTGATGTGTCAAGCACTGGGCTGGGTGCTGGAGGTTCCCAGGGAGCCAAAGAGATGAGAGCCCTCTCTGATGGAGCATCTATCTGCTGGGGCAGATGATGAGCACCTCACACAAGAAAGCACACAGCTCTGTGGGTGGCAGTATGCTGGAGAAAAAGGAAGCAGGCTCCATGGGAGAGAGCAAAGGAAGTGTGATTTTTGAAAATGCAGTGGAGGAAGACCTCACCCAAGGAAGATGTCTGAGCAGACAAATAAAGAACAGAATAGGAAATCATTTTACTTTTCTGTTAACCATTTTTATACCCTGTAAATTAGATATATAACAAAGATGGACACAGAGCTTTAATTACTACTTTTAAATTCATAAATCCTACCAAGAAAAACCAATATAAGTGGCAGCGCCCATAGCTCTGTGGGTAGGGTGCCAGCCACATACACAGAGGCTAGGGGGTTCAAACCCAGCCCGGGCCAGCTAAAACAACAATGACAACTGCAACAACAAAAAAAAAAAAAGAAAGAAAGAAAGAAAGGAAAAAAATAGCCTGGTGTTGTGGTGGATGCCTGTGAGCACCTGTACTTGGGAGGCTGAGGCAAGAGAATCATTTAAGCCCAAGAGTTGGAGGTTGCTGTGAGCTGTGACACCACAGCACTCTACTGAGGGCGACAAAGTGAGAGTCTGTCTCAAAAAAAAAAAAAACAATATAGGTATTTTAATAAGATTTCTTATTTTGAACCATGTAACATCTTGTCTAAGTTTTACAAATACAGTAAAGCGTTTAGGACATATCCTCTTTAAAGGTGTTAACTAACTAGACCCTTCCAAAACACTACTTTCCAAAACAAAATCCATTGACATTTTAGGGATCAAGGCCACTGCACCCCAAAGTTTAGTCAAACTGTAGGGAGCAAAAGGCCACTGTCCCAAGGTTTGAGGAAAATTGACTGACTGAAGACAGACTGATTAAGAGGAGGAAAAATTATGGACATACACACAGGCGCCTTCAGAGGTACACTCAGAGGTACAGGGGAAATTGCCCATTTTTATGCTTAGGGGCAACAAAGTAGGGACAGCTGTGTAGAAACATGACTGGACACAAAGGCTGTGATCTAAGGCCGCTCTGCTGTCTGGTGTTCCATCCTTCTGGGCCTGGGGCAGGGCCCTCTCTGGAATTGGGGGTGTTACAGCGCAACAAAGCGGGCCAGATGTTTATATTATAGCCAGTGTTTACGTAGAATAATTTTAGAGTTTCTGGCTGGCTTTCAGCAGAAGGGGCTCTGGCTTTTTTGACCTGCCTTGGAGAAGGGGGATTTTGATTTCTATAGTTAGCTTCAAGGAAGGATGGGACAACTCCCCGACATTCTGGAAAAGGCCAGGACTACAGGGATAGGGAAAAGCTCAGTGATTTCCAGAGATCTGGGGTGGGGGAGGGTTGAATAGGCAGAGACCAGAGGATTTTTTTTTTATTAAGTCATTTGTAAAGCAGTAAAAACCCTCTCCATGTTACTGCAGTGACAGCCACATGGCAGTAACCATCTGCCACAAGCCAGGGAGTCTATAACACCAAGTGTGAACCCTGGTGTCAGGGAACTTTGGGCTTTGGGTGACAATGACACGTCAGGGTAGGTTCATCAACTGTAATAAACACGTCTCTCT
>NW_003852520.1:404461-413087 GCF_000181295.1 Otolemur garnettii
GAGGAAGGCCTGTGCGTGGTGACACGGTTTACCTTCTGCTCAGTTTTGCTGTGAACCTAAAATGGTTCTTAAAAAAATGGTTCGTTAATTTTAAAAACAAAAAGTAACAGGCTACAAACCCAGGAATTTGGCTCCAGAACACCAGCCTGTATCCAGTACCCTGTAAGACCCACCAACTTGTAATGGAAGGAAAAATCCAACTTTAGTGGAAAGTTAAAAAGAAAGCAAACCACACACACAACATAAACTAAAACCAGGAAACTGCTGCGTTTAGAACAGGTCACAGCTCAGGCTGCCAACACCGCTGATCCATTCTGGAGGCCCAGCTGGGCTGGGACATGTCACACCTCAGGGCAGTGTTTGATAACAAGCTCTGGACGGGTGCATGAGGCCAGCACCCCCAAAGCCCTTTGATTTGGAAACAGCTGTGAGTCATCTGGGACACGGCAGAAAGCTTTATCAGCTGGCCTGTCCCAAAGCCGCCAGGAAGCCTCTCTCTGCTGATGTAGCCGCATCTAGCTGCCCTATTTTTGGAGAAAGGCATTCTCTCCAGGACGGTGGGTCTGACGCAGGAGCAAGCTGGCTCCACATCAAGGTGCAGTCAGCATCAAGCCACTGCTACTTGCTGGCTCATTTTCTGTGGGTTTGTGAACCACCTTCCACAGCACTAAACCAAAAGATTTAGTGAACATTTTATGCACCAGAAAGGGGGATGTGACACACTGTAAGGTACCATGCAAACAACAGCATTTGCTAATATTTCAAAGAATGCCATTCAAGGTCAATAAGACGCTGTTTGTGCTCTAAGGAAGCAAATATCTGCATAAGAGACACAGGAGCAATTTATATTTATATGTTATGGTGGGAGGAGGAGCTGAGTTTGTGGGTGGTGAACCAAGAGTGGGCCCAGCCGGCTGCAGGTCTTCCTGACACTGACCCAGAGCACCACCAACCTGGGACACCAGAGAGGACCAGGAAGCAGGAGAAGCGGCTCAGGGCTGGGCCAGGCTTGGCTCCTGTGAGCATCCCTCAGGGCTCCCTGGAGTGATCCCAGCACAACACCTGACTGTCACACTAATGAAAAGGGGGCATCGATCCAAACCAGGTTGTCCTGGTGGACCCTCTAAGTGTCTTGGGGATTACACAAAAGGAAGGCCAAGTCCAGGTCTTTGCCAATTGTAACTTTGTGGCCCAGCATGTAACTAAAATAAAACCATGTTTTTCTAACTTAAAATCCTAACCAGCTGTGCCCCACCCCTAACCTACATTTGCCACTGGGCCATGCACCGCATTTGGTGACACCAAAGTCACTTCATGGGAAGTCCATTCTGCAAAGCTCCGTGGGGTCCCTTGGAGTGGTGGACCAGCCCTCTTGTAGGTCATGGAGGGAAAGGAGATCATGAAAGTTAAACAAGCCTGGCGCGGTGCCTCACACCTATAATCCTCACACTCTGGGAGGCCAAGGTGGGTAGATCACTTGAGCTCAGGAGTTTGAGACCAGCCTGAGCAAGAGTGAGACCCTACCTCTACTAAAAATAGAAAAGCTAGCAAAGCATCATGGCTGGTGCCTATAGTCCCAGCTACTTAGGAGGCTGAGACAGGAGGATCACTTGCACCCAAGAGTTTGAGGTTGCTATGAGCTAGATTGATGCCATAGTACTCTACCAGGGGCAAAACAGTGAGAGTATGTCTCCAAAAAAAAAAAAAAAAGTAATGGAAATATAAATTGACAGCAGCCTTTTATAACTGAGATCAGGAGAAAGAGGAGGGGAAAGAAAGAAGAGATAAAAAAAAGAATGACAGGTCTGGTTCAGCACCCGTAGTTCAGTCATTAGGGCGCCAGCCACATACATGAGGGCCAGTGGGTTTGAACCCAGCCTGAGCCTGCTAAACAATAATGACAACTACAACAAAAAAAATAGCCGGGTGTTGTGGCAGGCACCAGTAGTCCCATCTACTTGGGAGGCTGAAGCAAGAGTTTGAGGTTGCTATGAGCTGTGATGCCCAGCAGCCCAGCACTCTACCGAGGGTGACATAGTGGGACTCTGTCTCAAAAAAAGAAAAAAAAGAAAAAAGAATGACAGATCTAATAATGAAACTCCAACAAATGGGCACCATTGAGGGGCAGAGGGAAACCAGAGGAGCTAAGAACAAGTGCTTCTAATGTGGCCAGACTGGACACTTCAGGAAAGACTGCCCCCGGTAGCACCGTCTGTCAGGCAAGTCACCAGCCCCTATCCAGAATGCAAGAACAGCCTGTCCCCAGAGACAAAGGTCTCCTGGGACAGTGACCCCATCAGTCCCCGAACTGGACTGAGGGTGCCCAGGGCAGTTTCCCCTGGCTCCAGTTTGTGTCATCACCCCTCAAGAACCCTGGGTCTGCCTCATAGTGGAGGGCCAGGAGACAGAATCTCTTGTGGACACTGGGGCAACCTTTTCTGTACTTCTCTCTAACCCTGGTCTTCTGTCCCCCAAATCTGTAACTACACAGGGGATGTCTGGAGAGCCAGTTTCCTAATTCTCTCAGCTTTTAAACTGCAGTTGGGCTGCCTAGCTGTTCTCTCGCACCTTCCTAATCATGCCTAAAAGTCCTGCTCTTCTGTTGGGAAGGACATACTAACTAAAGTGGGAACAGCCATTTATATGAATATGGGACAAGACCCTATACTATCTAGTAATATCCCTTAGTAGAGACAGAAATTAACCCAGAAGTATGGCCTACTGAGAAGAGCAAAATATGCCCCACTGGTCCAAATCAAGTTTAAAAAAATCCCACCATAATTCAGGGATTTAGGAACAGCCCTCACTCGTTTGGGCAAGACTTAGCTCAAGACTTAAATTCCACAGAAACTCTTACTCAGCATACAGATGACCTTCCTTTGGGAGCACCACATGCAGAGGAATCCCACAAAGCTACCCAAGCTCTGTTAATCTTTCCAGGTGATTGCGGGCACAAAGTTTCCAAGGTTAAAGCCAAATTATATGTACCTGAAGTGCACTACTGGGGTCTCCTACTTTCGCAGGGAAGGCGAGTGTTGGGCAAAGAAAGAAAAGAACCAATATTAGCTCCCCCTAAACCTTGAACTCTCAGACAGCTTCAAGACTTCTTAGAAATTACAGGCTTTTATAGACTCTGGATTCCTGGATATAGTGAAGTAGCTAGACCACCTATTCTTTAATTTAAAATGCTCAGAAGGAATGCCTGTTCACTCTAGAATGGGAACCAGAGGCAGATAGGGCATTCCAACAGTTGAAAAATGCCCTTTTACAGGCCCCCTGCCTTAAGTTTTCCTACCACACAACAATTTAATCTGTATTTTACAGAGCAGACTAGAATTGCCCTAGGGGTCTTAACTCAATGCCTGGGTCCAGTTTTGACCTGTAGCTTATCTTAGTAAAGAAATTGACACTATAGGGGGCGACACCTATGGCTCAGTGGGTAGGGCACCGGCCCCATATGCCAAGAGTGGTGGGTTCAAATCCAACCCCGGCCTGCAACAAAAAAATAGCCAGGCGTTGTGGCAGGTGCCTGTAGTCCCAGCTACTTGGGAGCCTGAGGCAAGGGAATCACCTAAGCCCCGGAGTTGGAGGTTGCTGTGAGCTGTGCAATGCCACGGCACTCTACCGAGGGCGATAAAGTGAAACTCTGTCTCTACAAAAAAAACTAAAAAATAAAAATAAATTTAAAAAAAGAAATTGACACTATGGTTGGCTGTGGGTTGTGGCAGCTGTAGCCCTCTTAACCTCGAGGCAATTGAACTAATGTTGGGAAGAGACCTGATTACCCCAACACAGAAACGCCCCTTTCCTGTTATCTTGTCTTCTTCTACAGCTGTAAAGTTTGGGGAACAGATTCCTGGATACATCACTCACAAGTAAAATCCTAGAACTCACCACCTTCTACAGAAGCAGACCTTGAAGGGAATCAACCACAGTCCACCTGCACTTGTGAGCCTAAAGAAGATCTAAAGTTATTATTTAGAAGCCAGCAAGACATGACATCACCAGGCCACAAACAGTGAAAGGGTTCCAGCCCAAGCCCTGACTCTGCTGCAGACCCCAGATCACCCTTCATCTCGGGAAACCCCAACTGTCCCCTTCTATTCATACAGGGTTCCCCATTCAAGCCTGGACAAGGAACCCCAGATTCCTGGGCCTGGGCAATTTCATTAAGAGAATACCCTAACATTTTGCCCCAAGCTAGGAGGATCAACCCGATTTCCTTTTATCATGAACCCTGGCTGACCCTCCTCTGAGGAACCTCTAACTGCACCCCCGCCCATCACCATCCCTCTTCAGCAGGAAGCAGTTTGCAGCAGTCAGTGCCCCTCTTCCCTCATGGCAGTTAGAGCTTCTATTCAGAAAGGGAGGATTGATACAGGATTCCACCACTCAGGGCTGGACAGGGATTCCCCCATTTTCTAGGCCCAGGTGAGCTCAGAAATAGACCCCCATTTCCAGGTACAAACAGGCTGCCTTTTCCAGGCCACACCCTCTGGGCTCTAACAAGGTCATGAACAAAGCAGTCTGATGTTTTTTGAGTGGTTCCACCTTGAGTAAGGAGCATACACACTAATCACTTCCCTTAGATAAAAACTACAAAAACCTAATAACCTCACCCCAGAGGAGGGACTGCATTCAACTTTGAAAGGATATTTTTCCACTTACCAAATCCTAGCCAAAAAGCAATTCTCCTGATACTATATACACCTAAATGAAGTACTAGGAGAGACTTCCGACTTGGGTCTTCTTCTTTGCTAGAAGCTCTGGCGCCTTTTACTCCTTCTGTATTCCCTTCTAATAAAAAAAGAAGAAGAAAGTTAAATAATTTGATCAAGGTCACACAGAAATGTTAAAAATTCTAATGCTGATCTTCTTCAGAGTCCAAGTGTAGGACCCTCCCCACAGCACCACGCCCATCCCCATCAGTGTGACCCCATCAGTGTGCCCCGGGGCAGGACACAGCAGAGGCTCACACCGACCCCTCCTGTCCAGCTAGGACAACACTCAGCTGAGGACCCTTCTTCCTCCAAAGGTGAGGGGGAAGCTAACAGGAGAAGAGCCCAGCTCATCCTGGGGCTCTGTCCTCAACTGAGTCATAGAACCTGCTCACAAAATCACACCAGGGCATGTAAATAAATACACTTTCTAAGAGAAATTGCACAGATGCCTCCAAGCAAAAGCATCCAGCTGGTGGCCTTTCGTGAGCTCCCAGAGCTTCTCCTTCTCGGGGATGAGGACAGCTGGGCATATCCTGAATCCAAGAAATCCAGAAAACAGAGAGAGGGATGGGCGAGCTTGTGGTGTCGGTCCCACATCGTCCCCTTCCAATGTCAGCTCAGCAGTGTGTGAGAGATGAGCAGTGACAACCAAAGAGAGACAGTGCCCAAACCTCACGCTGTGTCGAGAGCCCGAGGCCCCCAAGGCTGAGCATCCCAGAGCCACTGCATTGGCTCCACCCTCCTTGCTCAGTCGCCTGTCTACTTCCAGGCTTCTTTTTTTTTTTATTATTATTAAGTCATTTGTACAAAGATCATGAATATATTTATGCCATTATGGGATTCAGTGTGTTGATTATTTATACAAATTGGAGTGTTTACATCCTACTAATTAATATAGCCTTCACCTCATTTACCCAATTACAGTGTTAAGACATTTAGCTCGCTGGTCCCCAAGTCTGAGATGGCTCTGTCCATTCCGGAAGGTTCTAACTTGGCAGCAGTTTCATTGCTGTGGCTAGAGCAGACCACAGACTTGGGCAAATACTGACATTCCTAAAAACGTGATGTGACACCAGACAAGTATCGCACTGTCAAGAGAGAGAGTTGACCAACAAGGGGAAGCGGATGGTACCGAGCTCCTGCTGCATCCCGGGGGCTGACTGTTGTCCTCACTGTGACATTACTCTTATCTGACAGAAAGGGTGAGCAACTTCTCCAAGGATGGACAGTCAGGAAACAGCAGAAGTGGACCCCATCCCCAACCCCCTGCTGCCACCCTGCACATGCCTGCCTGCGACAGGCTCCGTGGGCTTCCCTTCTTCTTCTTTTTTTTCTTTTAATAAGAGGAAGGGCTTTGTTCACCAGCTGGGAACTTATGGCATACAAGAATTCTAAATGCCGCGCTCCCCGACTGGCTTGGTCTTTCCCTTTTTATCAGCAGTCAAAAAGTTCTACCCCACAGCTACCCTTCTCATTGGCCAGTTTGAATCAAGCAGGAGATGCTATTCCATCCCCTCCAGAACTACTAGGATTTCACAGAACTTGGAAATGTCCCAAGTTCCAGGAAGGTAAGTTTACAAATTCCCAAGAGCTGAGTCACCATGGAGAGGGCCCTGCAGGTACATCCTCGTGGTCTCCCTGAGAAGACCTGTTCTCCCAGACCTCACCCCTCTCCAGTATCCTCTCTCATTCCCCCCTTTTGAGACTCCAATATATTTTAATTTGGAGTCTCAATATCAGCTTGTTTCTGCAGGTGCCGATATTAATTACTTTTTAGCACTAAGGTTTCAGAAACTGTGACTCTACTTGGGTTCTCTACTCAGGCCTTAATAGTACCATGGTGGTGGGCTAACATACATATAAGTTTTTACTTTTCCCTGTGACATTTTTCCCCCCTTTTCCCAAAGTCCCAATTAAGACAAGTCCCTCGAGGAGTTTCCTCAGGCTTCAGCCATGCGTTGACCATCCAGCTCCCACTATGTGGCTGGAGCAGGGCATGTTGACTGTCTTAAAAGTTACCTTTTCCTTGCCCACACTCCCTCCCTCCTTCCCTGTCCGGTAACCCCTTCCCCCATGCCCCACCATGTCATTAATTATCTTTATATCAAAGTTGAATACACAGGATTCTTTCTTCTCCATTCCTGTGATGCTTCACTAAGAATAATGTGTTCCACCTCCATCCAGATTAGTACAAATGTTGCAAAATCTTCCTTATTTTTGATGGCTGAATAATATTCCATGGTATACATAGACCACAGCTTACCAATCCATTGCTGGGTTGAAGGACATTTAGGCTGTTTTCACATTTTAGTGATTATAAATTGGGCTGCAATAAACAGCCTAGTACAAGTGTCTTTATAATAAAAGGTATGATATAATAAAAAAAGAAAGAAATTAGTGACAAATTCTTATAAAAATTATATTTAATTTTGACCAAAGTACACATTACTTAAACATTAATTTGTAATTCAACATGTTAATATGTTGCTTATCATATTGCATTCTCATTTATAAGTGAAATATGTTTATAATTTCCCCTTTATAATAATATATTTTCTCCAATTTTAATATCAGGTGTATCCAGATTAAGTAGAATGATTTTGAAGTATTTCTTTTTCTATTGTCTATAAGATTTGGCATGATCTGTTTTTTTGAAATTATCTGTTACTTTTATTTATAAATATTAGTTGTCTATTTTTTTGAGACTTTGGAAAAAACAAAATAATAAGAAGTTAATTGATCAAAGTGTATATAATAGACATACTTATATCTGACAATGTGAATGTTACTTTCTTTGCATTATTACTATTATTATTGCTTAATATTTTGTCGCAGCAATTATCTGATTTCTTTTCTGAATGTATTTATCTTCGTTCATTCTTTATGAGGTTTTTGTTCTCGGTCCTTATGTTAAACGTTGTTGTCATTAAATTTAGCCTTTTTAATTCTGTAAAAGCAAAAGTGGAAACCTAATATATACATGTATAAGTAAGAAAAATTAATTTAAAAAAAAAGTTACCTTTACTTCCCAAGGGACAGTGAAGTCCTATTCAGCCATCTGCGATGACTTCAGGTGAGGATTCCTTCCACCTTCACTGCTGTGCATGTGGTCAGGATGATGGTGGAAAGTCCTTTCTACCTTGGTTTCAGAGGGACTAGTTTCTGATTCTAGACCTAGACTTGGTCCCCTGGATTCTCCAGAGAGAAAGGATGTACAGATACACAAGACTAAACAGAACACAGTTAATTACTCGAGTTGAGATTTTCCTTGCTACTCTTTCTAGGGTTTTTGTCCATTCAGTTCAGTCTTTCCTAGTTCTTTTAGGAGTTCCTACTAAATTGCAGAGGATTGACAGAGGCCTCTTTGAACAACACCAGTGGCAAGGCCTATATCCAATTCAGCTTTGTTCCCTGGCAGTTTATTGATTTCTGTTCTTATGGTCCTGTTCATAATTTATTCAAAAGTTTATAAGTTATTCAAAGCTTTAGCTTATTACTTGCACCAGTTTTGTTATGAAGGCCAGCCCATTGTCAAATTTAAACCAGAGTGGCAACTTAAATTATGGGATGATTTTTCTGGGCAATACTTTTACTATTTCAGGAGTCCTTTTTATCCTGGTGGAGAAGGCTTTTACCTATTCCAAGTCTGATAGACCATCACCAGCAGGTACTTGTTCTCTCTACATCTGGGCATTTCAGTAAAGTTGACCTGGAAGTCCTCGAAGGACGTTGCTCCATATGACTGGATTCCTGGGGGTATCGTCAGTCCTTGGCACATGTTGAACTGGCTGCAGGTGACACACTGTAGACTGACAGTTTGGCCAGGGCTGCCAGGTGGGAGATGTAGAAGAACCGGCCCAGCCACTTCACCAAAGACTCCTGTCCCAGGTGGGTGCTCTCGTGCA
>NW_003852520.1:413335-422213 GCF_000181295.1 Otolemur garnettii
GGCTGGATTTGAACCCACCACCTTAGGTGTATGTGGCTGGCGCCTTAGCCACTTGAGCCACAGGCGCCAAGCCCTGTCTGGCATTTTTAGCCATCCTCTGTTTGCTTCCTGGCTCCCCTCCACTGCCAACCATTCCTTCTCATCCCAGGAGTAGATAGGTGAGAGCCGTGGAACCCACAGGATGAGGGGAGCCACTCAGTTTGGATGCAGCCCTTCTGCCTCAGTACTGACCCTAGGGTTCCCTTTAGTGACGGTAGAAGCATCTCCTTGATGTTCATGACAGTGCATCACTGCCACCTTCCAGGGTTTCCATACTGCCTCTAGCAACTGAAGTATCTCCTGCTGATACTTAATGTCCTTTTCCCCAGAATTTAATAGTCCCTTCTCCTTGTACAATGCCCTGCATTCTTGGAGAGTCAGAAAAGCATTCACATTTTTCCCTTGAGTTAGTTGTAAGGCTCAAGTCAAGGCAATTAACTCAGCCTTCTGAGCCAATGTTCCTTGGGGCAGGGGCTTAGCCTCTGCAGTCTCTGTTAAGGTAACCACTGCATACCCAGCCCACAGCTCACCTTGCACCATCATGTAACTGCTTCAGTTTACATACAAGTCCCAGTTTGCAACTGTCCAAGGCTGGTCACACAGGTCAGGTCTGCTAGAATACACATTATCTATAACTTCTGTACAGTCATGCTCAGTCTCTCTTGCACTGACTGGAAGGAGCATGGCTGGGGTCAGGGTATTCTTACATTAGAGAGCCAAAAGTGTCCCTTAGTGTCCCTTAAAGTGACCACAGAGTGGGGTACTTTCACTCTGAGATTCTGCCCTAGAGTCAGCTTATTGGTTTCTTGTACAAGGAGAGCCATAGCGGCTAGAGCCCATAAGTATGGTGGCCATCCTTTTGCAACTTCATCCAACTGCTTAGAGAGGTAAGCTACAGGCCTTGGCCAGGACCCAACCACCTACAGACATCTTTCCTCTCTCTGAGACATACAGAGTGAAGGTCTTGGCCAAGTCTGGAGTCCCAATGCAGGTGCAGTCATCAGCCTCAGCTGGGAGAAGGTGTGTTCCTGCTCTCCTCCCCATTCTAAGGGCTCTTCTTCCTCTCCTTTAGCTGCCACATACAAGGGATTAGGCAAGACACCAAAGCTGGGGATCCAAAGATGACAAAAACCAATTGCACCTAAGAATTCCCAAACCTGCTTTCAGCTCATGGGGGTGGGGAGGCAATTAATAACCTGTCTCCATTTCACACCTATATACCTCTACCCTGCTGGGTAGTAAATCCTAGATAACATACTTGTTGCTGGTGAATCTGGGCCTTTCACTTGGACACTTTATAGCCACATACCTTTAGATGTCATAAAAGACAGTCCATATCTCGGGTGCAGCCCTCCTGGGTAGGGTACCCTGAAAGGAAGTCATCAACACATTGGAACAGCACACATTCTAATTCCTCTGCACAAGCCAGAGCTTCTCCAAAAATCACGGGTGTGTTGAACCCCTGTGGCAACTTGGTCCATGTGTACTAGATCACACTTTTCCTGTCTGGTCTCTCCTACTGGAAAGTGAACAGCCTCTGGCTCTCCAGAGCCAGCCTTATACTGAAAAAGGCATCTTTTAAGTCCAGGCAAGTGGGCCACTTGGCTTCTGCTGGCAGCAGATTCAGCAGAATATATGGATTAGGCACAATAGTATGCTATGTTACAGTTACACCATTTACAGGGAAATTCTCATCTTAGGTTTTAATTTTTCTGAGGTATCTATATAGACACAGTAGATAACATTTAATACTGCACAGATTTTTCCAGTGTAGCAAACAGGTGACCTTTGTTGAGTCTTAAGGCTTGAGAGTAAATAGAACTACAGTATACAGTTCTATACTCTTTGGCCAGTCTCTTAGTCTCATTTAACAGACCAATTTAATAAAACAGTTATGTCTCACTTTATGAGTTGACAGCACAGACAAGGCTGAGATTTAATACAGGTGGGCCACAGTTTCTTTTCTCTTTGAATCATTTTTCTCTCTCCAATTTCTCTCTTTACTAAAGACAAATTATAGCAGAACTTAGTTACCAAAATAAACTGTACATTCAGTATACTGGGTCTGATTATTTGCATAAAGTGCAATAAGAATAATTATTAGCCATCTAGGCTCTTCTTTCCTTTAAAATTGGCTTTGCTGGAATCTTTTATAAGGAATCTCAGGCTGGACATTCTTGAAAGCCTTTCATGAGCCCAGATTTCATCTGTGCCATTAGATACCTGTATGCATTGGGTAAATTCCTCCTCTCTTGAGGTCCCCAAGCACATTTCAATTCATGGACCTGTCAGCAAGCGACCTTCATTACTTACCACAGATCAGGAAATGTTACTGATGGGTATCTGGACAGTTTTTTAAAGAGCTTTTTTATTGGCCTTTTATAAGGCCAATTAAGGTCAACCTTAATTCCTTAATGCAGTCTGGACACCTCTGGAAATGCTATTCCAGTCAAAGCCTTGGTAAAAGAACCAGTGCCTTCATCATGTCCTATAGAGCAAAACAGATTCTTATTGAACTTATGCAAATAACTGTATTGTCAGAAATTAAGAATACTTGCAAATGGCTTTCAAATTCTGGAGAAATCAAGGAGAGAGAAAAAATACATGTTTCAAATTCTGTTCATGAGTACATACATTGCTTAAAAAGCTACAAAAGACAGAAAAGTTTTCTTGACATTTAGAAAACAGAACACAGACAGAATCAACAATATTTTGAACAAAAAGTCATAACAAACTATCCCAGTTCCACAAACTGATTTCTGTTCTGTTTGAAGTTAGGTTAGCAATACTCACAGACATGTTAACTTTCTAATGAAAGTTCCAAAAATCTGCTTTTAGTCCAAAGGTATTTAATTTCCAAAGACATCAGGAATTTGAATTCAAGAGACTTTGTCAGCCTATCTTAATATTTCTTTTTCTTTTTAGGATAAACTTTGGACTCAGCCAGTTACTTAAAAAACACTTTCTTTTTTTAGATGAATTAAAATTATTACTAACAGTATATGTTAGGACAGACCAATGTCTTATACATTAGGACAGACCAATGCTTTATAATATTGGAACATATATAAAATGTTAACCATAACTCATATAAAATTAATCACCATTTTATATTTGACAATGTTTCCTATACATTTTTAATAAAAAAAATAAGTTTAATTTGTTTTCCTATGACTTTCAGTGGTCTTAATATTTCAAGAAGACCAAATTTAGAGTTGTGCATTCTTGGGTTTTTTTTTTTTTTTTTTTTGGTTGTTTTTGTTGTTGGTCCGGGCCGAGTTTGAACCTGCCAGTCTCAGTGCATGTGGCCAGCACTGCAACCACTGCACTATGGGTGCCAAGTCCCAAATTTAGAGTTTTGATTTTGGAAGGTTTGTCAAAGGCCTAAAACATTGGTTCAAATAAGATTACAAGCCAAAAGATTTTAAAGGAAATACATAGTCAACTGGATTACATGTAAATTCTTTCACAAATTCTCTTTTATGAGCTCCATTTAACCTGCACAGACAATCTACAAGCATTCTAAACTTTAACTTTTGCCCTGCCTTTCACTTTCTTACACAACCATTCTGTTTCAGGACAAAATTTATCACACAAGATTCTTTCTTTACACAATGCCATTCTCCTTTCTGTCTAATTTCTCTCTCAAAAACTCACTTCCCACAAAACAGGATTTCAGTTTACTATGAAGTCATCCATTCACTTGGCCAAACCGATAATTAGTAGGTTTAAAAAGCAAGAATCTAATCCTTTAACAAAGACTCAGTTTCCCCAAGAATTTAAACAACCAAATTACTACAATTTATAAATGAGAGACATTTTATGAGATATAACATTGATACAGGATTTTCCCTCTCAGGGCTAGACAGGGAATCCCTGTCTAGGGATGTGAGCTCAGACATCAGACTCCTATCTCCAGGTACAAACCCTCCAAGCCCCAGAAAGGTCATGAACAAAGCAGTCAGAAATCTTCTAGATGGCTCCACCCTGACTAAGGAGCACACACCCTAATCTTCTCCCCAGACAAAAACCACAGCAAAGACCTAATAACCTTGTCCAAGGTGAGAGGCTGCATTCATTCATTTGCTAGAACACCCATTCAGTTTGTAAAGGTATTTTTCCATCTATCAAATCCTGGCCAAAATATCTCTCAGGGCCAATTATTTACCCCTAGACAAAGGACTCATGCAGGAAACCTCCAACCTGGGCCTCCTCCCCCCTTTCAGAGACTGTCCACCTTGAAGACCTGTTGCTGATATTGATACAGCCCTGTCCAGCATCCAGCATGAGATTTACACTCTCTCCCCGAGATTTTCAAGGGCCAGGGCTCACCAGACTCCCCAAACCACAACACTTTCCAAGGCACAACCCCTCTGCCAATAGCTCTGGCACTCTCCACTCCCTCTGCATGCCCCTCAGTCCAACAAAATCCCATTTTATCACTGATCTGTGACCCACGGGCTCAATTCTCAAATTCCCGAGACCAAAGACTCACTGAAGAAATTCCAATAACGAAACCACAACATCCTTTCTAATGTCTTTTCATTTTCCCCCAAGACCCACATGGCCATGTGGCTGTGCCAAGGACAGAAAGAGTGAAACCTGGAACTTCCAGTTTCTCTCAGAATAGCCAGGGGGCAAAGTTGGAGCAAGGAAGAAGGGCACACTCACACATTCGTGGGGGGGGGTGTGAAATCTCACCTATTGTTACCCATTTCAGTCATTCTCCAAGCACTCACATGCACACAATTACAACCCATTTCTTTTTCTTTTTTTTTTTTTTTGAGACAGAGCCTCAAGCTGTCCCCCTGGGTAGAGTGCCATGGCTTCACTGCTCACAGCAACTTCCAACTCCTGGGCTCAAGCAAGTCTCCTGCCTCAGCCTCCCAAGTAGCTGGGACCATAGGCGCCCACCACAATGCTCGGCTATTTTTTGGTTGCAGCCATTATTGTTGTTTGGTGGGCCCAGGATGGATTCCAACCCACCACCTTAGGTGTATGTGGCTGGCGCCTTAGCCACTTGAGCCATAGGTGCCAAGCCACACAACCCATTTATTAACCTGGGAAGCCTCGATTTCCCACTGGAGCTACCACTTAGCCATCGGAGGTGAACCAACACTCCCCTAGGCCCTGTGAAGGGAAGTCCAACTCCACCCTTGGAGTTCTCTCAGTCACGCCACATTCACACACTCTCACACACCTCTCAACAGACCTGCCAGCGATCTAACACCCAAGAAGTTGATCAGGCTCCTTCTTCCACTAAAACTGTAGCGGGACTCCCAGATCAAGCATACCTTGCCTTAGACATCTCCCTGTGTAGGTACCTGTTCCTGGTTGCCAGTTCTTCCTGGTGTTTGACTCTCTGAAGACCCACCAATGGGGTCCTTTCTCACCCCAGTTGAGGTGTCCACACAGGGAGGCCAAACTGCCTCCCTGGTGCACTCAGTGGTTCACATCGCCCAAGCCGATCAGAGGCCCCCAGGTGGGTGTCCAGGGAATTGGTGGCAAATACCAAGTGCATGTTCTCTCCAAGGGTGATCTCACTTCCTGGTCAGGGAACCAAAAATGTTGCAGGAAGATGAGGCCCAACGGAGAGAAAGAGCACCCAAACACCATGTTTATAAGAGGAAGGGCTTTATTCACCAGCCAGGAGCTTATGGCATACAAGAATTCTAAATGGCCATGCTCCGGGTTTCCCTTCTTGCTGTTTGTTTTTGTTTGTTTGGTTGGTTGTTTTTGAGACAAAGTCTCACTATGTCACCCTTGGTAGAGTGCCATGGTGTCACAGCTCACAGCAACCTCAAACACTTAAAGGATTCTCTTGCCTCAGCCTCCTGAGTAGCTGGGACTACAGACACCCACCACAACACCCAGTTATTTTTTGGTCATAGTTGTCATTGATGTTTGGCAGGCCCAGGCTGGATTTGAACCTGCCAGCTCCAGTGTATGTGACTGGCACCCTTGCCACTGAACTACAGCCACCAAGCCTCTCTTCTAGCTATTGATGAAAACCTGGTTGTGTTGAGGCAGCAACATGCTCAGCCCAGGTGGCCCCAGAGTTTAGTAGCACCTATGTGCTCTGAAGTCACCTCCAGCAGCTAACCCCAGTGCAGCTCAGGACCTGTCTCCACATGGAAACCACGCTGCACAGTGGCCAGCGTGACCAGTCACTGTGTCATCACACATAGTAGTTCTATGGATTAAGACAACTTTTGTAGACTGACGTGGGATACCCCCCATGGGCTTTGTGTCTGCTGGAAAATTCACTGGAAGATCCACTAGCCCCCATCCCCAATTTACCCCACACACAAAACCTATAAGAGATTTCCTGAGTCTTTTTAAGGTTGATAGTTGATTCAAATTTTACGGGTCCAAACCCAATGCTGCTGTCACATTACCATCCTTTTGCTTATTGGCAAGATCTAAAGATATCAAGATTGGCAAAGGAAATTCTTGAATGTATAGTTGCTTAAGGGTATTTCTATATGATCACACCCCACTTCATTAAATTGGAAGAAAATCTTCCTTAAGACTGAAGTTTATTCCAGACAAGAAGATAAAATATTAATTATACCTATTATATGATTCCAGTGGTTCGCTTTGGCTGGCATTATGATAGCCTAGGATTTCTCTGCCTGGACACTGTGGACATTTTGGGCCAGATAATGTTTTGCCAAGGGGAGCTGCCTTGTGCATTGTGGAATGTGTAGGGTGAACCGGGCCCTACCCACCAGGTGCCAGGAGCACCTGCTCATTTGCAACAAGCAAAAATGCCTTCAGACACTGCCAACTGCCCCCTGAAGGGACAAAATCGCCACTAGTTAAGAACCAAAGGCAGAGGCTGATAAATTCAGAGGACCACCTGACAAGACTGTATGCAACCTGACAGACCACGAAAATATGAAGTATGTGGTGCTGACAGCAAGTCTTACCTTTTTAAAGTAGGGAGTAGATGATCATAAAAATGGCCTTCAGCTGAAATTATGGGCAAGGCCCTTCTCCAGACCATCAGGAAAACCTGCTGGAGAGAGCACATCCCCACACAGATGATTCCTAGGTGGTTGTAGGGCAGAATCTCTTCCAGGCCCAATGTCCTGATCTTGGCTATTTTTGCCAACACACAGGCTATAAAAAGCACCTACCCCAGGTGGGCTCATCTTTCCCAGGCTTCCCACCCTGTGACCTGATGAATCCCTGCAGGTCCGTGTTTCATCTTACTGTGAATTGCTGAAGCCCCTTTTTTCAAGTTAATTAGCACAGCAGCTGCATTGAACAGATTCCAGCAATTCAAGATTAAAAGAAAATCTAATTAACTTATTAAGTATTTGGGGAGACGTCTCTGGAATCCAGCATTGGGCATGTCCACCAAATGGGCTCAGCACATTTCACAGGGGTTAGATTCCCTCCCAGAACCGTGCTCTAAAAAAACCCCAATTGGAGCTTATCTTACAGGTTACCAAGCAGATGTGAATTCCTTTCTGGGTTCTTCCAACACTATATATGTCTTGTTAACTCTTCTGAATAAATTCTGTGAGTTCTTCTCAGAACATCTCACTGTTAGCTTAATGATAGTCACTGGTAGGGAAAAAAATCTGTTTCTTCATAAATGTATATTGTTAAGTCACTGGCTACCAGCAATTTGAGTTTACATTACCAAACAGAGAGTAATGCATCTTTCATTCATTCGTGTTTTCACATGCTCTTGGAGGGAAGGACATTTTATCCACTGTTCACCACCTATTTATTGAATAAATGAATGTTCGAGGTGCTGTCATTGGTGCTAAAAACACAACAGGCCAGGCATAGTGGCTAGCACTTTGGGAGGTTGAGGTAGGAGGATAGCTTGAGGCCAGGACTCAGAGTCCAGCCTGAGCTACATAGCAAGGCCCCGTCTCTACAGAAAGAAAAAATTATCTAGGCGTGTTGTCACACACCTGCAGTCCCGGCTACTGAGGAGGCTGAGGAAAGAGGATTGCTGGAGGCCAGGACTTTGAAGCTGCACTTGTTATAGGGAGAGATAAGGACCACTGACTCAAATTAGAATTTCAAAAAGGAGTCTTTTATTGACCGCAGGGCTGTCTCAGCAAAGTCTGGTGCAGACTAAGTTAGACAGCATTGAGGGGTCTGAAGTTGGGGTTCTTCTAGTCTGGAAGTTGGCCAGGGGCCAAACAGGTGGGGTGAAAGTTAGCAATTAGAAGCAAAATGAAAGTTGGCACAAGAAGCAAAAAGTGAGCACGGGGTCACGATGACCTCTGTTACAGAAGGGAAACTTTCAATTTAGCCATTTAACCAGTAGGTGTTAGATAGGGTATCTAAAGGGCAGTTAGATAACAATAAGGTAACATAATGCAGATCTAGCAACTAATGGATAAGTAAAACAACTTGTCACAGCACTGAGCTTATTAACTCTCATCATGACAGCTTGGCCCATTCGTTCCATCTTGTCCTGTTCCAGCCCATCCAGACTGATCTAAGAACAATGGTTCCTGTCATCATTTCCGAGTTATGGTATTCTCATCTTTTTGTCCTTTCATCTTTTATCCTACACAGCCCCTTGGTGCATGTCGGTGGCAGGCAGTATCTATCAGATGGGGGTGATGAGGCAGCTGGCACCCATGAAGCTGCTGGAACCCGTCTCACACTGAGCTATGATGATGCCTGGCTGACAGACCAAGACCCTGTCTCAAAAAAAAAGAATACAACAGTGAACAGAATTGGCACAATCTCTTACCTCAGGGAGTTTACAGTCCAGAGGGGAAGCAAAAGAATTAAGAAAAAAAATGAACAGGAAGTGCAATAAGAGTGAACAGGGAAAGAGAGCGGGAGTGGAGGCAGCCCC
>NW_003852520.1:422384-423586 GCF_000181295.1 Otolemur garnettii
GGAGTGGAGGCAGCCCCGGCTCACACAGGCCGGCCAGGGGCCTGGAGGGAATGCCTGTGAGGAGTCAGCCTAGAAAGGTGTTTCAGGGATCATACACATGTGCATACTCATAAATACATGTGCATACATACATGTGCACACACACGTGCACATGTGCTTATGTGTATGTACATATGTGCACATGTATGTGTGTGTGCACATGTATGTATGTGTGCACATGCACTTATGTACATACACACATAAGTACATGTGCACATGCAAACGTGTGCCTATATGTAAATACATGTGCACACACTAAAATACACATGCATACACGCACACTTATGCATACACACATACATACATGTGCATACACAGATAGGTCCATGTGCACATGCAAACGTGCACACACAAATACACATGCATACACGCCCACATATGCATACACACATATATACATACATATGTACACAAGCACACATATGCACACGCACATAAGTACATGTGCACATGCAAATGTGCGCACACATGCACATACATGTGCATACACACATACATGTGCACACATGGACAGGTGTATACACATAAGCAAATGTATACATGCACATAAATACATTTGTGAACAAGTGCACATGTGCATACACACATACATGTGCACACACAATGTACATGTGCACACATGTACACATGTGCATACACACATACATGTGCACACATAAGTACATGTGCACACACACACAAGCACATGTGCATACATGTAAATACATGTGCACATACAAATACATGTGCATACACACATACATACATGTGCACACACACAGAGAAGTACATGTGCATGCATACACAATGAGTATACACACATGCACACATGAGTACACATACACATGTGCACACACAGTTTTCACAGTGGTAGGCTGTGAGGGAACATTTTAAGGGCTGAAGGGCAAAACTTCAGCACGGAATCCCTGAGACTTACTCATTATAACTCAGCAAAAAGAAAGGGAAAAGAGATTCAGTGCCCATAGCTCAGTGGTTAGGACGCTGGTCCAGGACTCAGAGTCCAGCCTGAGCTACATAGCAAGGCCCCGTCTCTACAGAAAGAAAAAATTATCTAGGCGTGTTGTCACACAGGACCTGTCTCCACATGGAAACCATGCTGCACAGTGGCCAGCGTGACCAGTCACTGTGTCATCACACATAGTAGTTCTATGGATTAAGACAAC
>NW_003852520.1:423610-424807 GCF_000181295.1 Otolemur garnettii
AAAAAAAAAAGAAAGAAAGAGAGAGAGAGGAAAGATACTTTTTCTCCCGTGACAATTGTATTTGCCATAATGCTGGGTGACAGGTATGTAAGAAAACCTTAAATTAGTGCTGGAGGCAAAAGGAAAAGTCTTTATTCCTGGAATTAACTCCATATTTTTCTCTCAAATGTATAGATTTTATGACCAGGAGCTCAGAAGTATTTTCTTATTTAGAAAAAAAGAAGGGTGATTTAAATACCATATCAACTAAATTTATTATTGTTGATAAGTCTGTGTCAAACCTATTTACCTCTACACCTCCTCTGCTGATGAAACAGTAACTTTGATTATGTTAAACTACATGTCACATTACACAATGTCCTGCCTAGAGCAGGGCTGCCAGGGAAAATAAATTAAACCTATGTTCCTTCCCATACTTAGTGCTGTCCTTAGTAATCAAAGCTCGTCCTCTGTGTGCAGATCAAGGCCTGCTCCCTGGCAGCCCGCGTCAGTTTCCGGGCTAGTGCTTGCTAACCTGCCGAGTGTCAGGCGTTGAGCTAGAGGCTGTCAGCTCAACCTCCCCAGGTCTGCACCAGCGAAGATGACAGCCTGGAAGGAATGATGGGCAATCAACAGACGTCCATGGCGCTCTGACGCATATTAGAAAGCCACTAACCCAGCCTGAAAGGTAAAGGAGTGACTTGCAAGTTGGGACCCCTCAGATGAGTAAGAGTTGATGCCGGTCAGTGAAGAGCTGATCCAGGCCGAGGGGCTGCATTTCGGAAGCCCTGGGCCCAGGAGCAGGGGGTGGATTCTAGGGGTGTGACACTGGGCACATTTGCTGATGCCAGGGATGGTCAGAGTGACGGAAAACCAGTGTAAAAGAAAACCAAGGCAAAACAAAATTTCAAAGGGTTTATCTGAGTAAAAAGCAACTCATGAATTGGAGGACACCAGAGCACAGAGGTGTAAGGATGGGATTAGGGGCCCCAGGGGCAGGCACGCACTGGAAAAATGCAGGAGTGAAAAATCTTATCAGTTTACAGTTACAGGATTCCTTTGGGGGGCTAACTTGGAAAGTCTCTGGTCACATGATTACATGTTAGTCAGCTGCTCGTGATTGGCCAGGACTGAGCCTTATTTCTGCCTAGCAACATCTACCACAAATGACCCAAGCTTTGCTGATATTTACAGTTATGATCCAAGTCAGGTTTCACT
>NW_003852520.1:425114-432792 GCF_000181295.1 Otolemur garnettii
GAGCCGATTGAGGCTATTTTTAAGGCTTTGCTGGTTTTTTCTTTTCTTTTCTTTTCTTTTTTTTTGTTTTTGTTTTAAGGCAGAGTCTTACTATGTCGCCCTGGGTAGAGTGCCATGGCATCAGAGCTCACAACAACCTCAAACTCTTGGGCTTAAGCAATTTTCTTGCCTCAGTCTCCCAAGTAGCTGGGACTACAGACACCTGGCACAACATCTGGCTATATTTGTTGTAGTTGTCATTGTTGTTTAGCTAGCCCAGGCCAGGTTCAAACCCACCAGCCTCAGTTCATGTGGCTGGTGCCCTAACCACTGAGCCACCCTTGCTGGTTTTGTTTGCTCAGAAATTTTTCAGGCTCAGTCTCCATTTTAGTCTTACTTTAAACCAGGAAATGAGGACCCGAACGGCTGATGGGCTGGATGGATGGGCAGGGGCCTGGCCGGAGCAGTTTGTGAGCCACGTCCAGAGTCTGGGCTCCATCTTCTGGGGAATCAGATGCCCCCTGCATGGGCCAGAGGTGGCATATGATACAGATTTGCACTCTGGGAAGATCCTGCAGACCCAGTGCTGCCCTAGAGCCCCCAGATAGACCCCGGAGTTGTGCTCAGCCACCCCTCACAGCCCAGCAGGTGACATTATCTGGCAGGTGGGAAATGGGTAGGGTGGGGCTAGAGATGGAGGCAAGGGCAGCTTCTATTTGGAAGAGGTCAGGCTTCCCCCCGTAACCTGGAGGTCCCACCCCTGCCCTCCTGGAGCGAGGGACACTGTAAAAGCAGGGCCTTTGGACACCTCCCGGGAGCCAATTGTCACCAGGAGCAGATGTCACACAACTGCCTCTTACCCACAGTTCCCGGCTGAGTCAGGCCCTGCACACCTTCCACAGGTCCCTTGAATAAACCAGTGCGGAACCCTCTGGGAACTGGAAAACCAGGCGTAGGTGGTAATCCAGGGTGACTGTCCCACAGGGGTCACCTGTCATGTTTGATATAATCACAGACATCTGAGGACAGAGAGGTCGCTCTCCCGCTGGTGACTTTGGGTAGTGGGTCATGTGGGTCTATGAAACGCCATGAAGCCAGCAGCCTGTCCCTCAGCCAGTCAACTGTCAACAGCCTAGGGTGAGTCAGTACAACAATCGTGGAATGATTAATGCTGACCCCACACCCCCACAAGGATGGCCAAGTGATCTTACTCACTGTCAGCCGGTACAAATGCATTACATGCAAGGGCAGGACAGTTCTGCACAGTGGGTAAAAGGCCCAGGAGAGGGTTATGCTGTTTTGACTCCCACAGAAGGAGGCTTGGGGGCTGAAGGGACCCTGGGGCTGCCCCTCTGCTAGGCCAGGAAAATACCCTTCACCAGGAAAGAAGGTGTGTTCCTTTTTTTTCTGTCAGAAAGGGCTTCCTGAGAAATCTTGGTGTAACTCAGAGAAAAGAGAGGGATGGGAGAAAGAGGAAAAAGTCAGTTGAGTGATGAGAGCCACATAGGACATGTAAGATTTGCCTGGACGTGGGAGGGGGCCACCTACTCGTCCACTCTGGGTCTTTATCCTGCTGGCTGAGCCGATGAGGCTGGAGAAAGGCCTGGGGTGCGTCATGTGTTTGACTGCAAAGGAGCAGAGAGGTGTCTGGGGGTAGAAAGAGTGCTCAGGGAAGGAGGCAGGAGAGAGGAGCAGACCGCCTCCTGGGGCCTCTTACCCTGGAGCTCACGTCTTATTCTCTGTAAGCCCCTGGGTGGCCCAGAGGCTGTACTTGAGGGGAGGGCCTTGGGGACCCCTGCTCTGGGTAGGAGACGGAGGGAGAGACAGACACATACATCAAGTCCTGGGAAGAATTGCTGAGCATTGCAAAGTCACCTTACTTCATTTTCCCACGTGATAGTGATAAAGGTTTAAGTTGCATTTCAGAGGCCAGGCACAGTAGCTCCTGCTTATAATCCCAGCACTCTGGGAGGCCGAGGTGGGTGGATCACTTGAGCTCAGGAGTTCAAGACAAGCCTGAGCAAGAGTAAGACCCCATCTCTACTAAAATAAAAAAACTAGCCGTGAATGGTGGTGGGCACCTGTAGTCACAGCTACTCAGGAAGCTGAGACAGGAGGATTGTTTGAGCCCAGGAGTTTGAGGTTGCTATGAGCTGGGATGCCAAGGCACTCAATCTTTTAACATTACCCAATTGTTTAGAAAACCAGTCATAGCCCAGTCATGCCTAGGTTGACAAAATGAGATTCTGTTTCAAAAAAATATAAAATAAAATGCACTTCATTTATTTTTGGATGGAATATCAAGTCAAAACAGGGGCCCGAGTTACTTCAGCTTTATGAGGCTTGCACGAGCATACACACGTCTCTCATCAAAAGCTCCACTCACCCATTCCGTCACCTCAGCAACACTCAAAGCACCACGTATGTGCTTGTTCTCTGCATTTCCCACCTCTGGCAGCCTCGGAAAACTGTAGCTAAGCTCCGGCTCTCAGGGTCACACAGGCCAGGCACCTGCTCTGAGTTCATCCTTCCTGTAGGAAGAGCACAGAGTCTGGCTCCCTGGGAAGGAGCCTGCACGGCATCGTGAGGGAACAGCCCTTAACACAGCGATGGTTCCCGCTCTTGGTGAGCCCACCGTAAGCATCTGTGCTGATTACCTTAGGGACATTATCCCATTCAATCCTCACAGTGACCCAATGGAGCGGACAACTGGGCTGATCTCCAGTTTACAGATGAGGAGCTCCAGGCACAGAGACTTTGTTAAAGTCCTGAAACTATTAAACACAGTAAAACTCTGGGAGTGACTGTAACAAAACTCAACACATACAGAGGTGCTCAACACAGGGAACTAGGTCTACTGTACTGACATGTCCATTTGGAGCAGGTTGGGTCTATGAGAATTAGGTCAACTTAAGGAAGAGGTTAGTATAGGGAGGTGGTCAGCTACGAAGGTGCTTCCGTGTAAGGCAGAGTTCAGATTCAGACCATGAGTCTCTTTGAAGGACAAGGTCTTTGCTCTTAATGCTAAATTCTGCTGTCACCTTGTTAACAAAAATACTATATGTATAGTAGAAGAGTCTAATTAATCAAGCCTAAGTTACCAAATATAGTACAACAATCTTTTCATTTTTGCTTTTAACCACATGCTATGGAGCAGTTCTGTATTTTGATGGATGACTTTCAATAAATGTTTATTAGTAACTGATAGAAATAATTATTTCCCATTAATGTTTAATTGATATGCCAAAGTAATACTGTCAACTTCTGATACAGCTCTCAAACTGAAATATTCCTAGATTCTGTTGTAGGTCTTAAGAATATAAATCTTGGCTTGGCACCTGTGGCTCAAGCAGCTAAGGCACCAGCCACATACACCTGAGCTGGCGGGTTTGAATCCAGCCCAGGCCCGCCAAACAACGACGGCTGCAACAAAAAAAATAGCTGGGCATTGTGGCAGTGCCTGTAGTCCCAGCTACTTGGGAGCAGAGGCAGGAGAATCGCTTGAGCCCAGGAGTTGGAAGTTGCTGTGAGCTGTGATGCCACAGCACTCTACCCAGGGCAACAGCTTGAGGCTCTGTTTTACAAAAAAAAAAAAAAAAAGACTCTAAATCTTCCATTCAAAATCTTTTGACACTACCCAATTGTTTAGAAAACCAGTTGTATCCCAGCTCTAGGAAATCATTGTGTGTATGACATTAATTAAGCCTGCTTTAATAAACTGTTCACAATAGTCTCATAGGTATAGGAAGAAAGAGTAATTGTGCAGAGTCGGCCAGCCAAGGGAGGGCGAGAGGGAAACCACAGGCTAGCTGTGGTGGGGATTAGTGATCCTTTTTGGCCATCAGTATACAGCTCACCTCCTCATGTTTGCAGAATTTCTCACCTCGTGAATGTTGGTGGTGGGAAAAGTCCACTCTTCATTTTAGAATGTGAAAGCTTGACCTCAGCCTCCATTTTAACCAAGGGGGCATGTGACTGATGGATCCCCTCTGTTGGCCCCTGATTCAACTGCTAATGACACAAAGAAGCAGGACTTACACAACCATTCTGCAGAGCAGGCAGTGCCTACACCCAAGTTCAAGGGCAGCAACTGACAGTAATGGGGTCAGAGGACAAGCAGCAGGGTTTGGGCCAGGCTGGGATCATGACACCTCACAGCACCAGTTCTGCTCTGCAATTTAGGGCTGTGGCCCCAGCTACGGTGCCCAAGCCCGGTTCCCAGCACCCCTAGGTGAACTTCCTAATATTTTACAATAAATTCCTTTTCATCCAAATCATCCAGACCTGGATATTGCAGTGACATTAAGGCCCTGTACTGGAGCTGCACCTTGAAGCATTTGAAGACCCATCGTCAGATGTCTCTGGACCAAGGTTTGGACAAACACTGGGTGGGGGAGATGGGGAAGGAGCACAGATTCAAAACCACTAGGTGCAGACGGTCGGACACAGGCATGGCCTTCTGAAGGCCCAGCTCCCGTGGGCACTCTGGTCTGGCGCCAGGCTCACCATGAACTCAGACAGAGGACAAGCCAGATAGAACGCCAGTCTGTTTCCTGGCCTCTGCGTTCAGTGCTTTTTCTTCTTTCTTTGCGCCACATATGCTCTTCCCTTTGAGATGTGTAGAGTGTTTTCCTTTTGCTACAGGCTGTTTTCAGCTTTCCTAGGGGTCACCTTGGTCATTCTTTACCTGATTATGCCAGCTTATTATAAGGGCTGAACCCAGTGCATTGTAATCAACAGTTTCATCCTTCCCACCTCCTGTCACACTCTATAATGTTCCTGCCCACCCCAACCCAGCTGGCATCTTGGGTAGAGCCTGTGGCTTTCTTAACACTTTAAGGCATTAAAAGTTTTGGTCGAATATATGCCAAAATGTTAATATTTCCTCCAATTTAAAACTTCCTTCTGGGCCAGATGCTATGGCTCACACCTGCAGTCCTAGCACTCTAAGAGGCTGAGACAGGTGGATCACTTGAGCTCAGGAGTTCAAAACTAGCCTGAGCAAGAGTAAGACTCTATCTCTACTAAAAATAGAAATACTAGCTGGGCATACTAGTGGGCGCCTGCAGTCCCAGCTACTTGGGAGCCTGAAGCAAGAGGATCACTTCATCCCAAAAGTTTGAGGTTGCTATGAGCTGTGATGATTCCATGAGATGAGCTATGAGATGACACTCTAGCCTAGGTGACAAAGTGAGACTCTGTCTAACAAACAAATAAACAAAACAACCATAACAACAAAACACAAAATTTCCTTCTGGCTGGGTGTGGTGGTAGCTCACATCTATAATCCCAGTACTCTGGGAAGCCAAGGCAGGGGGATCACTTGAGGCCAGGAATTTGAGGCCAGCCCAGGCAATAGAGCAAGATCCCTGTCTCTACAAAAAACAGAAAATAACCCATGCTTATAGTCTAAGCTACTCGAAAGGCTAAGGCAGGCAGAATCCTTGAGCCCAGGAGCTTGAGGCTGAGGCTACAGTGAGCTGTGAGCACCACAGTACTCCAGTCTATGTCACTGTATCTCAAAAGAAAAAAAAGAAGAAGAAAGAACATAGGATAAAACAAAATAATAAAACTTCCATCTTTCTGCCCACCTGGGGCCTGGCCTGAGGCTGGGGGTCCACACTGAGAAAGGGGCTGGGGCAGGGGAGGGAAGGCTGGTTGTGTTCCCTACTCTGCTCTCCTCTTCCCTTCCTCCTACTCCACTCCTAGAGCCTCCAGGCTTGGGGCAGAACCAGGAAAGATTATTTAACTCACAGGCTCTGTATCTTTGGCAGATACAGACCTGTCCCAGCAGATGTACAAACAGGGGCTCTCCTGGACGTGCCTGTGTGGTCCTTCAGAGACACCGTCCAACCTGGACAGCCACACTGCACTCCCCTAGTGGCTCACTCCCCTGTCAGTCCCGCCACTCTTCCTGCAGCTACCATCCTATATCTCCCTTTGCCCCTTTCGTCGTGAGGGCCACTGGTTCCTGGATTCTGTGTCCTTCATTTTTTTTTGAGATAGAGTCTCACTATGTCACCCTCAGTAGACACATCACAGCTCACAGCAACCTCAAACTCTTGAGTTTAAGCAATTCTCTTGCCTCAGCTTCCCAAGTAGCTAGGACTACAGGCACCTGCCACAACACCTGGCTATTTTTTTGTTGTCATTGTTGTTGTCATTGTTGTTCAGCAAGCCCTGGGCCAGGTTCGAACCTGCCAGCCCCTGTGTATGTGACCGGCACCCTACTCACTGAGCGACGGGCACCCAGCCAAGTGTGTCCTCCAGTTTGATAAAGCACTTTCTTCAGTAGTTTTCTGAGAATTTGTACATGAAGTAAACTTTTTGAGACCGTTTTCTGTTTGAAAAACAATCACCCTACATCCTATCTTGACTCGGTAGTGCAAGGCACAGCTGAGTGCTATGGAAAATCTAGCAACACTCTAACTTCTGACTGTTTCGTTTCTATCTAGAAAACTTTAGGCTTTTCTTTACTCACAGTGTCCTGAAATTTTACAGTGGTGTGGTCTTTTTCATCGTGTCTAGGAAAGTCCGTCAGAGAGCCCGTGCTCCTCTCCCCTGCGGAGCTGCGTGCTGGGCGGAGCTGCGTGCTGGGTCTCTCCCGGGCTGCCTCTCTTCTCCGTTCTTCATACTTACTGGAGGTTGGACATTCCAGTTTGATCTCATTTTTTTTTTTTTAACAGAGCCTCAAACTGTCACCCTGGGTAGAGTGCTATGACGTCACAGCTCACAGCAACCTCCAACTCCTGGGCTCAAGCGATTCTCCTGCCTCCGCCTCCTAAGCCTCCAAAGTAGCTGGGACTACAGGCGCCTGCCACAACACCCAGCTATTTTTCGGTTGCATCTGTCATTGTTGTTTGGCGGCCCGGGCTGGATTCAAACCTGCCAGCTCAGGTGTATGTGGCTGGTGCTTTAGCCGCTTGAGCCACAGGCACCGAGCTGATCTCACAATTTTTTGAATTTTCATATCTTTGTCCTTTTGTTCTTTTTCTAGGACACTTAACTTTTGATAAGACTTTCCCAAGCCTTCGATTATCTGTTTTAAGTATTATTTTTTAAATCGTGTTATATATGCATGCCATAAAACGCACCGTCTGCACCATTTTAAGGGTTCAGCTGAGTACGTTGGGCACAGCCGTGCTGTTGTACAAGCAGCTCGCAAATTCTCCATTTTGCAAAACTGACACTCTACACCCATTCTCCTTCTCATTGGCCCCTGGTAGCCACTATTCCATTTTCTGTTTCTTTAAATTTAACACTCCCAGCCCCTCATCTGAGTGAAATCCCACCATGCTTGTCTGTCTGTGACGGGCTTATTCCACTCAGCACCGTGTCCTCAGGTTCGTCCGTGTGGTAGCCCCTGTCGGACTTTCCTTCCTTTTTAAGGCCGAGTAATAGTCCACAGTGTGTACTTGCTACATCTTGTGCCTCCTTCATCTGTTGAGGCTGGTGGGCTCCTCTTGCCTTTTGGCTACTGTGAATAGAGCTGTTACGAACATGGATGTACAAGTATCTCTTTAAGATCATGCTTCTGGCTCAGCGCCTGTGGCTCAAGCGGCTAAGGCACCAGCCACGTACTACACCTAAGGTGGCAAGTTCGAATCCAGCCCGGACCCGCCAAACAACAATAATGGCTGCAACCAAAAAATAGCCAGACGTTGTGGCGGGCGCCTGTGGTCCCAGCTACTTGGGAGGC
>NW_003852520.1:433532-439950 GCF_000181295.1 Otolemur garnettii
AAAAAAAAAAGGCAAGGAGCAATGGTACCACGGCCCGCACACAGAGTCATTTCAGTGTAATTGACTGTGACGGTCTTCATTTCTTGCCCTTGTTTCTGCTTCTCCATCTTTTCTATTCTGCTTATTTGAATCTCGCCTTTCATGGAAGAGGCTGCCCTTAGCTGCTTGCTCACACTTACCCGCGAAAGCATTAACGTGCTGAATGGGAATCTGGGGACAAAGGCTGTCCCAGGGCAGCCCCCGCCCGCCCGCCCTGATGGAGCAGGGCCCCGTCTGTCTTGTTAGTCACCTGCAAATAGAACATAGTAGCTGCCCGTAAATTAGAGCTCTCTGAGCCACAATTTTCTTATCAGAAAATGGAGTGAAACATTTACCCGGCAGATGTCCTAAGAATAGATGAACAGCATCTGACATGGTGCTAGTGTTTAGCAGACACTTGGCAAATAACTGGCAGCAAGATGATGATGATGGTGGTGGTGGTGATGATGATGATATCATTTCTAGGGATGGCATCAAGGCAGCTGCACATAACCATTTGTGGTCCCCACTGACCATGCAAAATACAGAGGCAAAGCACCACTGAGAGGTCAATTGTTCTTGTTTTTGTTTTTTTGAGACAGAGTCTCACTTTGTCACCCTCAGTAGAGTGCCATGGTGTCACAGCTCACAGCAATCTCCAACTTAAGTAAATTCTCTTGCCTCAGTCTCCTGAGTAGTGGGGACTACAGGCACCCACCACAACACCCAGCTATTTTTGTTTCAGTTTCCTTGCCAGGGCCAGTTTCAAACCCACCACCTGGGGCATATGGGCCCAGTGCTCTGCCCACTGAGCCACAGGCGCCGTCAACTCGAAATGTCAATGTTATAACAACCTTTGAAGTTCAATGTGTAGGCTCGGCGCCTGTAGCTCAACCGGCTAAGGCGCCAGCCACGTACACCTAAGGTGGCGGGTTCGAATCCCCAGCCTGGACCCGCCAAAACAACAATGATGGCTGCAACCAAACAAAATAGCCGGGCGTTGTGGCGGGTGCCTGTGGTCCCAGCTACCTGGGAGGCGGAGGCAGGAGACTCGCTTGAGCCCAGGAGCTGGAGGTTGCTGTGAGCTGTAATGCCACGGCACTCTGCCCAGAGGGACAGCTTGAGGCTCTGTCTCAAAAAAAAAAAAAAAAAAAAAAGAAGTTCAATGTGTAAAAATTCCAAGAACACTGACTTCAGTGTAATCTTGTGAGCAGGAAGTGGTGATGCCACATCTCCAAACTGTTCTGCAAAGCCGCCACTCACGTGGAACACTCCTGCACAAGTCTGCCTGCTTGGAGCAGTTTGGTAGCAAAGCTAGTGGGATGTGCTAAGGCCCCCCCATACGCCCAGACACTCCGTCCAGAGAGCCAGCAGGGTGATTGGTTGGGGCTGTTGGACTAGAGTATTTAAATTTAAAGTAGTGTATGTCTATAGTTTGGGTTGTTTTTTTTTGAGACAGAGTCTCACTCTGTCACCCTGAGTAGAGTGCTGTGGAGTCCTAGCTCACAGCAACCTCAAACTTCTGAGCTCAAGTGATCCTCTTGTGCTCAGCACCTGTGGCTCAAGTGGCTAAGGCATCAGTCACATACACCTGAGCTGGCAGGTTCAAATCCAGCCTGGGCCCACCAAACAACAATGACAGCTGCAACCAAAACAGCCAGGCATTGTGGATGGGCACCTGTAGTCCTAGCTACTTGGGAGGCAGAGGCAGGAGAATAGCTTGAGCCCAGAAGTTGGGGGTTGCTGTGAACTGTGATGCCACAACACCCTACCCAGGGTGACAGCTTGAGATCCTCTTGCCTCAGCCTCCCAAGTAGTTGGGACCACAGGTGCCCACCCACCTTGGCCTCCCAGAGTACTGGGATTATAGGCGTGAGCCACTGTGTCCAGCCTAGAGTGTTTTTGTTTTTTTTTTTTAATCAAGCAGTGCAAAAGGAGGTAAATGGAAAAGTTAGCATCCCTACCACCCCTTGATTTCCAGGCAGACTCCCCAGTTAGTCAGTTATTTCTTACAGATATTTTTATGCACACAGAAAGCTATATGCATATTTCCCCACAGATGGAACCATAAGAAACTGTTCTGAGATTTGCTTGTTTCTCGTCTCCACTTCACCCGCCTGGAGTAGCTTCCCATATTAGTGTGTGCAGATTTACCTCCGTATTTCTCACAACTGCTCTATTTATAAGACAACTTATTTCTCATTTACCTTAACTCAAGTGGAGAACAGGGGAAGGCTCTGCTCCTAGCACTGATTCAGAAATCAGTGGGCAGGACCTGCCACTTTCAGCATCTGACCTCCACATGCCTGTGGCTAAAGTCACCCCGGGTAACATTGCCAGCCAGCAGACGGAGAAGGGCTAGAAGTTTGTTTGTTTAGTTTTTTTGGTTGGTTTTTTGGAGACAGAGTCCCACTATGTTGCCCTTGGTACAGTGCTGTGGCCTCACAGCTCACAGCAACCTCAAACCCTTCGGATTAAGCAATTCTCTTGTCTCAGCCTCCCAAGTAGCTGGAGCTACAAGTGCCCGCCCTAATTAGCTGACCTGGACTGGGTTAGAACCCGCCAACTTCAGTGTATGTGGCTGGCACCAAGCCCAGACGTTTGTTTTATAATGAGCCACATCTGGACAGGGCACAATGACTCGCTCCTGTAATTCCAGCACTCTGGGAGGCCGAGGTGGGTGGATCCTTTGAGCTCAGGAGTTTGAGACCAGCCTGAGCAAGAGTGAAACCCACATCTCTACTAAAAATAAAACACTAGCTGGACGTGGTGATGGGCGTCTGTAGTCCCAGCTACTCAGGAGGCTGTGGCAGGAGGATCATTCAAGCCCAGGAGTTTGAAGATGCTATGAGCTATGATGTTACAATACTCTACCCAGGGTGACAGTGTGAGGCTCTGTCTAAATAAATAAATCTAATCTTGCCATTCAAATCTATCTTCTGTCTAAAAAAAAAAAAAAAAATGAGCCACATCTAGAAGTGACATCTCATACTTCTGCCCACATCTGGTGGTCAGAACCTGAAGAGCTGCGCCCTAGGTAAGTGCTGGAAGTCCTGCTGGACAGCTGGGCTACAACCAGGCTGCAGAGGGAGGACTCAAACCTTAAACAGACAGTCACTGCATCTGGAGCAGCGGCTCTGCAGGAAACCTCTGGATTTATTTAAGCTTTAAAAAGCTAGTTTTCTTCTCTTTCTTCTGCCTTTCTACTTGTCTTTTCTCAAAGGCAAGATTTTTGTTTTTGTTTTTATTTTTTAGGCCAGGGCTGGGTTTGAATCTGGCATATGGGACGGCGCCCTACCCCTTTGAGCCATAGGTGCCACCCTGTTTTGTTTTGTTTTTTTGCAGTTTTTGGCTGGGGCCACCATCTCCGGTATTTGGGGCCAGCGCCCTATTCCTTTGAGCCACAGGCACTGCCCTCAAAGGCAAGTTTTTAAAGTGTGGAAAGATATCACCTAATAAGAATGAAGAAATAAGAAAATGGGCACCTATAATCATTACTAGTGGGCACATGCACTGTTCAGATTCCATGGGGTAGGGAGGAGACGTCCATGAAAAAACCCGTACAGGATGCATGCCTTTACAATGAGTAAGGAGGTTTCCTAAAGAAATTAGTAGACCACAGCCCACATATGTGTGTTCAAGGACATTTATGAACAGTCAGACAACCAGTTAATCACTAACACTGTGCAGGTGTTTAAAGCAATTGTGGAGACACCTGCAACCATAAAAATATCCATGATAAGCCAGGCTCAGTGGCTCACGCCTGTAATCCCAGCCAGCACGCGGGAGTCCAAAGCCAGTGGACTGCCTGAGCTCACAGGTTTGAGACCAGCCTAAGCCAGAGTGAGACCCCCCCTCTCTAAAAATAGCTGTGCATCATGGGGGCACCTGTAGCTCCAGTTACTCAGGAGGCTAAGGCAGCAAATAGTTTACGCCCAGGAATTTGAGGTTTCTATGAGCTGTGGTGCCACGATACTCTACCAAGGGTAACAAAGTGAGACTCTGTCTCAGAAAGAAAAAAAAAATTGTCCATGATATGTTATGATTAAAAAAAAAATAAGACTCTAAATTGCAAATTTTTAAAACAAATTGATGCCTATAGCAAAAAGGCCAAAGGACAAATCAAATGTTCACAGGATTTTTAACAGAGAAGTATATAATCGAGGGTGTTTTTCACTTTCTTCTTTTACACCTTTATGTAATGTATCAATATTTTGTCATCAGAAAAAAGCCACCAAAGCTATTTTTATCTTGAAAAAAATTTTTTAAAGTAGATAAAGGAGCCTGGGGCTTAGGTGATTAAAGGCAGGCATGTGAGATAGACGTGGCCTGCTGGCCCCGCCTGTGTGCTGGACCTGTCGCCTGACACTCAGGCTGCTATCAGGAGCACTTTTCCCTGTCAAGCAGACTGGTTTCTGTCATGAAGTCCCAGGTTATAATGGGGGAGGACAGGCCCCAGAGCAGTGGCAGAGCCAGCCCCACTCGAGGTGGCCTCCTCATGGGGAACACCATCAGGGCCCTAGTGGCCTTTATCCCTGCTGAGCACTGCCAGAGCTACGTGGTTGGAGACCTTCGCGAGATGCCACTGGACAGGATGGTGGACCTGAGCGGGAGCCAGCTGCGCCGCCTCCCCCTGCACCTGTGCTCCTTTGGGGCACTGGTCAAGCTCTACCTGAGTGACAACCACCTGCACAGCCTGCCTCCGGAGCTGGGCCAGCTGCAGAACCTGCAGATCCTGGCCTTGGACTTCAACAACTTCAAGACTCTGCCCCAGGTGGTGTGCACCCTGAAACACCTCTGCATCCTCTACCTAGGCAACAACAAGCTCTGTGACCTCCCCAGCGAGCTGAGCCTGCTCCAGAACCTGCGGACCCTGTGGATTGAGGCCAACCACCTCACCCAGCTGCCGGACGTGGTCTGCGAGCTGAGGCTCCTTAAGACTCTGCATGCGGGCTCCAATGCCCTGCGTGTGCTGCCAGGCCAGCTCCAGCGCCTCCAGGAGTTAAGGACTATCTGGCTGTCGGGCAACCTGCTGACCAGCTTCCCCCCTGTGCTGCTTCACATGCCCTTCCTGGAGGTGATCGACGTGGACCGGAACTGCATCCAGCACTTCCCCAGCCTGGCCCACCTCTCGAGCCTGAAGCTGGTCATCTATGACCACAATCCTTGTAGGAATGCACCTAAGGTGGCCAAAGGTGTGCGCCGAGTGGGAAGATGGGCAGAGGAGACACCGGAGCCTGACCCCAGAAAAGCCCGGCGTTATGCACTAGTCAAAGAGGACAGCCAAGAGCCACAGACCCCTGCCCCATCTCCCCCAACCCCTCCTGCCAACTCCTAAGGAGCTTCACTTACAGGTCAATGCCAAGAATGTTCCAGAGAGCTCTTCATTAGAGTGGACAGGACTGCTCTGGGTCTTCTCGGGTGACTCTACCAGCAGGGGCTTTTGGAAAGCCAGGTGACATGCAGTCACTTCCCACAGAGAAAGCAGCATCTCTCCAGAGGGACATTGTCGCACTACTGATGACATGACGACCCAGAGTGACCATAACTCCTTTACAAGAAAATGGCTTCTCCAGGCCGGTATTTTGAAATACTGAAGAGCCTGGGATGGGACACTTAGGCCCAGAGTGGCTGGTCGTGGGGCTCAAGAGCTCTTCAAATAAGGTATTTTTTATAGAACTCACTAAATGCACAGGCGACCCGCCCCTTGCAGGATGTAGTTTCTTTGCTATGAATGACCATAGTGAGTATCAATGCATTGTTACTGATTCAGGCCATGGCCCCCGAGTCACACTCACAGAAAAAAGGATTTTGTCACAAAAGCTCAAGATGCAATTTCTCCTGCAGCAGCTCAGTGCCTGCTGAAAAGAGCCCTGACTGGGAATGCCTCTTGGTGGAGTCCAGCTGCCTCTAAACTTGACAGTGGTTCGTGTTGATTTAGTTATTTGCCCTAAAAGGTTTGACCCCTCCCAACAGTGTCCTGTCACTGACATTGGAAGCCCTCTGGAAAGCAGACCCTCTCGGTGGCAGTGCAGGCTCACTCCAGTCAAGCCTCATCCTGGTCCCGGGGGCTTCCCCACAGAGCTCCTGCTCCTTCACACTAACAAGCCAGAACAGAGCTGAACTGGATCCACATCCTCAGAGGGAAGCCACACTTCAAGATTCCTGTTAGGTTAAAGGTAATAGGTGAGAAATCTGTTCACTTGAAGTAAACACTTTGAGCGGAAAATGTTCTTCTGAGCAAAGTATCACAAGAATGGAAGAAAAAGTATCCAATGTACACACCCCTATTATGAAACTAATTTATACCTTTTATATGTAAGCTATAACCTAATAACAGCCTAAAAATATGGGAAGGGGGGAGGGAGAGGGGAGGGGGAATGGGTGGAGGGAGCGGGAT
>NW_003852520.1:440465-448116 GCF_000181295.1 Otolemur garnettii
AAAGAAAGAAAGAAGCACTTTGAAATTTGAATTGCAAGGTTGTAGAGTATATATGAAGTCTCTGCCTCTTTAGCCTAGGGAGCTCTGCCTTTGTTCTGATTGGATTTTTACAGGGTCTTTTCACAGTGTATAAACCTAGGTATTTTGGCTGAACTTTAAAGAAATTGCTGTCACTGGGTGATTTAATGACACAACCCTTCATGTGCTTAAACTTTTTCAGCAAACAAGGACACAGAAAGTATCATCTTAAATAAAACATATTACTGAGCTTTTAAGAAGTACTGCTCCCATAAAAGCATCTTCACCCAGGAAAGTTTGTCTCTAAAATGACATTATACAATAAGACTGTTTTCATGTATGTCTTCCTACCAGAAATAATTCTTGCTAAACCAGAGGAACAGAACGTCCCATGACATTGCACAATGCCTTCCTGCTGTCCCCTTCCACATAGTGATCAGAGGGCCAAAAGACCCCTTCCATCACTGAATGTGATATGTTTATTCCTATAGGCCAGGCATGTCTAACTCCTTTAGTAACAAGTTCAGATTCCTATTAGACACCTAGAATTCACAGTCTACTTTCTCACTCCTGGTGACTGAATCCAAACCATACTCGGCTGATGCCAGAAACACCTGTCAACACAACTCGCCTTCTGAGCGTTATCTCCAGCAAGGGTTGTGGACTGCTGGCTTTTTGACCCTCTCTTCTCCCTCTACAGGTTAATGGGCCCACCTTTTCCAATGTAGCTGAATTATAGCCATAAAACAGTGTGAAGCCAATTGATCATATAGAGTTCTCATCCAATGAGCTAATTGGTCTGAATTAAATGTCAAATTATAAACATTTTGGCTCATAATCAAGCTGTTTTCTTCTAAATCAATATACACCAAATCAACATTTCTCAAACTAAATTTGCTTTTCAAAAATGTTTTCACTATAAACATTTCACTGTCTTATAAACTATATAAATGCACACTTACATTTCTTTTTTTTGAGACTGAGTCTCATATGGTGTCATCATAGCTCACAGTTTCAAGCAATTCTCTTGCATTAGCCTCCTAAGTAGCTGGGACTACAGGCACCTGCCACAACGGCCTAGTTTTTCTGTTTTTAGTAGAGACAGGGTCTCATTTTTGCTCAGGCTGGTCTCGAACTCCTGAGCTCAAGTAATCCTCCTGCCTCAACCCCCCTGATGACCCCCCCTGAGTAGCTGGGACTACAGACATGTGCCATGATGTTGGGCTAGTGTTCTTTATTTTTAGTCCAGTGCGTTTTGCTGTTGCTCAGGCTGATCTCCAACTCCTGTAGGAGACCACCTGCCTCGGCCTCCCAGAGTACTGGGATCACAGGTGTGAGCTACTGTGCCAGGAAATTACATTTCTATAACCCTTTTGATGTTTTCTAGAAATGTTGACATAATTACAAAGTAAAATAAGAAAAAAAAGTTGAAGCACCAAATATAACCTTTTTGCTCCTGATTTTTAATTTTGAAACCCAAAATATTCCATTTGAAACCCAAGTATTCATCAAAGGGAAAATCACTTCCAGTTTATAGTTTCAGCTTCCCTCAATGATACCAACCAAATCCTTAGAACATGGCCCCACTGGAAAAGAATCAAAAACTAAGTTTGCTTCTTTGTCCTAAAATGCAACATCTCTAGTTTGTAACTTTACACTTAAAAAGTGGGCTTATTCTCTAAAAAATGAACGGAACTCAAACAACTTTAAAATTATATATCAAACATACAGTGACCCAGGGACAGAGAAGCACAGTGGCTGTTAGTGTGGCCCTTCAAACCACTTGGGTTCAGATTTCAGCTTTGCAACTTTCTAGTCAGGTATCTGTGTGCCTCAGTTTCCTCATCAGTAAAACTGTAAGTTTCCACCTCCCAGGGCACTTTATACATTCAACTAATTACTGTGAATAAACTGCAAAACAGGGCCTGAAATGTCAGAATGTGTGTGCACACATGCTTGACTAAGAGCTGCACCGTGCAGCATAAAGAAAACATAAAGGGCAAGAGAACAAAAAAGCAACAGCTTCCCTCCCCATGAAGTTTTCAACCATTGTATATGTAGTCCTGAATGTAACAATTTGGTCAAATGTCCCAGGATTACCTAAGTAAAAACTCGCAGAGATGTGATTACCAAGGATACATTTATTTTATTTTTGTTTACCATTTTTTTAAATGAGACAGAGATTTACCCTGTGGCCCAGAGTGCTGTGGCATCCTAGTTCACAGCAACTTCAAAGTCTTGGGCTAAAAAATATCCTCCTTCCTAAACTGTCTGAGAAGCTGGACGATAGCACGTGCCATGATGCTCAGCTAGTTTTTCTATTTTTAATGGAGACCAGTTTCCCTCTTGCTTAGGCTGGTCTCCAACTCTTGAGCTCAAGCTATCCACCCACCACTGCTGCCACGCGTACTTGATTTTCAGGCACGAGCCACCAGGCCCCCTTTTTTTTTTTGAGACAGTCTCACTATGTCACCCTGGGTAGAGTGCTGTGGTGTCACAGCTCACAGCAACCTCAAACTCTTGGGCTAAAGCCATTCTCTTGCCTCAGCCTCCCAAGTAGCTGGGAGTAAAGGCACTCACAACACCCAGCTCAGGCTGGTCTCGAAACTGTGAGCTCAGGCAATCCACCCACCTGGGCCTCCCAGAGTGCTGGAATTACAGTTGTGAGCCACAGCACCCAAGCCCCACTTTTGTTGAGGATTTTCCCATCTAAGTTCCTCAGGAAGATTAACCTAAGATTTCCCTTTTTGTAGAGTGCCTTTTTCTGACTTTTGTATTAGTGTAATGATAGCTTCATCACATGAATTTGGGGCCAAGTGTGCTGGTTCATGCCTGTAATCCTTGTACTTTGGGAGGCCGAGGTGGAAGGATTGCTTGAGGCCAGCAGTTGGAGACCAGCAAGAGCAAGATCCCATCTCTCCTAAAAATAAGGAAATTTGCCAGGTGTGGTGGCATATACCTAGTAGTCCCAGCTACATGGCAGGCTGAGGCAGGAGGATCACTGGAGCCCAGGAGTGTGAGGCTTCAGGGAGCCATGCTGCTGCTGCTGCACTCCAGCCCAGGAGAAAGAGCAAAACCCTGTCTCACAACATCAGTCAATGAAAACAAAAGGAGAGTGAAGGCTCGGCAGCCATGCTCAGTGGGCAGGGCGCTGGCCACGTACACTGCGGCTGGCGAGTTCAAACCTGGCCTGGGCCTGCTAAAAACAACTACAACAAAAAAATGCCACGGCATCACAGCAGCCTCAAACTCCTGGGCTGAAGGAATCCTCTTGCCTCAGCCTCCCAAGCAGCTGGGACTATAGGCACTTGCCACAAGGCCTGGCTGTTTTTTTTAAGAGACAGGGTCCTACTGTTGCTCAGAGTAGTCTGCAACTCCTGAGCTCAAGCAATCCACCCACCTCCACCTCACAGAATGCTAGGATTACAGGCATGAGCCACAGCACCTGGCCATTTTTTAATTTCTAAATCAATGCATTTTGCTGCTTCCTTGTTAGTCCTAAACTTCCTATCACCTAAATACTTAAAAGCCTGATTCCATGGCACTAACCCATGTTTTGTGAAAACAGGAGGAATGTGACTGAAGTCAAGGGTCGTGATACTTTTACTCTCTGCCTTTTGTCATTATTTAAAACAAAACCAAAAGACACTCTTTGTTGTCACTATCACAAAAAGGGTACTATTAAAAAAACAATGAATTGACTGAGCAGTGCCTCACACCTGTGACCCCAGCACTCCAGAAAGCTGAGGTGAGCGGATCACTTGAGCTCAGGAAATAGAGACCAGCCAAAGCAAGAGCAATCCTGTCTCTACTAAAAATAAATTAGCTGGGTGTTGTGGTTGATGCCTATACTCCCAACTACTCAGGAGGCTGAGGCAGAATTACTTGAGCCCAGGAGTCTGAGGTTGCTGTAGGCTGTCATGAGGCCGCAAGCACTCTACCCAGCCAAGACAACAGAGTGAGATTCTGTCTCAAAAAAAAAACCTCACAAATTATCAATCACACATGCCTTTTTCCTTTCTGGAAAACAGCAAACATGTTACTAGATTATGGGAGATCTTATCACATACCTGGTCTGTAAGACAGGGATAGGGATGGGTGGCACCTGTGAATCAAGGAGTAGAGAGCCGGCCCCATATACTGGGGGTGGTGGGTTCAAACCCGACCCCGGCCAAAACTACAAAAAAAAAAAAAAAAAAAAGACAGGGATAGGGTGACACATGGAACACTGCCAGAATCAGGTACTATCCTCAGGGTTGTAATTTGTATAAAGTTTTCAATACTCCTTTTAAAACAGGTGTTATATACAGCTCACAACTTAAAACTCAGGAACTGAAATCAGGATGTCTTTGTTCATAGTAGTAGTAGTTCTACAGTGATTGTGATTAAAAAGGTTCTCTTTACACTTCCATTGTTTTAATACAAGAGTAGAAGAGGCTGACTTCAACAAAGGGTTTAATTCAAAGTATTCTGTGGACGTTTGTTATTTAAGGTCTTGGCCAGTACATTCACTTTCATTCACCTTAACAAAGAGACTGTTACACAATATGAAGTGAGGGGAAGAAACAAGGTAACTAACCCAGACACTAGCAATAGCAGGTAGCACCCAAGGAAACAGAAATGTTTCCCAAACCCATTTGAACGCCAGAAGCCATGGAAGGGGCGTTACCCATGCACCACCATGGGAGGTCTTGCAGGGGTGCAGCTACTTCCCAAGAGCAAAGTAAAAAAGGAGAGTCCCTCTCCCCATGGCCTGTCAATGCTTCCAGAGTCAACCCAATGGAAACCGCGGTTACCGGGACTTGTGAGTAAGGTAAGCTCACAGGGCCTCAGAGCAGAATACCAGATTTGGGGAGGAGAGTCAATGAGTAACACACATAAAAACATCCATAAGGGCGGCACCTGTGGCTCAGTGTGGAGCGTGCCGGCCCCAGGCCCCATATACCGAGGGTGGTGGGTTTGAACTCCACCCTGGCCAAACTGCAACAAAAAATAGCCGGGCGCTGTGGTGGGTGCCTGTAGTCCCAGGTACTTGGGAGGCTGAGGCAAAAGAATTTCCTGAGCCGAGGAGTTGGAGGTTGCTGTGAGCTGTGATGCCATAGCCCTCAACGAAGGGCAACAAAGTGAGACTCTGTCTCAAAAAAAAAAGAAAAAGAAAAATCCTTCTTCAAAGAAAGGCTTAAGGCAACAATGATAAGCTTAAAATTCCTAAACACTTTTCTATTCAGTAACTACTAATACACATTCCAAATTTCTATTTTTGTTTTATAAGCCTTCTAAAAACAACTTACTGCTTCCATACTTGCTGTTTATTTTTTGGTTTATTTTATTTCGTTGCTTATTTTTTATTTCTTTCCTTTTATTTGTCAAGACAGAGTCCCACCTTGTGCCCCGAGCAGAATGCAGTGGCTTGGTAGTTCACTGCAACCTCAGACTCATGGCTTGTGGGCATCCCACTGCCTTAGCCTCCAGAAGCCACTGGGATTACAGGTGCTTGCCGAGGCGCCTAGCCGGGTTTTTCCATTTTTTCATGAGTCGGGGTCTCACTTTCACTCAGGCGCGTCTCAAACTCCTGAGCTCCAGCGATTCTCCCTCCTCAGCCTCCCATGGTGCTGGGATTACAGGCGTGAGCCACCGCGCCCGGCCATACTTGATTTTTTTTTTTTTTTTTGAGACAGAGCCTCAAGCTGTCCCCCTGGGTAGAGTGCCGTGGCATTACAGCTCACAGCAACCTCCAACTCCTGGGCTCAAGCGAGTCTCCTGCCTCCGCCTCCCAAGTAGCTGGGACCACAGGCGCCTGCCACAACGCCCAGCTATTTTTTGGTTGCAGTCGTCATTGTTGTTTGGTGGGTCCGGGCTGGGGATTCGAACCTGCCACCTCAGGTGTACGTGGCTGGCGCCTTAGCAGGTTGAGCTATAGGCGCCGAGCCCATACTTGCTGTTTCTAAGGAACTATAACCTAAAACCATTACAGATTAACCTGGATGAAGCTGAAATACATTCTTCTTGGTAAAGTATCACAAGAATGGGAAAAAAAATCCAATGTAGTCCATACTAATATGAAATCAATATATAAAAAATTATATGTCCATAAGAACAATAAAAATCTATTATAATCCAGTGGGGAGGTAGAAAGAAGCCGGAGAGGGGAGGATGTATGGCAGGAGGTCGGGCCTGATGCCGGATCTCACCTAGTGTACACACCCCCTGGGTGAGCGGCTCTTCTACAAGTGGAATTTTACCCTGAAAGTGAGAACAATTTAACCTAAGTATTATACTGTCATATTAACTTGAATAAAGTAAAAAAACAATCACAGAAACTAGAAGGCCTAGACTGCACTTACCTCTTGAAACTAAAAAGATTTTAAAACTACTGAATTGAGGATTTTTCTAAAGGCAATAGTCTGTAAGGGCTTCAAAAGATGTAAACTGAAAGAACCATGGCATGGCTGTATTCTTGAATACGTTAAGTTTCCACATTTCTACCCGTTTTTAGATAACTTTTAGTACCTTCTGGCCTATCATTTTCCAGGTCTTTGGAGAAAATGTGCCCAACACCCTCTCAGATTAAAATCGGAGCCCAGGCTACCTGGTCCCTCAGTATACACCACCTGACTCTCCTCCTGACACCTCTCCACGTTTCCAGTCATGACATACTCACCTGCTCCACCTGTCTCAGTCACTGAGATCACAACTGCTGTGTTGATAAAGCACTAAAAAAAAAAAAATCACAGTGGCTAATACTGTTATTTATGTTGTTGAAAGTAAAAAACAATTTTAATACTAAATTTTCCCAGGGCTGGGCAATGTGGCTCAGGCCTGTAATCCCAGCACTTTGGGAGGCCAATGTGGGTAGATTGCCTAAGCCCAGAAGTTCAAGACCAGCCCAAGCAAGAGACCAACCCTATCTCTAAAAATAGCAGGGTGTTGTGGCAGGCACCTATAGTCCTAGCTACTTGGGAGGCTGAGGCAAGAGCATCAGAAGCTCTTGACCCCTCAAGTTTGAGGTTACTGTGAGCTGTAACACCATAGCACTCTACCCAGGGGGACAGAGGGCACAGAGAGGACTCTGTATCACAAAAAAAAATAATAATAATAAACATTAGTATATCAATGTTTCTTTGAAAATCCTTTGCTTATGGGAATTGTATATGATGTTATCAGAGATATCCAATAAAAACTTGTAACCTACTGATGGGCTTTTTCTATCTTGTACAATGTTACACACTCATCAAATTCAGTACATACTGTGCTCTTTCCTATTCTCTCTCATCCATTTACCAAAAGCAAAGTCTTAGAGAAAAAAAAATCAGTTAACAATGCTTAAATCTAATTATACCTATCTCCTTTATTACCTCATAAAACACTTAGAGAGTTTCTTAGAGCACCCTGCAGTGACCAGTATTTATTTTTTTTATTTTTTGAGACAGAGCCTCAAGCTGTTGCCCTGGGTAAAGTGCTGTGGCATCACAGCTCACAGAGACCTTCAAATCCTGGGCTTAAGCAATTAATTCTCCTGCCTCCAGCTCGGCACCTGTGGCTAAGGCGCTAGCTACAGACAACTAAGGTAGCGGGTTCGAATTCAGCCCAAGCCCGCCAAAACAACGACAGGTGCAACCAAAAAAAAAAAAAA
>NW_003852520.1:448382-452643 GCF_000181295.1 Otolemur garnettii
GGCTGGATTCCAACCCACCAGCTCAGGTGTATGTGGCTGGCACCTTAGCCACTTGAGCCACAGGTGCCAAGCCATTGTGACCAATATTTAAAATATGACTTTTTCTAACTTGAAGTAACAGAAACCATCATAATTTTTTCCAATGTAAACAATAGCACTTAGAAACAAAACTAAAGGAGTGCTACAGTTTATGCTACTTTCACTACACAAAATAAATGGGTAGTAAAAATTATACAATGATTGAGTATACTTACATCCCAGCAAACCAACCAAAAAAAAGATTAATGTATAGTGTACTTACTACATTCAAGTTGAGCTTGTTAATCAAGATGATCATTCCATAAATGTGTGAGAACAATCACTAATTAGAGTGGAACAACTGTATATTGAAAATAATCATTAACCTCCCTTAAGTAGGGTTCCAACAGGATACACATAAATCAGCATGGTATAACTAATTGTTCAAACTTTTATTTTAATGCACAGCATGAAAAATTAACTTTGTAATCAGCTGAATCATATGGAAAGTGACACAGCAAATAAATTAGACCCAGGTTTAAAGAGAAGGTCAGCTAAATGGAAACTTAAGGATATAACGGGCATATAGATAAACACAGATTCCACAGTCGTCTTTAAGAGGCTGAAGTCTTTCAAATACAACTTTGCTATGAACTGGTCCAAAGATCAACAGCACAGGAATGCTTAACAGGGGTGGTGATCAGGGACACGTTTCCTGTAAGGACAAACATACATTTAAGAAAAAATGTCAAAAATGAAAAATAGAAGGCATGATTTTAGCCAAAGTTTTATACTATATACAAATACAAATTAGGTTAGAATCCGAATTTATTAAAATAATTATAATCCTGCCATGGTTTGAATGTCTCTAAAACTCATGTTGAAAAACATTTTTTTCTGAGACAGTCTTACTTTGTTGCCCTTGGCAGAGTGCCATGGCATCACAGCTCACAACAACATCCAACTCTTGGGTTGAAGTGATTCTCTTGTCTCAGCCTCCAGAGTAGCTGAACTACAGGCGCCTACTACAAAGCCTGGCTATTTTAGAGATGGGGTCTCGCTCTGGCTCAGGCTGGCCTTGAACTCCTGAGCTCAGGCAATCCACCCACGTCAGCCTCCCAGAGTGCTCATGTTGAAAAACTCACAGTGGTTATGGCACCAGCCACATACACTGAGGGTGGTGGGTTCGAATCTGGCCCAGACCAGCTAAATAACAACAAAAAAAATAGCTGGGCAGTGTGGCTAGCCCCTGCAGTTCCAGCTACTTAGGAGGCTGAAGCAAGAGAATCACTGGAGCCCAAGAGTTTAAGGTTGCTGTGACACCACAGCACTCAGTACTGAGGGTGACACAGTGAGACTCTGTCTCAAAAAAAAAACAAACCAACCAGAAAAACCTTAATCCCCAATATGGCAATATTAAAGAGAGGTAGGTCTTTGAGGGCACAGCACTCACGAATGGATTATTGGGATTATCATGGGATTTGGAAGGAGACAGACCTGAGCCAACAGCTCAGCCCCTTGCCATGCAATGCCCAGCACCACCTCCTGACTCTGCAAGAAGTTTACATTTGTAAGAAGGACCTCGGCAGATGTGGTCCCTCAACCTTGAACTTCACAGCCTTCACAACAGTAAGAACTTAATTATCTGACTTATAAATTACCCAGTTTCAGATTTTCTATGGAACAGAGAAAGGACTAAGACAAAAGATATTCCTAGGCCAGGCAGTGGCTTATGCCTATAATTCCAACATTCTGGGAGGCCAAAGTAGGTGGGTCCTTTGAGAGCAGGAGTTCAACATCAGCTTGAGTAAGAGTGAGACTCTGTTTCTACTAAAAATAGAAAAACCAGCTGCGCGTTAAGGTGGGTACCTGTAGCCCCAGCTACTCTGGAGGGTGAGGCAGGAGGATTGCTTGAACCAAAGGGTTTAAGGTTGCTATGACCTATGATAACGCTCTAGCCATGGCAACAAGTGAGACTCTGTCTCTAAATAAATACAAAATCATTTTTTTAAAAAAACAGATACCATGTTATTAGTACCAGGACATGAGAAGATCTGTGGAATGTGAAGACCTGCACTTATTGACAGTTATTCAGCAGTTCTCAACTTCTTATCCAACCAACCTACATGACGAAGATGAATTCTCAGAACAGGACTAATTCATGTGTGTTAGGAACTTTCACTAAGTTAATCAATTACTTTTAATCAGAAATTGTAAAGTGACAAAGTTCTAGAGCTTCTAGATGAAAATCATGGCAATGCTATTATTCTTCTAAATAAATAAACAAAAACAACTACCAATGGATACGCTGGAGACTGGACAGGGTAACTGTGTGCCAGTGTTACTCCTCACATCTTTTATTCTCTGTGACCATAAAGTGAAGGGCACACGACACTCTTTTGTGAAGAGGGGATGCAAAGGTACTAGACAAAACTTTTTTACTTAAATGTCTGTTCTAGAAGCAAAGACCCGAGAAACTCTGCTTCTGTAGGCAAGCACAACAGTTAAGAGAAGCAGCTGTAAGGTGTTAGACTCAAACAGGTCTTCTGGAGGTTAATAAGTATAGTATTAAGAAGTTCATAGTAAGTTTGAGAAGGCTGAGTTAAAATTATTTTTCTTTATTGCAAATTACGCAGAATTTCTATTTGCAGTTAACAGCACTGAGTTACTGTGAAGATTTCTCAGGATAAGTGTGGTTATGTGACTTGCCCTTCAAGTCAGAACACTTTATAAAGAGAAAGTAGTTATCTTTTGCCATCATTCTTAAAACCAACAGAAAGCACCACAGTATTCTACTATTCCAAGAAAACTTTAGTCAACTTTTTCCCTTATCTATTTTCAAAATATGAAATGCTTCCCCATTAATCTATCCTCCCAATACCAGGGGCAGAGAATCTATAGATTTCTCAGCCTATACTCTTTGCATTACATCACAGGAGACTTACCTACATAGTTCATCTTTTCTCTCAACATCCAAATCACTACTTCCTCCTCTCCTTCCTCTCACAGTAACCAAACAGCCACTACTCACAGGTAGAGTGCTGCAGGGTTCTGCACACAGCACTCCTTGTGGCTCAACTCATTCAAGGGTATAATTTCCAATGTTTCTGCTTCCCACATGTCCTATGAATGAGCTCCACGTGCTCTTACCTAAAAGAGCACCCCCGGCCCTCTGGGTCTCCACCTCCTCTCAGCTACTTTGTGGACTGTTCCCTCAGCTACATCTCTCCCACGTGAACACCTCCAGTTGTCACATTAGGACTCACACCTCCTATAACTACTTTCCCACCTCTCTGCTCCCATTCACAAGAGTCTCCTGAAAACAGTGGACTATAAACACTTTCTCCGATTCCCCTTTTCTAGTCTCCATGGAAACGACATCAGACTATAGCCCTCTTCAATTCAGACAAGTTAAAACCTCTTGTCAAAATTACCAATGGCTTCTCTAAGCTGCTAAATCTAATTTTTAAGGTAAATTTTTAGTCCTTACCTTACATGGCCTATTATCATTTTAGGTGATCACCCCATGCCCTTAAATACTCTATTCATTTGGCTTCAGATACACACCCCCTTGTTTACCTACTTGAGTGGCACCCCTCCCTTTTAGAATTCTGTATTATGGAAACTGTCAAATGTATATAAAAGCAGAGCAATCATATGAATCTTTACATCCCTATCACACAATTTTAACAGCTGTCCACACGTGGGCATTCTTCCTTAGTGTCCTGTGCTGGTTACTCTGAATCTTCTCATGCTTAGGCGTTCTCTAGCACTAATACTTAAAATCTCTTTCATTCTTTAGCTACAAGATTCAACCAGTCTCCCAGTTTTAAAATACCACATACAGGCTGACAACCCTCAATATTTAACTATAGCTTGAACTTCTCCCCTGTACTATAGACTCAACTATCCAATTGCTTCAAGAAGACACCAGTATGTCCAAAATTGAAATCCCCATTTTCTCTCCTCCTTCCTGCCTACCTTAGAAACTCCGATTTCTCCAGTCAAAAACCTTAATTCATCCTTAATTCTTCTTCCTATCACAGCTTATAACCAACCCTACCAGTTTCACCTTCAAAATATATCCATAATCAATCCCTTCTCACCACCTTCACCATTATTTCCGAGTCCAAGCTACCACACTCTCCCATCTCCCTGAACCCCCACTAAAATTAAAATCAATGGTTCTGGTAACTACTCACAAAAGCAATTAAAAATTACTAGGGAATTTTTTTTTTTTTTT
>NW_003852520.1:452943-482589 GCF_000181295.1 Otolemur garnettii
TTATGTTGCCCTCGGTAGAGTGCCATGGTGTCACAGCTTACAGCAACCTCAAACTCTTAGGCTTAAGCAATTCTCGTGTCTCAGCTTCCCAAGTAGCTGGGACTACAGGCACCCATCACAATGCCCGGCTACTTTTTTGTTGCAACTGTCACTGTTGTTTAGCTGGCCTGGGCTGGGTTTGAACCTGCTAATCTTGGTGCATGTGGCTGGTGCCCTACCCACTAAGCTATGGGCACTATCTACTACGGAATTTTTAAGATTTAAGGCTGTCACCCTGTGGCATCACAGTTCACAGCAATCTCAAATTCTTGGGCTTCAGCAATTCTCTTGCCTCAGCCCCCCAAGTAGGTGGAACTGTAGGTGATCACCACAATACCCAGCTATTTTTGTTATTGTTGCTGCAGTTGTCGTTGTTTTGTTTAGCTGGCCTGGGCTAGGTCTGAACGTGCCAGCCTTGGTGTATGTGGCTGGCGCCCTAGCCTCTGAGCTATAGGTGCTGCCCCCAATTAGCCATTTTTATGTGAAAGTTTTTTAAAAATTTAAGAAAAACTACTAGAATAAAATCACATAAGGAACCCTGCACATTGTGCTTATGAATGTTTATATGAAAAAATGTACCCAAGATGAAAATGATGGGAGCCAATGCATCCTGGCAAAAAGACATGAGCTACTGCTGATAAACCTCCCTTCAACCCCAGTATTTGGCCTTTTCAAGCCTGCTTTTTATGCTCTTTCAAGAGCTACTCCACAGCTGCCCATTCCTCTTACCCACTAAGCTTTTCTAGTTTAAATGTAAGAGTGGAATTACATAACTTATGAAGTATTTTTATCTAGGCAAAAAGTCTCCATTTTTCCATTACAGTTGTCAAATACAGCCCCCTATTTTGTTTCAGTGCCAGTAACTTTTTCTGAGAAGTGAGTGCTACAACAGCACAGTACCTTGGTGCCGCTTTGATGATATTGTCCACACGGAGAATCACCTCTGCTGCTTCAGCTGCACTCAAAAGAACTTGTCGCTTCACTTGAAAACTTTCTGTTATGCCCAGTACAGACATATCTCCAATGGTACCTTCCCTCATATCTGAAAACAAAAATTATTTACTGTAAGTAGTTTTAATAAATGAATTATCAAAATACCTCTAATGATTTAATAAAATCACTATTATTAGGAAGATTACAATGCCCAACTACTTGATTTAGTAAGCAGATCAGCCTATAGATACACTCAAGGAACAGCCTTTTGAAAAACCAGAAGGTCAACTACTGATTACCTGTACAGACAGCAACAATGTCAAACAACAAAAAATTATACAGGAACACCAGACCATTTATATTAATTTTCTACCTATTTTACCTGTACCTATTGCAAATTATTGCAAAAACTGTGCTCATTGTTCATAGTGTGTAATCTTAAGAATTGAAAGAAATTTTAGTCATCTACTTTTTTTTTTAAGAGACAGAGTCTCACTTTATTACTCACTAGAGTACAGCGACGTCACAGCTCACAGCAATCTCCAACTCCCAGGCTTAGGCGATTCTCTTGCCTCAGCCTCCTGAGTAGCTAGGACTACAGGTGCCTGCCACAACACCCGGCTACTTTTTTGTTGCAGTTTGGTCTGGGCTGGGTTTGAACCTGCCACCCTCGGTATACAGGGCCAGCACCCTACTCACTGAGCCACAGGTGCTGCCCTCTACTGAACTTATTAATAATTCTATTTCATCTTCCGAAAGATTAATTGGTCCTCTATTATTTAACAATGGGATTATCTATCTGCTTAAGACTATTTCTGGAATGTACTGCATAGCTTGTCAGATTTTGCAATCTGAATTAAATCTGCCTCACTGGCCACTATAATCTACGGATTGAAGATCTGTGCGTAAGAGGAATGCAGAGTTAACATTAATTTTATAAGAAACATTAGTTTATACTTTTTTCAGACTATGAGTACTGTTTACGTATTTAATTCCTATGGTCCTTCTAACTGATGGCATACCTCTTATGTAGTTAACAGTTTTGGCAGTGTTGAGGATATAAAGTTAAACATGTTTTCCCAGTATACAATGGCTACGAAGCCACAGGCCATACGCATCTTTTACACAGTTACCGTGAGAACTTTCATGTTCTCCCACCGTCCCCACTGTGTGCAGACAAAAAAAAACACCTGGTGAAAAAAACTACTTTTAGGAACTACACAAAGTTCCCCTGCTTCCTTACCCAGCCCCGCGGTTACATTGCCTTCACTGTGGGCAGCCCGGAGCTGGGCCACCAGGTCTGCACTGTCGTAGCCTGCATTGTCAGCTATGATGGTTGGCAACTAGGAAAGAAATAAAACAATTAACCACCTACTCTAAGAACCACTGATTTACTAAGTAGAAGGATAGCTAGTTAAAATTAAACCTTGGGAAACAACATAAAATGTGTTTCCTTTTAATCACTGCTCACAGAAAGGATATGCTGTGGCATCAAATTTAAAAGCAGTTATTAACCAGTTCATTTTTTATTCATTTTAAAACTTTCAATTAGTCACAAAATTTAAGTTCAGATTATTTTTATCAACTTACCATTCTTAGTGCTTTAGCAAAAGATTCCATTGCAACAGCTTCTTTGCCTGGTGTTCTATTGGCAAGCTGTGTCACAGCATGAGCCATCAACATCTCAGAACAGCCTACAGATTGAAATTCAAAAAAATACTGTTATGGTTAGTTATCTTCAAGACACTGAACTGACTGACTTTTCATCAGGTGTCATCAAGCATTTCAAAGTCAATTGCAAAGGCAATATTAACTTTCTGTAAGAACCACTAAAACCACTTATACTTTAATAAAAGAAAATACATTATTTTCTAAATGCTCACCTCCTCCATAAACTGTTCGAGAATCCTTCACAGTTTGGGCAAGAACACACAGTGCATCATGCAAAGATCTTTCTGCTTCATCTAAAATTTGTTGAGTGGCACCACGCAGAACAATGGTGCAAGCCTCACCTAAAGGTAAAACGTAACATTCTTATGTTAGAGACCACTAGTTACTAAACATAAAACAGTATGCTATTATCTATGTAGGACTGATTACGATATGAGGTTTTGAAAGCTCATACATCTTCTACTGTTTACTACGCATTCTCTTTTATATATTCCATGTTTACAACAGCTCTAAGTAAACAAGAAAAAACTATGTTCACTAAGCCATGGTAGAAACGAGGCTGACGTCAAAAGGGATTGAAACAAAACATGGTATGTTAACTTTTCTTATTTATTTATTTGAGACAGTGTCTTAATCTGTCGCCCTGGGTAGAGTGCAGTGGCATCACAGCTCACAGCAACCTCAAACTCTTGGGCTCAAGCGATCCCCTGTCCCAACTTTTGGAGTAACTGGGAATATAAATACCCACGCTATGCCTGGCTAATTTTTTCTATTTTCAGTAGAGATGGGTCTTGGTCTGGCTCAGGTTAATCTGGAACTCTTCAGCTCAAGCAATCCACCCACCTCAGCCTACAAGAGTGCTGTGGGATTACAGGAAGGAACCGCAACACTCAGCCTTTAACTCAACTCTTGGGACTTAAAAGGTATAATTTCCTGGGAAATTCTAACTGTCTTTCACTTCAACAGAGCTGCCAAACAAGGATTCAGACACCTCAAGCAGAATCTACATAGTCAGTCACTCACCGAGGGCAACTCCAGAAAAGTGAATGAGTTTGTCTTCTCCAATCATGACTTCCTCAATAAGTTTGCAACTTCCAAGCTTCACCAGTTCTGGGTGATCAAAGGTAGAGGCAATTTCACCACCTGTAACATGAATACGTATTAATTAAATGCATGACAGGTTTAAAATTCTTGTTTTCTAGCAAGTAGGTGCCCACAACCCCCAGGTATTTTTTTGTTGCAGTTGTCATTGTTGTTTACCTGGCCCGGGCCTCAGTGCACATGGCTGGCACCATAACCCTTACATGTTATTTGTGTTCCTATCTTCCTTCCAACTTCCAAGCTGTAAATTGAACAGATCAGTCACTTCCTTTCCTACTTTTATTTTTTTTTTTTGAGACAAGAGTCTCACTTTGTCACCCCCAGTACAAAGCCCTGGCTTCACAGCTTAATTACAGCAACCTCAAACTCTTGAGCTCAAGCAATTCTCTTGCCTTCAGCCTCCTAAGTAACTGGGACTACAGGTGCCTGCCTTGACGCCTAGCTATTTTTTTTTAGAGATGAGGTCTTGCTGTAGTTCAGGCTGGTCTCAAACTCTCAAGCTTAGGCAATCTGCCCATCTTGGCTTCCCAAAGTACTGGGATTACAGGCATGAGCCACCTCGCCCGTCCCCTTTCCTATTTAGCCAAATAAAAGACAGTTTCCCTTTCAAAATCTTTTTCTCTAGTCATTACTCTTTTAATAATGTGGATTATGCACATTCTCAACCAACCTTTCTTTTGTAACTTCTTCCTGATACATCTACTGAATAATTAATGCTGTTACCTATTTTACAACAAATTTATTAAAAGACCCTAGTCTTAGACCGGGCACCGTGGCTCACACCTGTAATTTTAGCACTCCAGGAGGCCGAGGTGGATGGACTGCCTGAGGGCACATGTTTGGGACAAACCTGAGCCAGAATGAGACTTCATCTCTAAAAATAGCCAGGTGTTGTACTGAACACTTGGAATCCCAGCTACTTGGGAGGCTGAGGCAAGAGAATTGCCTGAGGCTCAGTGCCTGTACCGTAGCTCAGTGCTTAAGGCGCCGGCCATGTACACTGAAGCTGGCAGGTTCAAAACCAACCTGGGCCAGCTAAACCATGACAACAAAAAAACCAGCCGGGCATTGTGGCGGGTGCCTGTAGTCCCAGCTTTTTGGGAGGCTGAGGCAAGAGAGCTGCTTAAGCCCAAGAGTTGAAGGTTGCTATGAGCTGTGATGCCATGGCACACCACCAAGGGCAACACAGTGAAACTGTTTCAAAAAAAAAAAAAAAAGAGAGAGAATTGCCTGAGCCCAAGAATTTGAGGTTGCTGTGAGCTGTGACACCACAGCACTCTACTGAGGGTGACAAAGTGAGACTGTCTTAAAAAGAAAAAAAAACAAAAAACAAAAAACTCCCATCTTCTAAATTCTTAATTTGTAGTCATAATTTGTTTTTTTGAATCAGAGTCTGAAGCTGTTGCCCTGGGTAGTGTACCGTGGCGTCATAGCTCACAGCAACCTCCAACTCTTGGGTTCAAGTGAGCCTCTTGCTCCAGTTTTTCTATTTTTAGTAGAAATGGGATCTCGCTTTTGCTCAGAACTCGTGAGCTCTAGCAATCCACCTGCCTTCACCTCCCAGAGTGCTAGGATTATAGGCATGAGCCACCACGCCCCACCTGTACTCATAATTTATACAGCTATAAGTTCTTTTTAATTTGGTTTGGAAATTTCAAATGAATATGACAGTCCTAGTGACTCTGTATCTCAAAACCCAGGTCTCCTTAATTCTCATTCCCAGATCCCAAACCAACTTTCTAACCTATTCATTCACTGTCAGAGACCTAACATTTAGATATAGGTTATTAAACTTTAGTTTTTCAAGGACTACTTAGAGATTATTATAAAAGCCATAATCACAAATAAGTTGTACTCTGCTATTATTATAGACATAATCACATTTAACTTGTGAACATAATTTTAACTCAACACAACTGGGATTTTATCTCTCATACTTCTATTGAGGAGCCTGGAGTATACTAACTTTACCATACGTTGCTAAATTATTTCATTTATTCAATACATGAATGGTGACTCATCCCTGTAATTCTAGCACTCGGGGAGGCTGAGGCAGGTGGATTGCCTGAGCTCTCTAATTCGAGACCAGCCTGAGATACAGTGAGACCTTGCATCTAAAAATAGCTGGGCGTTGTGGTGGGTGCGGGTAGTCCCAGCTACTTGGGAGGCTGAGGCAAAAGAATTGCTTGAGCCCTGGAGTCTGAGGTTGCTGTGAGCATTTGACACCATGGCACTCTACTGGGAGAGATAAACTGAGACTATGTCTCAAAAAAAACAAAAACAAACTATTACTTTCAATAATTTTTAAAAATTAACAAAAGCAGTATTTAAGTACAAGTTAAGTACTTGACCTGCTCTTCAGCAGACAGTAGGTGTTCAATAAAGGTTACTATTATAATTGTACCACTATCCAGAACACAAAACATTCAATTACTTAACAGAAATAAATTAATAAATTCAATAAAGACTTAACTAAGACTCCTTTAACCTCTAATTTGTTCAGATAATGTTTAGAACAGTGAACTTACAGGTCTGTGAGGAAAAAAATCCCAGTGTCTTTAAGCAGTAACATAATTAAGAAATCTTGTACTTGTGGCAAACCTAGTATACAACTTGATATATTAAAAACAATGTAACCTGGGGCAGCACCTGTGGCTCAAGTAGGGTGCCAGCCCCATATACCAGGGATAGCGGGTTCAAGCCCGGCCCTGGCCAAAACTGCAAAAACAAAAAACAAACAAACAACATAACCTGGTATACTTTAAAATAACTACAATAGTGGGATTAGAATGTTCCAAGTGAGAAGTGTCTGAGGCAATGATGAGTGCCACACTACCGATTTCACTCAACTTGTGCATCTGTAACAGAGTATCACATGTACTCTAAAGATATACAACTATTACCTGCCCATAACTAAAATAAAAATAACATAACTAAATTTAAAATGTACAAATGCCTCCTTAAAGAGACTTCTCTGTATTTTCTTATTTTTGAGACACTTTGTCACCCTTGTAGAGTACCGTGGCATCACAGCTCACAGCAACCTCAAACTCCTGGGCTTAAGAGATTCTCTTGCCTCAGCCTTCCAAGTAGCTGGGACTACATGCACCCACCACAACCCCCAACTATTTTTTTTTTTTTTTTTTTTAAGAGACAGGGTCTCACTCTTGCTCAGGCTAGTCTCCAACACCTGAACTCAGGCAATCTACCCACCTTAGCTTCCCAGAGTGCTAGGATTATAGGCCAACTTTTTTGTATTTTCAATGAGCTGCATAAAGTTAACATTCAATAAATCCAAGAGTAACTATTATATTTGTGAGAAATCAATGCTTTTTTTTCATACCTGTAACTAGAGCAAGGCGTTCCACACCTGCAAAGTCTGCATGCTCAATAGCCATGACACCAGCAGCACCAAAGAGCTGTTCAGGGTAATTATAAATTAACTGCCTGTAAATAAAATACATAAAAACATGCTTAAAACCATTACTTCACAAGAGAAACTAAAACTAAAAAACAAGAAACACTTTTACATCACCAGTAGTCATAAGAAATGCAAATCAGAATATACTATTTCTCACCTGTACAATAAATCATAGCAATAATGTACCCACGTTAGCACTGAAAACAGGTTTTGTTATATTGCTACTGATTATATAAATTGATCTCATAATTCTGAAAAGTAATTAGCAATAATGCATCAAAAACCTTATCTACTTCAGCGTGCTGTTGTGTCATAGCTTACAGCAACCACACACACTTGGGCTCAAGTGATCCTCTTGCCTCAGCCTCCAGAGTATCTGAGACTACAGGTGTGTGCTGCAACACCCAGCTAGTTTTGTGTTTTAGTAGAGATGGGTGTCTCACTCTTGCTCTGGCTGGTCACGAACTCCTGAGCTCAAGGGATCCACCTGCCTCAGCCTCAGAGTGCCAGGGTTAGTAAGCACGGTGCCCAGCCCTTGATCTACATTTCTTATAGAAAAAATAAAGTCAGAGTGAAAAAAAGGAAAATATATTTGTATGTTTTGACTTTTGGGAATCTAACACAAACTAACATTAGCAATAAAAAACTAAGTATTTAAAATTTTAAGATTTTTTTTTTTTTTCAGTTTTTGGCCAAGGCTGGGTTTAAACCCACCACCTCCAGCATATGGGGCCGGCGCCTCACTCTTTGAGCCACAGGCACCACTATAAAATTTTAAGATTTTTAAGAATTTTTATAAGGGCTAGATGCAGTGGCTCACGCATGTAATCCTAGCACTCTGGCCAACATGGGTGAATTGCCAGAGCTCAGGAGTTTGAGACCAGCCTGAGCAAGAACAAGACCCCAACTCTAAAACCAGTCAGGTGTTGTGACCGGCACCTGTTGTCCTAGCTACTTGGGAGGCTGAGGCAAGAGCATCACTTTAGCTCAAGAGTTTAAGAATGCTGGCAGTGCCTGTAGCTCAGTGGTTAGGGCACCAGCCACATACACCAAGGCTGGTGAGTTCGAACTGGCCCAGAGCCAGCTAAAACAACGACAACTGCAACAACAAAAAAAATAGCGAGGCATTGTGGCAGGTGCCTATCGTCCCAGCTACTTGGGAGGCTAAGGCAAGCGAATCACTTAAGCCCAAGAGTTTGCAGTTGCTGTGATGCCATGGCACTCTACCCAGGGCAACAGCTTGAAACTGTCTCCAAAAAAAAAAAAAAAAGAATTTTTATATTTAACAATGAATCTTTCCTTCTTTTTTTTTTTTTTTTTTTGAGACAGAGCCTCAAGCTGTCCCCCTGGGTAGAGTGTTGTGGCATTACAGCTCACAGCAACCTCCAACTCCTGGGCTCAAGCGAGTCTCCTGCCTCCGCCTCCCAAGTAGCTGGGACCACAGGCGCCCGCCACAACGCCTGGCTATTTTTTGGTTGCAGCCGTCATTGTTGTTTGGCGGTCCGGGCTGGGGATTCGAACCTGCCACCTTAGGTGTACATGGCTGGCGCCTTAGCCGGTTGAGCTATCAGTGCCGAGCCAACAATGAATCTTGCCAATGAACTAAATGTTCCACTAGAAGAGTGTGTGCAAACCACAAAAATTGTGGCCAAGTTATGAAAATCCACAATTTTAAGTGAAAATATACATAGCAGTTCCTACATAATCACTGTTTAAACATAAATAATCCAATCAAAAGCATTTCCTTAAATTGCTTTGGTAGACTACAGATATTGTTAGCAAACACAGACCTGTTAATAAAGCAATTTATTCCATGCTTAAGAATACGCTCCACTTTCTCCTTCATTTTTTCCTTCTCTGCATGTTCTATTTCTGCAACCTTTGCTGTAGAATCAACTCTTACCCGGGAACCAAATATCTAAGACAAAGAAAAGCATAATTAGAGCATCAGTTTCATTATTATTATTCAAGAGTCCCACAGCATTTGAGCATTTTTGTCAACACATATATCAAAAAGTGTACATATATGGTTAAGTGCATATATATATTCATACATACATCCCAAGCTTTTCAGGGAAAATGATTCTAACCTGAGTTTATATAGCAGTCAGCAATTAGAATTTCAAGAAATGTAGTTACATACCTTTATTTTGTCTGTATCCATTCCAGTATTTGCAATAAGAATTTTAGCATTTTCAATTCGTTTTGGTTGATTTACTCCAATTTTTTTATCCAATAGAAAGCCTACAATGAATTGAAGGGCACTATTGTATTAAACACTTCAAAAATACACTAGTAAACCTTATAAAACTGTTTTATTAAATTACTATTTCAAAGAAAACACCTAAGTCCAATTTACCAAACTCCTAGAACCTATAAAACATCCCAGTGGACCAGTGGTCACAAAATCAACTGAGTTATTTAAAAAACAATATATGAAGGGGCAGCACCTGTGGCTCAGTGAGTAGGGCGCCGGCCCCATATACCGGGTGGCAGGTTCGAACCTGGCCCACCAAATTGCAACAAAAAATAGCTGGGCATTGTGGCGGGTGCCTCTAGTCCCAGCTATTCGGGAGGCTGAGGCAAGAGAATTGCCTAAGCCAAGAGCTGGAGGTTGCTGTGAGCTGTGACATCACAGCACTCTGCTGAGGGTGACAAAGTGAGACTGTGTCTCAAAAAAACAAACAAGCAAAACCAAAAACAAAACAATATATGAAGCAAAAAAATATAAGGGCACAGTACAGATAGTAAAAGCAAATAGTATTTTTAAACCTTTATTTCAGAGATACTACAGGCTTGGAGCCGTAGCTCAATGAGTAGGGTGCTGACCACATAGACCAAGGCTGGTGGGTTCTAAGCCGGCCCAGGCCTGCTAAACAACAATGACAACTGCAACCAAAGAATAGCCAGAAAACAAAGAATAATCAGATACATACTACACACAGGCATATGAGCTGTAATGGAAAGACATTAGGTTAAGTCCTTAAAACCAACACAAGAGAAAAGAAGCTGTGAAGATTCAGAAGATTCAAAAACATAGGACATGGCTAGAAATTACTTAAACTTCCTGAAGAACTCAGACTGATGTAAAATGAAGAAACTATAGTAAATGGAGTCAGATAAACCTGCCTCAATGTGCCTGTGATGCTCACTGGTTATATGATCTTGGACAAATTATTCACCCAGATACCTATCTGTAAAACAGAAATACAACTAGTGGCAGAGAGGTACTAATTATCAGCCTAGCTGTTCATGCAAAACCATCGTAAGCCTAGTATTGTCCTTAGGGCAATTTTTGGTTATATCAGAAATTGTTTTATCTTACAAAGCCATTATTAGCTCTGGTTTTCTGCTCTGTTTAGCTGAACCTAATCCTCATCACCACACCATCATAATATGGACTAAATGACTAAAATTCCTATTACAATGCCTGACATAAAAGCGACATCCAAATACAGAACGGTTCATGCTACCATACTAGTTTTAATAATCTTTCCCTACCACCAGCCCCTATTAGAAATCTATAGAGCCCTTGCATATAAATTTTACCAACAATATTTTCAAAATTGGTGTGTCTCTTAAAATAAATGGAGACACATGAAATATAGCAAAACCAAGAGTCAAAATCACAGGTAAAAGCAAAAGTTGTAAAGCATAACCTAATCCTTTATCCTTGCAGAATGGCTATACTTTCTATAGATGATCTTCTGAAACAAATAGAAGGTGAAGATGCTTCGAAAAACTGTATGCTAATTAGGCTGGCCTTGGTGTCTTACACCTGTAATCCTAGCCCCCTGGGAGGCCTGAGGCAGGTGTATTGCCTTACCTCACAGGTTCAAAACCAGTCTAAGAGTGAGACCCCATCTCTAAAAAAAAAAATTAGCCAGCTACTGGGGAGGCTGAAACAAGAGAATCACTTGAGCCCATGAGTCTGAAGTTGCCATGACTTGCACTGACCCTTGACAGCAATCCCAGCATTCTGGGAGGTTGAGGTGGGAGGATCCACTGAGCTCAGTAGTTTAAAACCAGCCTGAGCCAAGAGGGAGATCCTGTCTCTACAAAAAAAGAAAAATGAGGCCGGGCATGGCAGCTCATACCTATAATCCCAGTACTTGGGAGGCTGAAGTGGGTAGACTGCCTGAGTTCACAGGTTTGAGACCAGCCTAAGCCAGAACAAGACCAGCTACTTGGGAGGCTAAAGTAAGAGGATCACTTGAACCCAAGAGTTTGAGGTTGCTATAAGATAAGACAAGGGTCTACCAAGGGTGACCAAGTAAGACTGTCTCAAAAAAAAAAAGAAAAGAAAAATTAGCTAGATGTTGTGGCAAGGTCTGTAATCTAGCTACTCTGGCAGGAGGATCACTTGAGCCCTGGAATTTAAGGCTGCTGTGAGCTATGCTGATGTTAAGGCACTCCAGCCTCTTGGGGCAACAGAGTGAAATTCAGTATTAAAACAAAAAGGATGATTGCTAAGACTCATCACTATTCAAAAACCAGATCTTTTTGCTGAGCATGGTGGCTCACGCCTGTAATCTTAGCACTTTGGGAGGTGGAGGTGAGTGGACTGCTTGAGCCCAGGGGTTCAAGACCAACCTGAGCAAGAATGAGACCTGATTTCAACTAAAAATAGAAAAAATTAGCCAAGTGTAGTGGTGCACCCCTGTAGTCTCAGCTACTCCGGAGACTGAGGCAAGAAGATTGCTCAAGCCCAGGAGTTTGAGGTTGCTGTGAATTATGATGCCATGGCACTCTACCCAGGGCAACAGAGTGAGACTCTTTGTCTCAAACCTCCCCCACCCCCGCCCCCAAATCTAGAGTCATCCCTCAGTATACTCAGGGGACCGGTTCTGGGACCTCTGTGGCTAACAAAATCTGCAAATACTCAAATCTCACTCAGTCCTAAAGAACCAGTGGATACAAAAAGTACTGCCCTCCCCCACCTTCACACACTGAAAATACTATATTTTCCATCTGATTTTGGCTGCAGATGCAGAATCTGTAGCTATACAGGGCTGGATATATTAAAAATAAGATTATTTAATATTATTATTTTCTAAAAAATAGTAGAAAACCCAAGTATAGGCAAATCCACACAGTTCAAGCCTATGTTATTCAAGGGTCAACTGTATAATCTCAACCTAACTTACTCAGACCTTTCCTAGAAAATACAAATAATCCTTATGAAAGAACCTTTTGACAACTGACTTCTAATAAAACCTAGTGGCAAAGAAATTGCTGGAATAGTGTAGAAAAATGAAGTATACTGTCAATAAAATGACAAAAAAAGTTGCCAGCATGATTTATGTCCTTAAAGAGAAGTTCACAGCTGGGTGCTGTGGCTTGTGCCTGTAATCTCAGCACTTTGAGGCAGAGGTGGGAAGCCAGGAATGCTTGAAGCCAGGAATTTGAGACCACCCCAAACAACATGGCAGACCCCTACTCTACAAAAAATAGAAAAAATTAGAAGAGGATGGCAAAGTATACTTCTAGTCCCAGCTAATTGTGAGGCTGAGGCAAAAAGAGTTTACGGTTATAATGAATTACCACACCGCTGAACTTTAGCTCAGGCAACAGAGCAAGAACCTGTCTCCCCGCGCCCCCCCCCCAAAAGACACAAGTTCACTTCTCCCAATTAACTAAAAACAGAATTCACTCAATATCCAGCCCTCAGCATCTGATCAAAGCATATTTCTTGTATGTGACATTCATACATACCTTCATCTAAATATGAATCTGCCAGACTTCCTCCTAGCTTCTTGATGACATGAATTGCTTCCAGATTACCAGAACCTTTGAGTCTGAGAACAGCTTCCACAGCTAACTTAGTAAAGTGGTCTTTGTGATGAGTAAGAAGTTTTGAGGATAATGTTGTTCCTGCAATATTCATTAGATCTTCACGGAATTTAACTTCATCAGAACTAAAACCAACCAAACAAAAAGAAAATCATGTTTGTTCTTTTATCCAAAGATTATCAACCCTAACTTTTCAAAATTTTTTATCCAGATAGTCATATGACAACAGATAACTTTACCCCACACTTTCGGGCCTGGAAGTCATATGAAAAGAATTACACCTCACTGGTAATCAGAAAACACAAATTGAAGGATATTATTTTATTTTCCCCACCAAAATGACAAGAAAAAAAACAAAACAGAGAAGGAACATAAGCAAATAACTGTCCAGTGTCGCCAACAATGCAGGAACATTAACGTTGTTTTACAGCTGTGAGAGTATACATTGACTTTTCAATTATCAAGCACATTATAAAAGAGCATTGTATGTTCAGAACACTATACCAACCCATGATCAACTGTGGACTGCAACAGAGCCTCTCTTGCAGCCTTTGTAGCATCTCTCCAACCTGCAATGATGGTCTGTGGATGAATCTTTTTTGCAATTAAAGATTCTGCTTCCTATTAATAAACAGTTACAGAAATAACAATTACAAGTAGAAAGTGAATAAACACTCATCAACAGTAAAGATGTAGAAAGGACTTGATTATTTCTGATATTCAAAACCACGATAGCAAGAGTTGAGAGTAGTGGTAGAGCTGCTCAGTTGTTCTTACCCTCAGTAATTCTGCTGCTAAAACAGTAACAGAGGTAGTGCCATCACCAACTTCATCATCTTGAACTCTTGACATATCTAAAAAAGAAATTAGTTGTCAAATCAAAATTACCTCTCTGTAGCTTACTAAGTCTCCAAAAATACCCACTTCCAATCTAAATCTCACTTGTTAAGAAACATTTATAGGGTAGCACCTGTTGCTCAGTGAGTAGGGCGCCAGTCCCATATACTGAGGGTGGCAGGTTCAAACCCAGCCCCAGCCAAACTGCAACAACAACAACAACAACAAAAATACCCAGGCATTGTGTCAGGCACCTGTGGTCCCAGCTGCTCGGGAGGCTGAGGCAAGAGAATCACCTATACCCAAGAACTGGAGGTTGCTGGGAGCTTTGACGCCACAGTACTCTATCAAGGGCGACAAGTGAGACTCTGTCTCTTAAAAAAGAAAGAAACATTTATATGTAGACTCACCAACTAAAACTTTAGCTGCTGGATTGTCAACACCGATGTTTTTGAGAATGGTGGCACCGTCGTTGGTTACCATAAGAGAAGCATCTCGTCCACTACTTAAGAGAATTTTGTCCTAAAAGAAAAATTATTTGGTTCAAGTTAAAACATTAAGTACATCCTAAAAAATGCATGAGTCAAAATCAGTGCTCTCACATACAAGTGTGTAAGCACTCTAATATCCAGCATTTTGGCAGTTATCTATTCAAACGTTTTCAGTCGCTATGCCCTGTGACCAAACCTTGGCATCTACCCCTAGAAACACTAGAAGCACAGGGAGACACAAACCAGGTTTGTTTCAGCACTGTCAACACCAAGAACAATGTAAAAACCTAAATGTTCACAATACAGTCATAATTATAAAAGATTAAGTGATAGAACAATCATGCCACAAAATATTATTTGGCAGTTATTTGCTTACACTGAAAAGAAGTTATAAGAGCAAACTAAAGAAAAAATGCTTATAAATAGACATTATTAGCAAAACATTACATGAAAATATGTAAGAATACAGAATACATACATATGTCTACAAAAACGGACAAAAAAATAGTGGGAAGGCTTAGTGCCTCTAGCTCAATGGCTGGGGTGCCAGCCACATACACCGGAGCTGCTGGGTTAGAACCCAGCCCAGGCCTGCCAAACAATGACAACTACAACCAAAAAAATAGCCAGGCTTTGTGGCAGATGCCTGTAGTCCCAGCTACTTGGGAGGCTGAAGCAAAATCGCTTAAGCCCAAGAGTTGGGGCTCGGCGCCTATGGCTCAACCGGCTAAGGCGCCAGCCACGTACACCTAAGGTGGCGGGTTCAAATCCCCAGCCCGGACCCGCCAAACAACAATGACGGCTGCAACCAAAAAACAGCCGGGCGTTGTGGCGGGCGCCTGTGGTCCCAGCTACTTGGGAGGTGGAGGCAGGAGACTCGCTTGAGCCCAGGACTTGGAGGTTGCTGTGAGATGTAATGCCACGGCACTCTACCCAGGGGGACAGCTTGAGGCTCTGTCTCAAAAAAAAAAAAAAAAAAAAAAAGCCCAAGAGTTGGAGGTTGCTGTGAGCTATGACACCATAGCACTCTACCAAGGGCAACATAGAGAGACTCTGTCTTAAAAATATATATATATATGTGTATACATTTATATATTAAAGATTGCAAATGATAACAGTGGCTGCCACCAGGAAGAGGTGTGGGATTGGGGATGGCGATCCAAGGGGAATTTCGTTTTTAGAAGTGATATTCCCCTTACTTTTATAATTGAGAGTTAAATGTTACCTTTTATTTCCATTAAGGGCTACAAAACAATATTAAAACTTGTAAAAATTCTCAACTTTTCTTACCATGCCCTTGGGTCCCAACGTGCTCTTTACCAAGTCTCCAATGGCAATGGCACCGATAAAAGATGACTGGAGTAAAAACATCATGATTGTCAGAATCGTTTTTACAGAAAATAGTACAATTCATATTTAAAAGAATGAGGAGAACGAGGCTTACCAGACGAGCTGTCTCTGCTCTCTCTTCATCAGCTCCAGCCTTGAAGATGTTCACAGGTGCAAGGGAGAGGGACGCCTACAAAATAAAACCGTTCAGTCTGATTACTACTTTAACATATACTCGACATCTCCCACAAGTCTTGATAAGTAGAAACCGAAGAGAAAATTCACTTAAAACATATTGTTGAATTTTCATACATATGAAGCCTCCGACATTTGAACGGCCGGAGGGAAGGATTTACAGAAGGGCATTATGGAGCTTTTTAGATTTACAAAGGCCCCAGGAATATAAATTATGCATCAGAGAGATTAAGCACGAGACGCAACACGTTCACGAACGACGAAGCAGGCGGTGGTGGCAGGACACAGGCATGACCCAGCCCGAGGGCGACGGAACGCGTGGCCTCCATCTTCCCCAACGGACGGCTCCGGCCTCCGCCCCAAGAGGGAGGGCGGAGCCGGCCCGGAGCTAGACATTTCTCGCTACTGGGGAGTCCCCGGCCACGCGGCCCCGGGCTGCGGACAGGCCGGGTCAGAATGCGCCCCCGGCGCTACGGCCCGCCCCTCCCCCTGGCCGGCACGCAGGCACCGCCGACAGGGCGGGCCAGGCCCCACGCCGCTCGGCCCGCGCCATGTGCGGCGGGCTTCGGAGACAGATACGGGGAGCCCACGACGCTGGGAGGACAGAGCCAGCGGTGGGGTGGCAGGGCACAGTGGCGCAGGGGCAAGGGACAAGGGACACTGGGCCAGGCGACACTGGGCCAGGCTCACCATGGTTCCGAGTTCAGCACGGACACAACTCCCTCACAGCTCGCGCCACCGGGCCTGCAGTGAACAGGAAGTCGGAAATGACGCCACACGTCTTCCTGCAAGGGGCGGGGCCCGGCACGGTCGCCGCGCCCGCCAGCCCGCACCTCCGCCAGGGGGCTGCCATTTTGAGAGGAGCGCGGGGGCTGGAAACACCGCGTCTCTGGCTGGAGAGGGCGGGGCCTCCACTGGCGCTCCGCCCCCTGGCGCGGGGGATCCCGCAGGGGGCGGACGCGGAGTAGACGGGCCGGCTAGGAAGGGGCTCTGGGCAGGGCAAGGGCTGCCATAGCAACGACTTCTCTCTTGCACTTTAAATTTTTAACTTAAATCTTTAAAAATTTATACTAAAGTCACCCGTATACACGGTTTAAAGAGTTACGTACTAATAATAAACATAAGTGAACATAATTCACTTACCTCATTACTTCCTCTCCCCAGGGACAATCATTTTCAACTTTTTCCAAAAAAATGGTTTTGGTTATTTACTGTCATATTCCTGAATAATGCTATTATTTTGATTTTTAAACATTATTTATTGAATACAACAGAAGAAGACTTCTTTCCTTTGAGTTTTAAACGCTGTTTCCAATGGGACGTTGGCGGGGGCACCCGAGGAAGGCGCAAGTTACAGAACGACCTTGGCCGGCGGACTCGTTCTCAGCAGGTCTTGTATTGCATTCTTTCCCCCCCATCAATAATACATTATTTTAAAAATGTCTTGATGTAAATGAACATCGATCCAAATATTTTCAGTTTACTGAAAACAAAATTTTCTTTGACTCCCTAAGAAGTGTGAAGCGAAATTTTGTTTTAAAAAAATGTTAGCCGGGCGCATGGCTCCCGCCTGTAATCCCAGCACTCCGGGAGGCCGAGGCAGGTGGATGGCCTGAGCTCACAGGTTCGAGACTGGCCTGAGCCAGGGCAAACCCCTGTCTCTAAAAATAGCTGGGCGTTGTGGCCCTGTAGTCCCAGCTACTCAGGAGGCTGAGGCAACAGAAACACTTGAGCCCAAGAGTTTGAGGTTGCTGTGAGCTGTGATGTCATAGCATTCTACCAAGGGTGACAAAACAAGACTGTCTCAAAAAAAAAAAAAGTTACTTTAATAGGCAGATCCCAAATGAAATTGGGATAAAAGTCATAATGAAAAACCAAGATCCCTGCATAATATTGAAAAAGGCTGTTTTACTTATGTGCAAAATTACACACCTGGAGATATTTGTTACATCTTCTGGCAAGAACGCCTGAGACCGTAGGCGATAGGGAAACCAATGCCCCTTCCCTTTCAGGCTTTGCAGGAGAACACAACCAGGGCATTTGCCTGGGGACAGGGAAGCAGGCCCACACCACCCTGTGGAGCTGGACAGCCAGGCTTCTATTACCAGACCCTTGAAAATGTGTCTTTTCTCCACTGCGTCTCTTAACTCTTCCTCCTGTCCTACCACCTCCTCCTTTAATGCCTGTCTGACACCCCAAACTCAGGTTCTAGACCAAGGCTGCACAAGCTTGAATTCCAGCTCTTTTATATCCTAGATTTATAATCTTGGGTGGGTTCCATAGACTCTTTAAATAAATTCATTGATAGGCATTTCAGAAATGATCAACTTGCTGGTCTACCAAAATCATGTCTTTTTAGCTATTTTTAAGTTTTATAACAATGTGTATTAGATGGGTTACAGGGTCTGAGGAGGTGGTGAGACTTTTAGAATACATTAGTGTGTGATATGTTGACTTTCTCTTTGTTCATCTCCTCTCTGCTCCTTGCTCTTTCCTTCTCTCTCTCTATTTATTTTTTGAGACAGTCTCACTCTGTTGCCCAGGGTAAGCTGCGTTGTCAGCCGAACTCACAGCAACCTCAAACTCTTGGGCTCAAGCTATCCTCCTGCCTCAGGCTCCTAAGTAGCTGGGACTGCAGGTGATCACCAAAATGCCCAGCTAATTTTTCTATTTTTTGTAGAGATGGAGTTTCGCTCTTAGGTTGGTCTCCAACTCCTGGGTTCAAGGGATTCTCCCACTTCTGCCTCCCAGAGTACTCAGATTACATGAGAGAGCCACTCCCCAGCCTCTTTGCTAACCCCTCTCCCTGCCTTCCCGACTTTGCGACTGTCTCCTCTCTGTGCTCCTGTTTCTTCCTCCCTCTTCCCCAGGATGAACTGGCTCTCAGAGAATTGGCTTTAATTGGCGCCAGATTCCAGTGGCATCACCTCTTTGTGTCTTGATTTCCTGGTGTGTAAAATGGGAGATAATAATTCCTATCTCACTCAACTGTCCCAAAGACTAAATTGCTTAGAACAGAGCCTGTCCCATAGTGAGCTCTCAGTTAATGCTCAGCTATTGTTATCATTATTCTACCTCCAATCTTCCAGTCAGCTTTGTGAAGCCTTGTAGCCAAGGCTGGATGTTCTTGGTGTGACATTGACTTAGGAAAGCACCATAGCAAACTGTTATTTGATGACCAGAGGTGGTTTGGGGGCCAGGGTAACATCATGATTTGTAGTAAAATAACTAGCTAAAGTGGCAAATCACCACTAAAAGAGAGTTATGAACTTGTCAACTTTGCTCAGGAACGCTGAAAACACCTGGGGAGGGAAACGGGATAAGGGATCAGGAGTCAGCAGTCATACCAAGTTAGGGTCCACCTAGACCCTCGAGAGAAGACTGAAAACTTAATATCCATCTATTATGCACAATTCTAACATTTGGTGGTTTGCCAACAAAGGAACACAAGTCTTAAGAGATTAAGGTCAAGATCATCTTTAAGGTAAGCTAATGAAATGTTCATAAAAGTACTTTATAATTGTTAAAGCACTGCACAAATCAAAATTCCAAATTTCTATGGAAAGAATTTACTACTATCCAAGCAATACATTGCTTTGGATTATGTTGTTACATTTGTTGATTCTGTTTGTTTCAGCAAGCTTCTGGATCTAGCAGTTCACAATAAGGATTGTGTATGGAGGCCCTTGAGGCTATAAAAATGATTGAGAACCACCAGTACAATTTGTTACAGTGTGGGAGGTGGAACTGTGGCTCCTGGGTATTCAGCACATGGAGTGTCCTTCAAAACAGAAACTTGTTCCACACTGTTCTGTGATGGCCAGGCACTGTGGCTCATGCCTGTAATTCTAGCAACTCTAGGGGGCTGCGGTGGGAGGATCCCTTGAACTCAGGAGATCAAGACCAGCCTGAGAGGGCGGTGCCAGTAGCTCAGTGGGTAGGGTGCTGGCCACATTCACCCAGGCTGGCCGGTTCGAACCAGCCGAGGTCAGATCAACGACAACTACAACCAAAAAAAAGTCTGGCATTGTAGTGGGCGCTATAGACCCAGCTACTTGGGAGGCTGAGGCAAGAGAATCACTTAAGCCCAAGAGTTTGACGTTGCTCTGAGCTGTGACACCACGGCACTCTCCTGACGGCAACGTAGTGAGACTCTCTCAAAAAAAAAAAAAAAAGACCAGCCTGAGCAAGAACAAGACCCATCTCTACTAAAAAACAGATGGGCATTGTGGCATCTGGCACAATGTGGCAGGCACTTGTAGTCCTAGCCACTCAGGTGACTGAGGCGAGATCACTAGAACCCAGTCTGAGATTGTTGTCAGCCAGGCCTATGCCATGGCACTCTAGCCTGAGGCTCTATCTCAAAGAGAAAAAAAAAAAAAAACCCCAAAGCAGCAAAGAGAAAAAACAAAAACATCCTATGTGACTTTCAGAGGTCCCACACAGGTTTTACTCACAGAGGTGAATAACCTGTTTATAATGTGATGAGCCTAGAACCTTGTGTTTACATGGATGCAAGCCTTCCAAAAGTTTTCATATAAAACTTCTAGACATGCAAATGAGGTATATATAGAGAGAACAGGTTATAGTTTATTGTTGTGAGAACTTTATTGAGTTATTCAACCATTTTGGAAAAAAATCACATTATTGAAGGCAATGCTGATTATGACATTGGAGTCATTAATATGATATCCAAAGTTCTTTAAGTAAATCGTTGAACACAACTACTGATGTTTTTAGTATAATTTTCCATTATCTTTCCTTTATGTTACTAGGCATTGTATTATTTTTTGAAACTACAAATGTGGGTAGGTTGTATTAGCAACAGCTTTCATTTGAAGAGATTAACAGCAGTTTACAAAGTATTTGTTATAAAAAGGATGTGTTGGGTGTGAGAGGGCTAAAAAGCCTTGGGGTTATACTTAAATGCCCAATTGGGGTGTGGAGAGAGTAAAAAATTCATGCACTTTTCCCAAGAGTTCTAATAATGACCATTTATCAGATATTTGAAGAGTGCCTGGCACATAATAAGAACTACTCTGTGCAGAGGAAGGGAGATGGGAGGGGAGGTGGAAATCACTAGCTTTCTATTTCTGTACTTTGGGCCTGGCTGGTTTGCATGGAACTTTGTTTTGTACAATTGTAGGAAATGTCGTAATAAAATAAGGTATTCTGAAAGGCTGTCATTTGTAATGTCTTTAAAAAGATCACTCAGCTGGCTCAGCGCCTGTGGCTCAAGTGGCTAAGGCGCCAGCCACGTACACCTGAGCTGGTGGGTTCGATTCCAGCCCAGGCTGCCAAACAACAATGATGGTTGTAACCAAAAAATAGCTGGGTGTTGTGGTGGGCGCCTGTAGTCCCAGCTACTTGGGAGGTGGAGGCAGGAGACTCGCTTGAGCTCAGGAGTTGGAGGTTGCTATGAGCTGTGAGTGACAGCTTGAGGCTCTGTCTCAAAAAAAAAAAAAAAAAAAAAAAAGATCACTCAGCTTTGTTGAGGAAGTTGTTATTGACAGAAACCCAGAAACCATCTATCCAGCCAGCAACCTACTGGACAGCTCCTAGTCTGTAGGCTCTATGGACAGCCCACCGACGGTGAAGTCAGTCCCAGTGGAACTCACCATGCTTCTCTCTGTACCTATACCCCTCAGATATTGGCACCACCAACTATCTAGCCACGTAAGCCAGAAAACCAGAGGTCACCCTTGTCCCTGCCACTTCTCTCATTCCTTTGTCAGTTAGAGGTACTGTTTTTCCTTGAGGCACTCTGTTATATTGGTGGGCCAAGACAACCTACACCTTTGATGTTCATAATTTACCAGAATGTAGCAGAAGTGACATTGTGCCAATTCTGGGGTTAGGGCTCAAGAAAGCCTAGCAGCTTTTCTACTTTTGTGCCCTTGGGAACCATAAGCTGACATGTAAAAAAGACCACTGCAGAAAGACAAAAGACTACAAGGAAGAAAACTAAGGAACCCAGGCGACAGCCAGAACTGAAGTTCCAGAGAGGAGCTGCCCCAACCAGTCTCACACTAGCTGGGGCACAAAATGTGAGTGAAGCAGCCAGCGTCCAGCTAGCACATGGAGTAGACACCAGATGAACCATCTCTGCTGTGCCCTGCCCACCCTGACTGCGGCTGTAAGCCACGTTTTAAGGTTGTTTGCTGTGCAGCACTAATCTGAACGGTCCTTTAATGATACCCATAGGCACTTATCAAGTCTTGCCTCCATTTCTGACAAAAGCTAACCAGTCTCCCTGCCTTCCTCAAATCCATGCCCTTCACTGTATCCTTCATGTTGTCAGAGTAATTTTTCTAAACTATCATTTCTCCAATCCTTCAAGTTCTCTCACCTTAAACAAAAACTGCTCAGCCTTCTATGTGACCTCTCGTTGCTCCCTTCTTCTCTACCCCGCCCCTGCCTCCCCTTTGCACTCTTTGCTCTAGTGGCAGGGAGACTCTAGCTGCAGTTAGCACCTGCTCTCCCTTCTCCCTAAGACATCCTCATCTCCTTTAACCTATGAAGGCTCTCATCAAAAAACCTCAGGTGTTGCCTCCTCTAAGAAGCTTTGCTTGAAAACCTCCATCCTTAGGCTGAGTTGGAAGTTCTTTGAGGGCCTTCATCACCCCAGTTGCATGAAGAATTGGAGTGACAATTTTCTCATCTGTTGTCAAGTATGCAGCTAGTGCCATCCCCATAGGATCAGAGAATTCATCGTATACGGTGTACGGGCTTATGCTGGATTCTCTCCAGGGAAGAAAGGCTTGCTCCCATGAGAAAGACTGCTCCAAATTATAAATTTTTTTAAGGCTAAGGACATACACAGGGCCTAGTTCATGGTCATTTGTTAAATAAAAAGAACACATGAAAAGAGCTTAAAAAAAAAAAAAAAAGAAAAGAATCCAAAGAGATTTTTAATTTCTGAGAACAGATGTCCAGGTTCTCCAAGGAGCAGTCTCTGCCACACGCATAGTGAGCGTCCCATCATCTGTGGACGCGCCTATCTCCTTCATTGTTTAAATGTCTATTTTGGCCAGATGAGGTGCCTCACCCTGTAATCCCAGCACTCTGGGAGGCCAAGGCAGGTGGATAGCCTGAGCTCAGGAGTCTGAGCCTGGCCTGAGCAAAAGCAAGACCCTATCTCTACTAAAAATAGAAAAACTAGCTGGGCATTGTGGTGGGCATCTGTATCCCAGCTACTCAGGAAGCTGAGGCAAGAGTATCACTTGAGCCCTAGAGTTTGAGGTTGCTGTGAGCTTATGACACCACAGTACTCTACCCAGAGCAACAAAGTGAGACTCTGTCTCAAAAAAGAAAAAACCCAAGTCTCTATCTTGAACCTTACTGTTAGTCAGTGGCTAAAAACAGGTCTGGGCTCCCAGAGCTGAGAACTACTAGTTTGAATGACCACACAGATGCAACTGGGAGTTTTTCAATTACTACGATTTCATTTCAGTGAAGCATGTCATCTTCAACCTGTATATATTCACCGTGAAAATGGAGTCAGTGATACGAGACTTAAGTCCCTATCATAAAATTTCAAGTGATATGTGAAATATAAATACAATAAAGCTTTAAATAGGTATTCAACCAAACTTTTATTGGGGTTTTATTGCAATCTAATTTCAGCAACAAGGAAAGCGGCCACTAAGAACTCTGGTCAGCTTTCTCCAACTAAGCAGTTTTTTGTGAATGCTTAAAGTCAGCTTCTGTCATCAACTTGAGGACCTCATCATGAATATTTATGCCAGAATGACAAGAGTAAGGCATCGCAATATCTTAAATCATCTAAGATTAAACCATGTGTTATACATATTATAATTTTTAGGACAGTAAACTAATACCAACACTCTACAATAAATAAAGATTTTAAAAGTGTGTTGCTTAGCCCTTGTTGAACTAAATTCAATTATTAGCTTATTCTTTAAGTACTCCAGTTAATAAAGGTTTGATTGTACTTCAATAACTCTTGATTTTTCCAAAGATAAAAAATTAGTAATTTGTCATGACAAAAATTAAGCTCAAAAGCACATTCACACTTGTCCTTAAAAAGTACATTTACGTCATCTATGAGAGAACAACTCATGCTCAATGACATGGCTTTAATGGTAAACAGAGTCAGGTGCAAAGACAACCAGAGGACGAACCTCCCATCCCCACTGCCTCCAAAAAGTCACACTTGGCCTCAGTGTAAAAGTTATAGTTTATTGCCATGCTACAAAACGTATGAAGTTGGCACTGACAGGGAGAGAGAGAGAGAACGAGGGTGGGAAGGGATAGAGGGCAAATGATATTGTTACAGGGTTTTATTTTAATTAACAGTGGTTAAGTTTGGCCAATACGAAAAATGCAAATCAAAATTTTAAAATGCTGATATGAAACAGCATTAAAATATAATTTATGCATAGTACAGTATCACGTCTTTTATTAGAGAAATGTGGAATGTTTATAAAAGAAATCAACCAGAGGGGGTAAAGTTCATATTTCATTTACAATTTGGCAATGGTAGTCCCACTGTTAGACAATCTTTTATAAAAGGAAAAATTAAAAATCTATTAAGCTACCTTTATACAAAGTTGCTATATTTATGCCTTTACGTAGGAAAAAAAACATTCATAATGCAAATTAGGACATACAATAATCTTACAATATTATACAATGTAATGAAAATAAAAACATAACACAAAGTTTGTCCTTTATAAAATGTATATTTTGCATTTACTGATGCAAATGTGGCACACTGGTGACTACTGTACTACTAATCCCATTCTGTTTCCGTGCTAGAATCGTCCAATTGTCAGAAATGCAATTAGAATGATGCTACAACAGAACTGTTATCCCCCCACAAGACGAAGGGGTGGGGCTGGGGAGCAGGGATGTGAGGAGCAGGAAAGGAGACAGGGTGCTGGTTTGGGCAGAGTATATACTGTGGCATGTCATAAAATATTTGTTTATTTTTCAAGCCAAACACATTTTCTTTACATTCTATAATTTCGTACCAATGCCTTTATTCAAATTTGGCAAACATCAAGGAAAAGGTAATTAGTACCATATACCTCACGTATCAGAAATATGAATGAGATGCCAAAACATCATTTACTTGTGAATAATGCCTCTGACAGTATGTCTATTTCAAGAATATATATATATATATATAGATAGATAGATAGATATTTATACACACACATTACACATTGCACAGAACACTCGGGCATTATGGGTTAGGAACAACACAGGGGAACTGGGAAGTACTTTTTAGCATGTTAAATCCCTTACCTTGAGGCAAAAATATGGTGGCACATGGTTGGGAAATTATGAAAACATAAGGCCCCTGTCCCATTTTTAATAGAACGTTATTGAGGTACATTTTTATATGCTGTGCCACAGATTTTTTTAGGGGTGGGGAGATAAACACAAGCTTGACTTATTCTTGTAACGTTAAACTGGGGGTCAACATTAATATCTATAAAAACAAAGATTACTTGGCAAATTTTTCTAAGTCCCAAATGTGATCTGTTCTGGATACACTGGACGTAAAAAGCTTCTTGCTGAGTCCCCAAGAGTAAAGTGCACATCTCATCACTCCACAGCAGCAGTAAATACAAGGGATTATTTGCCAATCTTCCTGGAGGGAGGGAAGGCACCGTATTTTCATTTTTAAAGGAAAATAAAACTGGGAAACAAAATACGTTAAGAAAAAACACAGGTAATACCAATATCAGTTTCCAACCCTGGTCAGGGATAAATGTTCTTATGATCTGTTTGGATAAAAGAGGATTTCTATTTTGGGAATAAGATACGAACAATGATTCTATTTCCAAAACTGAAAAGCAGAATTACATGGTTTACCAACAGAATATCTAAAATTAGCTCTCAGAAAATCTGAGACATATGGCCCTAATTATATGCCAATAAAAGATCTCATTCTACAATGCACCTCGGGATAGGCGCATTCTTCCAGGACAGAGCTTAATGCCCGCTACCAGACAACTGCAAAGGACAAGTAGTATTCTAAATTACTTTTTATTAAATAGAACACAAGTGATTTCCAGAAGACCTCTAGAAACTAACACCAGTTGTATATGTCTTCCTAATATTCTTATAGTAGCTAAAATCAAATTCTTAGCAGACAAATTGGTCCCACTTTCATTTTTAAAGCACATAGTATTTAAAGCACAAACTGCAATGATTATAATGGACTTATCTAAAAATTACAAAAACTAATTAGAATCTGGAGGAAAAAACAAAAAGGATGAAGGGAAAGAACAAAGGCTCCAACCTCCAAAGTGAATAAATAGTTCAGCCCTTTCATTTGGAGATTAATGTTCTGCCTTGACCACTGATTTCAGAGAAAACCATGTGCATTGGTTCCATCACAATTCTTATTCCATATTACAAAAGCCATTACATAAATTTGGCACAATCAGCAATTTACTCAGAAGAAGGGATAAATGGAACAGTTTATTAAAAATGCAAACTGCACACCTACACCACTGCTCTTTTTAAGAGAACAGTGAACACTTTAGTAAGCACCAAGTTCACAGGAAAGAAAAAAGGGGAGAAAAAGGAAAATTCTGCTATGCACACAAAATAAGACACTGACATTGACTTATGATAAAGAAAGACAGCGATAATGGCACTGAGAACAACAACAAAGACACCTTTAATAATTTATTTTCTTTATAATGGCCCCACTCTATCAGTCTGCTAATCCATTTACTGTCCTGTGATTAGGTTATTTACTGAATAGATTGGATGCTATATGGCTAAAACTAAATTAATCTTAGTTACGTCTGGTAGATCCAGACCAAAACCTCAAACTTCCTCATATTTAGAGAAAACAGTGAAATATTTTGTAAGGTTACCTAACCTTCTTTCCACCCTATCTTCTCTTAATCGTCTCTAGTGTTTGGGAAATCGGGACATCTTTGATTTTCTAAGAATTTGACATATGGACCCTCTTCAGTTTTTATACATGTCAGTTCATTTTAAATCCTAAATTATGACACAATTTCATTACTTCAAGACTCCCACTGCACCTGCTACGCTGGCAACAGTACTAACATTTCACTGGAATAAAGGAATAATCAAAGATCCAGCCACACACGAGAGGACAGAGAGCTGAGGAGCACTGGGGCAGGCAGAGCACAACTGCGGCCGCACAGCTGAGAGGATCCCTGCTAAAGTGCTGGGGAGTGCCCACAGAAGAAACAGAGTACCTTGAGGGAGCTTCGCATGTTACAAATATCTTCCTTTTTTTCTCAGCTGCTAAAGAGATCACCTATGGACACACGTAAAATTTAAAATGGAGATAATGTTTTTATCACCTTGAAAAGTAAACAGTATATAAATAAATACTGGACAAGGGCAACCCTGTTATAGAACAACAGTAAGTTTCAAATGAACCTTCAAAACCATAATCTGACAAAAATGCAAAATAAACAACAAATACATAATCCAATTTCAAGACTATATACAAACTCAAACATTAAATTGAAAAGGACACGAAGCAACAAAGCAAGACATCCCAGACACCAAAGAAAGCAACGGGATCAATGGAACCAACGGCACGAGGCCTCCAGAGAGCAACACGGCCTTAACAACCCACGGAGAGATGCAGACCTGCAAATGTTTCTGGGTAAAGTGACCTGAGACTGATTCTTGAGCCTACTGTAACTCTGCGTAAGATACTTGGACATGCCCTTCAAATGACGTCATGAGATGAGTAAACAGAAAATCTTATCTCCCTCTGCCTTTCAACCCATGGAGGGCAAGGGAGCTGACTGGTGTAAAACGAGGTGTGGCACTTCTGTTTTCCTTTACATATGTTTTGGCTCAAGTTAAAAAGCCTTTAATTAGTGAAATAAAGGATTCCTCAAGTTATATGCTGGAGGCCACACACTGTGAACAGTGAGTCTACAGATACTTTCAAAGCCTAAAGTTAGCAATGAACACTGCCAAGAGGCTTCCTAGGAAGTTTTAAATGCCAACCATGACTTGGACATGAAAGATACGCATAAGTCCAGAATATTGATCAAAATCACCCAGCATGTCGTTCTCTTCAATTCCCATTTTAAATAGGCACTGTGAGATGGGAACGCTGCCGTACAGTGAGCAGTACATGATGAAATTAGTGTTCTTTGAGGAGTACCTGCTCTCCATTAATTCCCTTTAGTTAAAGATGCACATGAAATATCCAGAAAAAAATTCTATCAGTCTATAAAAGAAGTTAGTATTTAGAAATGAAAATGAAGCACTTGCATCTTCATTTTAAAAACTTCACAAAGGTGCAAACAACATAATGCTTTCCAGGCTCACATGGGCAGATCAGTACTATTGTGTCTAGTTTTCCTGGATGTACCATCGTCTCGTGGCAATGCTTTCTGCAAATTTGACATAGCAGCAGTTCTCTCAATGTCTATCACAGCATACAGCTCTGTGCGCCTGGTGGGGGTTTGTGGAAGGGGAGTGGTAGGTGTTTTTGGAGTCTGAGGGTTGTCAGAGTCACTGCCACCTTCCAAGTCAACCTGTATGTAATTGAGCTGCCTGTGTTCTAAACTTGGGCGCCTGATGTCAAAGTTAAAGACTGTCGGTGTACAGTCCCGACGTCGTGAATGTTCTATTTTGTGAGCACTTGCTGGCACGGTTACATTCTCTGTATTTACATAGTTATGCATTGGATCTAGACTATTATGGTAGCCATTTAGAGACGGGGTCTTTGGTCCTAAACTGTCATCTTCATCCCTACTTAGCTTGCGGGCTTCCCAAACAGGAGGCAAAGATGGTAAATTTTCGTAGTTTAATAATGCAGTTCTTCTCTGAGCTGAGTTGTTGATGTTCTGGGTATCTGAGGTACTGGTGGATGTCAGACGACCTCTCCTGACCCCTGAGGCACTAGGGACAGACAGCCCATTTATATTTTCATAGACCAGTTTGTTAACAGAGGGTGCGTCTCTTCGTTCATCACTGTCGTAGCCAGTGTCCCATTCTGTGCTATTTGCACCACTTCCAATAACTGGATCTTTACCGAGTTGGTCCAGTTTCTCTTTTTCCATTAATTGCTTTTGAACAGGGGTTGGTCCTAAAACAAACTTGACTCCTTCAGGTTCAAGAAGGACCTGAGGGTCCCTGTCCTCCATACTACTGGGCTCTTCTTTTGGTGTGTTGCTCTCAGCACTAGAAGCCCTCGCCTCCAACGGGACATGCACACTTGCGCGGTTTTTCCGATCTTCTTGCACACCTGTAGTGTTGACATAGGTGTGTACCTAAAATGAAACGGAAAGTGAGTAATTTACTTAAAAAATAAAAGAAAAAGCCAGGCAGAGTGGCTCACACCTGTAATCCTAGCACTCTGGGAGGCCAAGGCAGGTGGACTGCTTGAGTTCACGGGTTTGAGACCAGCCTGAGCAAGAGCGAGACACAATCTCTACTAAAAATACAAGAAACTGAGGCAAGAGGATGGCTTGAGTTGGAGTTTGTTGTGAGCTATGATGTCACCATAGAACTCTACACAGGGCAGCAGCTTGAGTCTCAAAAAAAAAAAAAAAAAAGAAAACCAAATAAAGCCCAACCCCACCCATTAATTTCAGTGATTAACTTTCTCTCTAAATGTACTCTTTACATAAATGTAGGTATAAAAACTTTTGTACCTATTTTTATTAATAAAAAAGTGGGAAAGGAGGAGGAATACAGAGATGTCTTCCAAATTTGATAAAAGAATAACTACTTTAAAATAACGTGCAGCATTGTATTTGATGGTGAAATACTAGAAATATTATGTTTAAAAAAAATAAATCAAGAACAAAATAGGAATTATAGGAATTTTTTTTTTTTTTTTTT
>NW_003852520.1:483425-487127 GCF_000181295.1 Otolemur garnettii
ACCGAAAAAGGTAATTAAGTAATATAATAGCTCACTATGTAAAGAAATTCATTTTAAAAATAAGCCTATAATCCTAACACTCTGGGAAGCTGGGACAGGTAGATTCTTGAGCTCAGGAGTTTGAGACCAGCTTGAAGCAAGAGCTAGAACCCATTTCTACTTAAAAACATAAATAAATAAAATAAAATAAATAGAAAAAACAGCCAAGAATTGTGGCAGGTGCCTGTAGACACAGGTGGTCAGGAGGCTACAGCAGGAGGATTACTTGACCCAGGAGTTTGATTGAGGTTGCAGTGAGCTGTAATGATGCAACAGCACTCTAGCCAGGGTAAAAGAGTAAGATTCTATATCCAAAAAACCTCTTAATGATAAGTAACATATGGTTTACAAAGATAAATACAACTAATGACCACACAGGTAATGTTCAAGCCGATGCTTTACACCACAAATGAAAACGAGACGAGTCAGGAACACTGATTAGCTCTGCAGCAACATCCACAGCAAAACCTGCCCTCCTGGTAGTGGCTCACTGATCACAAAGACTATAGCATCATAAATTCTTAATCCATTCAAGATTCTTATATAGAAGCTGACCTCATGTCTTTCTCATTCTATAGCTGCACTTCTCTGTGAACCTATAAATTCCTCTAATGCTAAGTTTCCCTGAACACTTGCATATATTTAAGCATATGGAGTAAATGCATGCTGTTTTCTTTGATTGGTCACTACAAAAGTAATTTATAAATAAGGCCGGGAGTGGTGGCTCACATCTATAATCCCAGAACTCTGGGAGACTGAGGCAGGTGGACAGCATGAGGTCAGGAATTTGAGACCCAGTCTGAGCAAAAGCAAGACCTCCTTTGTACTAAAAACAGAAACTAGCCAGGCATTGTGACAGGCACCTATAGTCCCAGGTACTTGGGAGGCTGAGGCAAGGGGGTCACCGAAACCCAAGAGTTTGAGGTTGCTGTGAGCTATGATGCCACAGCATTTAACTCAGGGCACAGAGTAAGACTCTGTCTCAAAAAAAAAAAAAAAGTAATTTACAAAGAGTGGCAGTTGAGAGTATGAGCACAGTGACATTTTAGCTCTACATAATCATCACTGCTGTTCTACAGCAGCACATGCTTACTTGTTCCTCTGCCACAAGCAAAGGATGTGTAGATTCTTCTCCTACTGAAGGCAGGCGAGCACTCCCCACGGAAGGGTGTCTGCTTGAAGGATGGGAAGAAGCATCTCCAAACGAGGGATATCGGGGATATCCATTAGGTAAGTTCTGAGCAGCAAACCCTGGAGCTGAATTTTCATTTATTTGTTTAAGGAGAAAGGTGAGAGATATGGGGGTAGGGCAAAGAGAATAAAAATGAGTTAAGAATCTCATCTGCACTGAGAAAATTTAAGAAGGTGTTTCTAACAAGTCTGCAGAAATCAGAACACCAACAGCACACCCCACACCTTATAGATAACAGGAAACATTTAATTTTTCATTTAAGAAATACTTAAAATGTTTATCACTATAGCTAATAGTTATTTAAAAATTGACAACTATTATACTTCCGCAAACTAATGGTGATTTCTAGTGTGTAATAAATTAAATATCTATAAGCAATATAAATATTATTCCAATGTGAGAGGGAATTGGGCACTGACTTGTAGGTGTTCGAGGTGTCCTGGGGACTTCCAATTCTGTCTGATGATTATTTCTTTCTACAACTGGCTCCTCCACCACATTTATACTATTATTTTGCATAATTTCTTGCAGCATGTTAAATAATTCTTCTGCACGGGCACACTTAAAGGCAAAGATTCCTACAAATATAAACCAAAAGGGAAAAATGGTTATCATGCCTTTAAAAAAACTACAGGAACGCCTATCAAAGAACAGAATTATAATGCAAACATCCTATCCGCCAATAGCAAGAAAGACTTGTTACATAAATGTCTGATAAATTAATAATTTTCCTTGCTTCAAAACAAATTCAAAAGAAAAGGACAGAATAATTTTCATTTGTCTAAGGGAAAGTGGCCCAAAACAAAGCAGACAGAAACCAAGATCAGGTCCACGTACTCACTCCAGTCTGCTCTCTAACAGAAGAGGGAGCCCAGCTCACTGCAATGTGATCATTCACCATTTAACAAGCTCTTGCTAGGCGTTTCCAATCATTAACTGGTTAAATTACAATAATTCTGTAAGATAGGTATTACCACTCCCCTTTTATAGAGAAGATACAGCAGAGGTCGTGTAACTCATCGAGGCCATTCAAGTCGTGGTTAGCAAGAAAACAGAAATCATCCCATGTTCTGTTTGGCTCTGAAGTCTAGGTTCTTTCTCCAGCATTAAAGATACTTAGTCAATTTAGTAGGACTGATCATTTAACAAAAAGCTTAAAAGTTAATAGAAGCCAAATTTCAGATGTATAAAATATGCTTAATAAACACTTGATAAATGAATACGAAGTTTATTACACAGTATCTTTTCTTAACAATCCACTTATTTAGGGATTTTTTTTCTTTCGAGTGGAAAATAAAACACAAATTTAAATAGCACATACAGATTAACTGAAAGAACAAAATTCCAAGTACGATAATATTTGAAAAAAAAAACCAACAAAGGCTCGACCTACCTTGTCCAGTTTGACACCTGCGACCACTTTCAAAAGAAAAGAGGTTGGAGTCATAGCCGTAGCGCCGCAGGCAGAGGTAGTGCCACTTCACCGAGTCACGTTTGCGGGTGTATAAAATCAGCTCTGTGTCTGTAAGTTCCATTATGCCAGAACCTAACTCATTCCCATCATCATCCACATTAATGACCTAAAAACAGAAGGTGACAGCCGTACAAATATTTCACCAATTCCTCAGGAAAATGCCTTGTTGCTGACTGGTTCAGTCATCGGCTCATTTGTTAGTTCATTCATCAACCAAGGTGCACGAAGGGTGTGGACTACAAAGCAGTGTAATACCCAGTTCGTATCTGTAACAAACTACATTCCCACTGGGGAGACAAGATATACAAACACAAAGTCAACACCACAAAACCCTGTACGAGGAATGTAAAATAAATGCAAAAGATGGTGCAGAAGGCAGAGACTGTGGCCTAAGGTTCTTGAGAAACCTTCACTTAAGAGGAGAAGGGACTTGAGCTGGACCTCCAGTGCGATTTGATTGAGACAAGACACAAAAGAAGAGGGGAAATGCAGGGGGTGCAGACACGCCGCTGAGTCAGGACACACAGGGCACCTTCCAGACCGGCCAGAAGAAGACAGCACAGAGTTCAGCAAGAAAACGTCCAGAGACCGAGACTGTTAGATGACGTTTATGGAGAAGTTACCATTCCCCCGGGACTGAGCAAAGTTCTTTACAAGTGCTTTTCTTATTTAACCCTCATAACAATCCTAGACTGCCTTGTACAAAAATGGACTTACAGGTCGGCGCCTGTAGCTCAGGGCTCAGCGACTAGAGCGCCAGCCACATACACTGGAGCTGGCGGGTTCGAATCCAGCCTGGGCCTGCCAAACAACAATGACAACTACAACAACAAAAACAGCCGGATGCTGTGGCAGGCGCCTGTCATGCCAGCTACTTGGGAGGCTGAGGCAAGAGAATCCCTTAAGCCCTAGAGTTTGAGGTTGCCGTGAGCTGTGACACTATGGCATTCTACCGAGGGCGACAAAGTGAGACTCTGTCTCAAAAAAAAAAAAAAAA
>NW_003852520.1:487149-491752 GCF_000181295.1 Otolemur garnettii
TCACAAAGCTATGAAGTAACAGAGTTGTGACAAACACCCCGGTCTGTAGGACCTGGAGGCTCAGATTATGGGAGCAGCACTAACCAGCTGTGGGAGCACTGAGTTCCCAGGTCAGAGACCAGCACAGGAGGCTAAGGGAGGAAGACTGACTCGATGGGGACTACAGATGAATGATAGGGTGACTAAACATAGATATCCTTTTAGAAATTCTTCAGGCACATGAAAATAATGACTGCAAACGCCCCTGAGAAATGGCTTTTTTTTTGGAGACTGAGTCTCACTTTATTGCCCTCGGTGGAGTGCCATGGCATCACAGCTCACAGCAACCTCCAGCTCTTGGGCTTAGGCGAGTCTCCTGCCTCAGCCTCCCAAGTAGCTGGGACCACAGGCGCCCACCACAGCACCTGGCTATTTTATTGTTGCAGTTTGACCAGGGCTGGGTTTGAACCCACCATCGGTATATGGGGCCAGCGCCCTACCCACTAAGCCACAGGCGCCACCCCAAGAAATGGCATTTTAAAGAAAACATTACTGAACTGTGTGGCTACTGGATACAGAGGACCAAAGGAAAAGTAAAAAGCGAGTCCCATACAGTCAGTAAGAAAACAGCATCATTATTTTTTAAAGCCAGAAAAGAATGAGTGAAAATAGAGAAATTAAAAAGTCTAGTGGTAAGACTCAGAAGGTAAGATATAAATCAAAGAAGGGCATCCAACAGGGAGAAAGAGACAGAACTCAAACCAGTTTTACTGACCTTGAACTTGTTCCGGTGGTTATCTGGGACAGTGTCTTTATCTGGACAGCTACAACAGCTACCCATGGCTTCTTCAGAAGACCATGTGAGCACTGCATGAAAGAATAATTTGGAAAAAAATTATTACATGTAAGATATAAAAATTGAAACAGAAAAATATTTTAGAAATCATCTAATGCAAACATTATTTTGATGTAAAAAAATTAAGCCCAATAAGGTATACGGCTGACACCAGATTTCAGACAACTAGCTAGTCAGTTTTTTTTTTATTAATTGGGAAATTTTTAATTAATAAGCATTTAAATGTACTTTACATCAATAACTGCAATACTGAAATTGTGAAATTTTAAATATTTTTCTCAAAAAATGTTAGTGATTTTTTTTTCCCCTTGGGAAATATGGAGACTCAACCATAAGCACGGTTAGTGACCAGTGGCTAGTCCTGGTCACTAAGGGCTACTAATACCTAAACAAGTGTTCACATTTCATATCTACAATAAGATAGACTGTGAACTTCTTGTATTGCTCAATTTTAGAAAAACTCCATGAGATAATTTGAAGGAATGTCAACTTTTTGAAATGCACATTCATAAAATTCTACATTTGGATCACTTTTTTGCTTCAAGTGCACCTGCCTTGAGGATACAGGCAATTTTTCTTTCTTGGAAAAATATTTCTGCAGTAAGTCTATATTTACTAGGACTGAGCTGGTTTTAAGAAAGATCATCAGCATTGTGGTCAGTATCCCACAGTTAATAAAAATCTATCAAAAACATTATAATTTGCAAGGAAAAAAGTTTTTTTTTCCCCCAAAGCTGTAGGAACATGAAGAAACACCATTTGTTATCTGTATAAACACAAAACTTAAAGCTAGTCACACTCCAGGTGAATCCAATATAGTATTCAAAAGTTCTATAAAAATGAACAAAAGATACACATTTACTTCAATTGCTCCAATAGTCAAATGTAAATCTGCATAAGAGTTGTGCTGTAGCAGTTTGCTTGTCCAATTTAAGAGTTCAAGGTCCTTTTTGTGTATTTGGCCCACTGATGTTCACATCCCCAACGAACTCAGTTCAAAAGATGGAAATTAGGGCAAAGACTCCATATAACAAAGCACAAGGATATGCTACTAAAAGTTGCTCCCTTCCATGGCTAATGCAGAAATAAAAATTTTGGAAGCAGAAAAACTACACCAGCCAATAATTCCAACAGTGAGAATGATTCCTACCATTCCTTGCAAAGAAAATATGACTACAAAACTGGAAAGTAGAAACATGGGAAGAGGACACTATCGAAGGACGCTTGCCACACAACCAAATGAAACACCTGTCATACTTATTAAGTTCAATAAACAAAACATCCAACTGCACTGATCCCATATGCACAACAAAACTGGATTTTGCCAGCCAGCAATAATGTGGCTCCAAAGGCAAGGCAAAGAACCATTGGTCCTGCCAGATCAGTTTCCTTCATGATGCTGCATCTGCCACTTTTAATGGATGTAACACTGTCAGGGTTTTTTGCCAGATGTGGTCAAAATTGATACCTAACACTACTAATAAAGGTGGCTCATCCTCTAAGTTGATTCCATAGAATGGCGAAGGTGAAGTTGGAGTATATGCCTGAGCTGGCTGGAAAATCTGCCCAGTGTATGGCTGCTGTGGCTGCCTCATGTCTGGTGGGACAAATCGGCCCTGCTGTGAGTAGTCACAGCCGGCATATTGTTTGCTATAGGGTCCTCCACTTCCTCCATAATCGTAGGACTGGTGTGACTGGTCATCGATGCTGTAACTTGTCTGGTAGAAATCCGGGTTTAAGTTTTCAAAGCCTGACACTGCAAATGATCAAAGGTTGAGGCGGCAGCGGCGGTCGCTCCAGCAGCACCCCCAAACGCCAAAACTCAGTTTCAGATCCTGGAACTAGGCTGATAACTACATGTCACAGGGTCAGCTAGTCAGTTTTGCTCAATGACAATGAGAATAAACCGTGAAGTAGATATAATAGAAATCTCAAATTTCTAGTTGAATTTGCAAAGGTCTGCCTATTCTAAAATTTTCTAAACAAAAGACCAGTTTAAGGTCTCTCACATAACACTATTTAAATAATTTATGATTAAGAGTTAATCATGAAATTAGAAATTAAAAATTTATCATACAATTAATTCTTCATGGCTTATCAGGAATTTCATGTATTTTTCTTTTTCTTTCTTTCTTTTTTTTGCTATTTTGGGCAGGGCTGGGCTTGAACCTACCACCCCTGGCATATGGGGCTGGTGCCCTACTCCCTGAGCCACAGGCGCCACCCTCATGTATTTTTCTTTCTTTTTTTTTTTTGAGACAGAGCCTCAAGCTGTCCCCCTGAGTAGAGAGCCATGGCTTCACTGCTCACAGCAACCTCCAACTCCTGGGCTCAAGCGAGTCTCCTGCCTCCGCCTCCCAAGTAGCTGGGACCACAGGCGCCCGCCACAACGCTTGGCTATTTTTTTTCAGTTGCAGCCATCATGGTTGCTTGGCGGGCCTGGGCTCGAACCTGCCACCTTAGGTGTATGTGGCTGGTGCCTTAGCCACTTGAGCCACAGGCACCGAGCCATGTATTTTTCTTTAAACATTACCAAAGGGATGCTAGCCTTCTGGCTGGGCAGGTATTCTGCTTCTCATTACTCATTGTATTATGTCTTAAGTACCCCAAGAGTTCATTGATAAGACACAAAATCAAATTTCAAACAGCACACTAATAACAGAGAAGGACAACTCAAAATCCAAGCAGAAAAGTAAAACACAGAACACTGACAAACTCATATGGTATGTCTAGGCCGGGCACAGGGGCTCACACCTATAATCCTGGCTGATACTCTGAAAAAGCTGTGCTGGGTGGATCATCTGAGCTTAGGAGTTCATGACCAGCCGAGCAAGAGTGAGGCCCTGTCTCTAACAAAATAGAAAAACTTGCCAGGTTTTGTGGCGGGTGAATGTAGTCCCACCTACTCCAGAGGTTGAGGCAAGAGGATCGCTTGAATCCAAGAGCTTGAAATTGCTATGCGCTGTGACTCCACAGCACTCCACCCAGGGCAACAGAGTAAAACTCTCATCTCAGAAAAAAAAAGGGGGGCTCACGCCTGTAATCCTAACACTCTGAGAGGCCAAGGCAGGTAAATGGCCTGAGCTCAGAAACTTGAGACCAGCCTGAGCAAGAGTGAGACCCCGTCTCTAAAAACAGCCAGGCATTGTGGCAGACACCTGTAGTCCCAGCTACTTAGGAGGCTGGGGCAAGAGAATCACTTGAGGCCAAGAGTTTGAGGCTTCTTCAGAAGATCATGTGAGCACCGCGAGCTGTGAGGCCATGGCACTCTACCAAGGATAGCAAAGGAAAAAAAAAATAGAGGAGAAGAAGAAAATGAAAAAGAGAAGTTAAATAAATACAAAAAGCAGTATATCTATTTTTAATATTCCTTTACCAAAAAAGATTACAGGTAAGATGGTATATAGTTGACATAAAAGTGTTCAAGAACATTCCAAATTAACAAAGGATAAATTCAAAGCATCACTTACAAATAAGGGGAAAGAGTCAGAATGAATGTGACAACATTTGAGTAAGAGGGAGGGAAAGAAGCACAAAGGCTATAAAACATTACAAACATAAGACTGTCTGTTCATCTATCTTCTTCCTGGCACTCCGAGTTCCTTTCCAGCAATTCCACATTCACACAATACAACAGTACACAGCAGGGGGCAGGAGGATCAACTGAGCCCAGGAGTTTGAGGATGCTGGGAGCGAGGCTGACGGCTGACGCCATGGCACTCTAACATATACAACAGAGGAAGACTCCGTCTCAAACAAAACCAAAAA
>NW_003852520.1:492053-509826 GCF_000181295.1 Otolemur garnettii
GAGCTATAGGCGCCGAGCCACAAAGAAAGTCTTGAAATTATATATTCATCCTCTCCGGAACCTCTTTGTAAATCTAAATAGGTAACAAGGGGAGGGGCGGCGTCTGTGGCTCAAAGGAGTAGGACGCCAGCCCCATATACCAGAGGTGGCGGGTTCAAACCTGGCCCCAGCCAAAAACTGCAATTAAAAAAAAAAAGAAAGAAAGAAAGAAAGAAACAGCTAAAGAGGTTACTAAAACATGGCGTCTGCCTCAAAAGATGTTGCTGGCAAGGAACCTTTCTCAAAGTGGGCAGTGAAATAATCCTTTTTCCACTTGCTCCTCACTAGGTTAGGGAAGTCAGGGCACAGCCTCTCGTGTCCGTAGGGATTTGCAGTCACGTGCTTCTAACAAGGTTTTGGTCAGTGACAGACCCAGATACCACTGCATAAGATACCACCCATAAGATCACAGTGGAGCTGAAAACGTCCCATCACTCGGGACGCTGCTGCCGTCACAGTGCTGTGATGCAATGCGTCCCTCACAGCCAGGCCACAGTGCTGGTGCACATAGCCTGCCGTGCTGCTGGGCGTGGAGCACCTAAAATTATGTGTGGTACATAAAACTTGATAATGCTTGATGGTGTTACTGGCTTATGTGTATTTAATGTACCATATTTCTTACTTATTTGAGAGTGCACTCCTACTTATATAAAAAAAAAGTGTAAAATAGCCTCAGGCAGGTCCTTCAAGAAGTATCCCAACAGAAGACCTTGCTATCATAGGAGTTGACAACTCCACACATGTCTTTGTCCCTGAAAACCTTCGATGGACAAGATGTGAAGGTGGAAGTCAGTGACACTGGTGACCAGGTGCTGTAGAGGCCAAGGCTAAGTGTGGGTTTGAGTCTCAGTTTTTATTTATTTATTTATTTTTTGAGACAGAGTCTCACTTTGTTGCCCTAGGTGGAGTGCTATGGTGTCACAGCTCACAGCAACTTCCAACTCCTGGGCTTAGGTGATTCTCTTGCCTTACCCTCCCAAGTAGCTGGGACTACAGGCACTTGCCACAACACCCAGCTATTTTTTGTTGCAGTTTGGCCGGGGGGGTTCAAACCTGCCACCCTCGGTATATGGGGCCAGTGCCCTACGCACTGAGCCACAGGCGCTGCCCAGAGTCTCAGTTTTTAACAAAGAAGTTGAAAAAGCAAAAAATATAAAGTAAAAAATTTTAAAAATAGAAAAAAGCTTATAGAATGAAGATATAAAGAAAATATTTTCATACAGCTGTATGATGTATCTGTTTTAAGCAAGTATCACAAAAGAATTATACTTTTTAGAGATTAAAAAGCTTATAATGTAAAAGTTACAGTAAACTAAGATTAATTTACCACTAAAGAAAAAACAGAATTTTAAATAGTGCAGCCCAAGTGCACAGAGTTTATAATGTCTACAACAGTGTCTGGGATACCTGGGTCATCCCATTCACTCACTACCCAGAGCAACTGCCAGCCCTGCAAGTTCCACTCACCGTAAATGTCCTACACAGATGTACAATTTTCAAATTTTTTTTAGAAATAGGGTCTCATTCTGTTTCCCAGGGTGGTCTCAAATACTTAGGCTGAAACAATCCTCCCACCTGGGCTTCCTGAGTAGCTTGAGTGCTGGGACTACAGGCACACAACACTGCACCTGGCTTCTCTTTTATACTGTATTTTTTCTATGTTCAGATACACAAATACTTATTCCTACCTTCCAACTATCTACAGTCCTTAGCATGAAACATGCTGTACAGGTTTGTAGCCTACAACAAGAGCTCTCCTGGCTAGGTTTCTGTATGCTCACTCCATGGCCTCCCAGTGAGGTTTTCAGTACATGTTCCTGTCAGTCAGCAATGCATGACTCACATGAGAGGTGGTGCAACCGACCTAGGACTTCCATCCACACTGAATATTTCAGTTCAGTACAACAATTAACAAAATGCCTAATACATGATACAGAGGCCTTGTGTGCCATGCCAAGAAGAAAACGTGTTACTATACACGTGGTGGAAAGCCACAATGTATTTTGAAGTAGGAAAGTAAGACAGTGAAATGTGTATTTTAAATATATCTGTCTGTAGGATAAATTTAGTAGGAGTTTAGCTTAAAGGAAAAGAAATCACTTTGGGATTATTAAAATAAAATACAGGTTCGGGACCCGTAGCACAGTGGTTACGACACTAGCCACATATACCAAGGCTGTTGGGTTTGAACCCGGCCTGGGCCAGCTAAACAACGACAACTGCAACAACAACAACAACAACAACAAAAATAGCTGGGCGTTGTGGCAAGTGCCTATAGTCTCAGCAACTTGGGAGGCTGAGGCAAGAGAATCACTTAGGCCCAGGAATTTGAGGTTGTTGTGAGCTGTGATGCCATAGCACTCTGAGGGCAACATAGTGAGAGTCTGTCTCAAAAAATAATAAATAAATAAATAAAATGAAGACCTTAAGCCAGAGGAACTGTGGTAGGAATAAAAGAAAAAGGATGAATTTAAGGAATATTCAGGAGGAAAAGACTGTGGTACCAAGTTGCTGGGTTGGTACGATGGAATGAAGGGCCAGTTTCCAGCAAGGCAGGTAAAGGTGCGAGTTCCATTACCTGAGACAGGAAAAACCAGAAGTCTGCAAGGGAAGTGGTGCGGATGTGTTCAGTTCTAGCCATGCTACCTGAGAATCCAGGGAACCACCACGTGGAGGTGTGTAATCGGGTGACGTTCGCATGTCTGGGTTTGAGGGAGGAGGCAAACTGAAGAACACAGGTAGCACCTGAAGCCACAAAGAGAAGACGCTGCCCAGGGGTGGCACGAAGAGCGGTCCTGTGGTGGGAATCTGGAAGAGCGGGCTGGGCGCAGTGGCTCATGCCTGCAATCCTAGTACTTTGGGAGGCTGAGGTGAGAGGATCACATGAGCTCAGCAGTTCCAGGCCAGTCTGGGCAACACAGTGAGACCCTGTCTCTAAAAATGATACAAAAATTAGCCTGTAGTGTGTGCCTGTACTCCCAGCTACTCAGGAGGCTGAAGTAGGAGGATCACTTGTGCCCAGGACTTTGAGGTTACAGTGAGCTATGATGATGCCACTACACTCCAACCCAACAGACCAAGATCTTGTCTTTAAAAAAACAAATAATTCTGAGAGGATACAAATGTATTCAAATACTAGAGTAGAGAGAAGCCAGAGAAAGAAAAATAAGACCAGACAGAACAGTACAAACTAAGGAAACAAAGCCTCAGGATGAGGCTCTGTCGATGGTGCCATGGTAGAGACAGCTGCCAGAGGACAGTGAGCAAGTAGGGGCCACGGAACAGCCCCAGAGGATGAAGACTAGCTTCAAGGACTGGCTGAGAAAACAAAGAGGAAAGCATCAGGGTGTGGACAGATATGGCTTCAAAAGAATATGCTGCTTGCTTTACTTATTGTTATTTATTTATTTATTTATTGAGACAGAGTCTCATTATGTCACCCTGGGTAGAGTGCCGTGGTGTCACAGCTCACAGCAACCTCCGACTCCTGGGCTTAAGTAATTCTCTTGTCTCAGCCTCCCACGTAGCTGGATACAGGAGACTGCCTCAAGGCCCGCTACAATGCCCGGCTATTTTTTTGTTGCATTTGTCACTGTTGTTTAGCTGCCTGGGCTGGGCTCCAACTTGCCATCTCCAGTGTATGTGGCTGATGCCCAAACCACTGAGCTCTGGGTGCTGAGCCTGTTACTTATTGTTTAAAGATGATAAAAGACATATGCAGGCTTATAGGTCAGAAAAGGTTAAAATTATAGGAAAAAAACAAAGGAAAGAAAAAGGTTAACTGATGGGTCAAGACAGAAGGGGAGAACAGAGAAGATGAGTGTCAGGGTCCAAACTGGGAGGCTTTGTCTACAGGGGGGAGGGAAGAAAGAAGGATGGTGGGACCTAAGAGAGACACTGCAGCAGTAACACCTGTCATCCTGGGCTTCCTTCGTAAAAGAGAAGGTAAGGCTTACAGAGTGAGGGTGTTGAGCAGGGCGGGATTAGTCCCTGAAGAGCTGCTGCAGAGAAGGAGCAGGGCTACCTCGTAGGCTGTGATGAGAACTCAGCGAGGCTGCTGTGCAAGGTCACGCTGCTCTGCCCGTGAGCTCAGCGGTCCACAGGGCAGCTGGACGGCAAAGACACTGAAGGGTGCTGATACATAGTTCAAAGTCTGAAGTGATGAACAACCAGGTCCCATTAGGAAAGAAGTAAAGAAAGAAGAGGGCTAACAAATAGGAGAAAAATGGAGACCAAAGGCTAGAGACAAGGCTTCAGGAGAGCAAGGGACTGAAACGGCTGGACATAGGCAGCTGTGGTCAATCTTCCAACTTCTGGAAGGAGACTTTTTAAATGTGAAGTTTTTACCCAAATCTGTTTCTTCCTCCTGAACTATAAACTCCTAGGCAAGGGGAAAGGCTAGATACTAGGTATTCTGCTTTTATGACCACCAAATTAGTATTTGGAGACTACATTTGAGCCAAGTGAGGCCTAACCACATACACTAATACTATGAACACTTGGATGAACCACCAGGTGGTGCTGCCAGCATACACAGCCTCCAAACTGGTAACTCTGCAAATGGTTTTATCACACTCCCTCAAGAGAGCAACTTTAAAAAACAGCTAGTGTACAATCATGAAAAAACTACCTTCTGTTTGGAAAGCTCAATCTGCAACTCATTAGCTGAATATTTTAAATCAGTGAACATGTCTTAGTTTAATGCCATTTTTCTTTTTTCTCTGAGGATGGAAGTGTCAGTGAATCAGAAGGGAAAGTGGCCACATTCAGGAAAACATATTAAATTCTCTAGCTTCAATAATTTAGTGATTTTTTTTTTTAATTTCAACTTACCTAGATCTGGCCATCAATATTCTTAGCCTCTGCTGCAGCATCAGGAGTTTAGTCATACTTCAAAATACCATGTTTTCTTTGGTGACTTAACCTAGAAACAGTAGGGAAAAAGTTGAGGATTTATTTCTTTTATTTTTATTTATTTATTTATTTATTTATTTATTCTTTTTGAGACAGAGTCTCAAGCTGCCACCCTAAGTAGAGTTCATGGCGTCACAGCTCACAGCAACCTCAAACTCTTGGGCTTAAGCGATTCTTTTGCCTCAGCCTCCCAAGTAGCTGGGACTACAGGTGCCCACCACAACACCCAGCTATTTTTTTGTTGCAGCTGTCATTGTTGTTTTAGCTGACCCTGGCTGGGCTCAAACCAGCCAGCCTTGGTGTATGTGGCCGGTGCCCTACCCACCGAGCTACAGGCACCACCGGATTGATTTCTTTTCAAGTAACAAATTTCCTTCTAAGATTTCTGGCAGCTCCGTTAGTTCAATTAATCTAATTAAACAAACTCAAAAGTATTAAAAAAATTGATGTAAAATTAACATACAAAGATTGTTTTTTCAAATTAATATAATATGTACATGTTACCATTCCTTTTCAAAAGCAAAAGTAAAAATGCGACAGCTGTGAGCTGTCTCTGGCTTCTCCACAGGTGTGAGGCTGGACGACTCACTTCTCTGTACTCATCTCCTCAACTGCAAGATGAGAAGTTAGACTAAGCCACCTCCAGGGTTCCGTTGCAGCTCTAAAATCCAGCTGGGCCAGTGGCTGGTGACTTTCCCATCCTAGTGATGTTTCCTAACCTTCACTCACTTGCCTCAAGAGCTGACTCTCTTTTTTTTTTTTTATTGGAGACAGTCTCACTGTGTCTCCCCAGGTAGAATGTCATGGTGTCATAGCTCACAGCAATCTCAAACTCTTGGGCTCAAGCAATCTCTTTGCCTCAGCCTCCCAAGTAGTTGGGACTACTGGCACCCACCACAATGCCCGGCTATTTTTTGAGCCAGGGTCTTGCTCTAGCTGAAGCTGGTCTCTAACTCCTGAGCTCAGGCAATTCACCCACCTCAGCCACCCAGAATGCTAGGATTATAGGCGTGAACCACCACACGAGGCCCAAGAGCTTACTCTCTTTAAAATCCACCCTCTAGTCCTAGTCCATAAGACCTCCCAGAACCAATCCAGAGAAATCAATCAGAAAATGGACTATATTAATAAGCATGCCATAGTCACAGGACAATAAAATTTTAATGATAAATTACAGGCTAGAGTTTCAGGAGATCTTAATATATTCTTCACATTTTTCTGGCCAATTTATTCACTCTTTACAACACAGAAAAAAGTCAAACTCATTCACATAGGGATCATCTATTATATCAGGCATTGTGTCATTTTAATCTACATATTAACCAGAGTTAACAAATATGACTGATACTCAAATGTCCCACATGTAAAGCGACACGCCAGGTGTTTGCCCACATCCCTTGGGAGCTGCTGCTACCCCTCATTTCACAGTGGGTAGAAACCCAGTCCCCCTTCTCTACTATCATCTTTTCTCCAAAAATTCAAACATATTATCATGCCTTGTCCCTGGCTTGGAAAGCTGCCCAAAGCTGAGCTAATTCTACCACAAACCACATCTCTTATGTGAATATATAGTCTCTTTGCCCATCTCTCTTTTCTAAGAGATTTGGGCCAATTAACTCTTCCCCTTGAAGAGGAACTGAATTCCTAAAGCAATTTCTGCCTGAAGTGAGTTTAATGATGGTGAATAAGAGTAAGAGAAGTAAGAGTGATACATCAAATCTCTATATTGACAAAAAGGCATGGTTTTGAAATGAACCTAACTATATTTTAAAAATCAGTGTATCAACCTGTAAAGCTCTTGAAAACATTAATCTCTAGAAATCTATTGTTCTGACCTCTTTGAGGATTGATATTTATTCAATTTCATTATTTATTCTGACTAACATTGCCTAAGTGCTATGGAATTTTTGCTTCCTTTTATTGTTTTTCAGTACAAATATCCAGCATGTCAGTTGTCTCAGGGATTAAAAGACTTTTGTGCCCCATTTAACATTTAAAAGGATATTTTCTATAGGAAAGCACATTCTGAGCTCTACCGAAGAACTGCTGGGTGGACATGGCCCAGTGGACCATGAGGACCCTGCTTTGACTTTGGATGTGGGTGCCTCAGATATTCTTCACGACTTCTCACCTTCCCTGTTGGAAGACTAAGAACTGAAAATATCTGGGAGGTACCATGTTTCCCCCAAAATAAGACCTATCCCAAAAATAAGCCCCAGCAGGATTTCTATGCATTTGTTAAATATAAGCCCTACCCCAATAATAAAGACCTAGTGATGGGTGCAGCTATGCAGATTGCATATGCCATGCATTTCGGTGCAGAGTGGCACGGAAAACTGGAATACCTTTTATCTGCCACAGCTCCTTTCTCCGAGCCGTTCACACTTGCACAGGTGTGCATGTGGTAACCGTGGTCACAGGCATCCTATTGCTCACGTGGGAATGGCTTGGGGAAAGGAGTTCACGCATCACTAGCGCCAGCCCCACCAACGATGTGGAGTCCCTCTGTCATGTTCCAGAAGAAGATGACTTAACTGTATTTGAATAAAGGTAGATTGTTGTATTATACTTACTAAAAATAAGACATCCTCTGAAAATAAGCCCTAGTGTGTCTTCTTGAGAAAAAATAAATATAAGACAGTGTGTCTTATTTTTGGGGAAACACGGTAGTAAGAAGAGACAGGTGGTTACAGTCACGAGGTAGAGCAGCGGTTCTCAACCTGGGGGTCACAACCCCTTTCACAGGGATCGCCTAAACCCATCACATACACCCTGTACAAATATAGGTATATGGAAATAATTTTATGGTTAGGGGTCACCACAACATGAGGAACTGTATCAAAGGTCGCGGCATTAGGGAGGTTAGGAACCACTGATGTAGAGCTACCACCTTAGTGTGGTAAGACTGGATGTGGATGTGGGTGTTTTTGTATACGATAGGAATATAGAACAGTATGAACTATGATGCTTGCTCAAAAAAAAAAATTTACAAAGAAAATAATCAACGCTAAAAAAAATCACTGCCCACTACCACCCCATTTTTCTACAGCAAAGTAATTTCACAGTCCTTATTACATGCCAGACATTATAGTCATTTAGATTATTTCATTTAATCCAAACAGCCTAAGAGATAGATACTACCATTATGTTTGTGTTCCAAATGAGGAAACCAAGGTTTACAAAGGTTAGGTAGCTTTCCCAAGATCAATATCTGATCAGAGGAAGAGCCATACTAAAATCCTAATCTGACTCCAAAGCCCAAACTCTTATTTATTAATACATGTAAAAAGTTTAAGACAGTGCCTAGCATACAGTAAGCACTTGGTAAATATGAGCTATGGAGATAACAACAAGTTTTTATAAAATGATGCTGGATGCCTTTGGCAGTCAGTCAAACTTCCTGTGCCTCAACTGCCTCATTTACAAGCTGAGGACACTTCACAGAGCTGCTATGTAAACCAAATAAATTCTGGATATAAAGACATTCAGAAAAGTACATACTGTTTCAAAAGACAAGGCATTACTGTGTGACTACAGGTAAAATCCTGCCTCCATTATCACAAAGGAGCTTTTTGCACAGTAAGCAAAGAGAGCCTAGAACTTAAACGCCATCCTCATAACACGTGTTACATTCATAAATTTAGTAAAGCTGTCCTAAATTATTCCAGTATGATTCTTATGGAATGACATGTAAAGGGAACACTGAACTCTATTCACAACTGTTATTATAAATTTGGTGCTTTAGGAAGGTATATTTGCTCTTTCAGTTCACCACCATGGAGGGTGAAGTTGGCTTATACTACAGTAGGTCTGTTCAAACACAGCCAGGACAGAATATCTACAGTTAGAAGCACAGCAACACAATTGAATTTTGGGCACAACTAACCGCCATTTTTAAGTACATTAAAACAATCACTAGAATGGCATTCAAAAACCATGTTCCTTGTGTCTGTGGTCTGTTTGTGTTTTGTTTCTGTTTTGAGACAGTCTCACTCTGTCTCCCTGGGTCGAACAGAGTGATTTGTAGCACACAGCAACCTCGAATTACTGGGCTCAAGTGATCCTCCTGTCTCAGCCTCCCAAGGAGCTGGGACTACAGCTGTGGACATGGTCCCTGGCAAACGTTCCCCTTTTTAGTAGAGATGGGTCCCACTCTTGCTAAGGCTTGTCTCACTGCAGCTTCCCAGAGCGCTGGGATTACAGGCGTGAGCCACCACGGCTGGCCAGGTAGGTCTTTTATTATTTATACACATTCCTTTTCTGTTTATTCTTATTATTTATATTTTCCTTAGGGACAAGAATTAAAAAAGAAAGAAAGAAAGCTAAGAGGAAAGAGCATGGTGCTTCCTGCTGGTTCCTCAGACCTCAGCCATCATGTGAAAAGCGGGACGCCACCAACACAGCTTCCTTGGGAGCTGAAAACCACAAGGTGTGAGTATTCTTAAGCATCTACCTGTGAATATGGCTGTATCTGCATATTCCTAAATAGATTTTTCTTCTTTTAGATTTTTTTACTCTAAGAGCAATGTTAATGAACTGCTTCATAACTGATAACTCCATCCACCCCCTTTTTTAACTCTTGAAAAATAAATTTTACATTACTTACAAGTCACTTCAATATCTGGTACTTTATTTTCTGGAAACTCTTTATATCTAAATTCCTTGTACTGCAATTTAAACCAGATTCCTCTCATTTCTGTTTTCTCTGAAAAACATAAGTAAAACCAGGATAATCAAGAAAGATTACGTACATGCTTATGTATACTTAAACTGCCATCAATTCATTTTTCTGTGGATAAATCTAAAATATTAATAAAGTGGCATTTTTAATTTCAGGCATAGCTGCTTAAATTAAGCTAACACAGGTTACTTGGTATTAATAGATAAAAATGATTTGTGAACAACTATCAATATTAAAGAGAGCATTAAAAAATGAATTCACTTCCTTGTGCACACACTGACGCATCTGAGAAGGTGTTCTCTGAGCACCTGCTGCCAGAAGGACACGGACAGACACATTCCGGTTCTAGGGAGATTACTGTCCAGTGAGGGAAATAGATAAGAAAACGAGTCCACGCCAGAGCTGCAGGCCCACATGCTGCTGCTGCTATCCAAACATTCGACCTAGAGCAACAGAAAGGACACAGCAAGGCTTCCTGGGAGAGCTGGTCCCCAAACTGAGCCCTCACAGGTGCACGGGAGTGAGCTTGGGGCAGGGCAATCCAGATCAAAAGGAAGGACACGGGCAAAGCCCAGCAGCTTAAAAGGACACAGGCAGGTGCTGGAGTCACAACGCAGCTCTGCCTGAGGGACGGTGGGAAGGAGGCACGTGGCCACCTCACCAAGGGGCAGTTTGCACTACTGAGGGCTGTTCACATATTACTCTACAATCTTAAAGAAAACACTAACATCCCATCAAAATACTTCCATAAAGAAGCAGAAAATCTAGATTATAGATAAGGAAAATTTATCTTAAAGTAAGTTGGTAAGATTGGTGAGAATAAAATTAATAGCATTTTACTGTCTGTGAAGCCCAAAATCTAACCTTCAAGTCACAGCATCCATCTATAAACACAAACATCCCTCACAGCACCTGGATTTGCAGTGAATGTCACTGTAGGACGACCTGAACCTCATTCTCTCCTTCCTTTCAGACCTACCTTAAACCCATTTTACACTGAATCTGACAAAGTCCCGTTAGTGTGCATTTTGGTTTTTAGGAACAGAAAGAAGTACAAGCATATACATACATATACATAGAGGGAGATTCTTGCAAGCGTACTATAATGATTTTGTGTGTTTGGTGAATACTGAGAAAATGTTAACTATTGTTAAAAATAGAACAAAAAGGCCAAAATGAACAATACAAAATATTAATACAACTTCTATTCTTTTTTTGGGGGGGGGGGTCTCACTCTGTTGCCCAGGCCTGAGTGCCATGGTATCAGCCCAGATCCCCACAACCTCAGATTCCTGGGTTAAAGCCATCCTCCTGCCTCTTGCTCCCAAGTAGCTGGGTCTATAATAGTAATTTTCAATCAATGTGCCATGAAAAATTTTAAAGATCACTAATTAAATTTTTTTCAAAAGAAGTTCAAAGCACAGTATTTTCTTTTTGACTTTTTCTTTTTGATAACATAATTTAAATGTGCCATGAGATAAAAAAAGTTTGAAAAACCCTGGTCTATAAGCATGTACCACCACACCTGGCTTATTAAAAAAAAAAAAAATTGTCTTTTTTTGAGACAGAGTTTCACTTTGTCGCCCTCCATAGAGTGCTGTGGCACTCAGCTCACAGCAACCTCAAACTCTTGTGCTCAAGCGTCCCTTTTGCCTCAGTTGCCCAAGTAGCTGGGACTACCGGCGATAGCCACAACACCGGGATATTTTTAGAGATGGGGGTCTCGCTCTTGCTCAGGCTGGTCTTGAATCTGTGAGCTCAAGCAATCCACCTGCCTTGTCCTCCCAGAGTGCTGGGATTACAAGGGTGAGCCACTGTATGTAGCCTAATTTTTAAAATTTTTAGAGACAGGGGTTCTCAATATTTTGCTCAGCTGTCTGCCCTCAAGTGATCTTGGCACCTTGGTTTCAAAAAGCGCTGGGATTACAGGCATGAGTAACTGTGCCTGGCTATCTTCACTTTTTATGTAACATCCTAAAGTTAGAACTAAATAAATATTAATAATGCATAACAGAGAAGTAAATAAAGGTATTTTTCAAAACCAAATACAGAGATCTATAAACAGAATTTCCTGTAAATCTGTACTTCCAAACTCAGGTGGATACATGTACACAAAAACACAATCTGCTCAAAATAAGCTAAGCCAAATGCCCAGTAACTCTAAATAACCCCCCAAACAAATTGTTTCCTAAACAGCTGATCAGTTTTTGCTTTTTTTTTTTTTTTGATAGAGTCTCACTCTGGGGCCCAGGGCCCATGGCATCAGCCTAGCTCACAGCAACCTCAAACTCCTGAGTTCAACTGATCCTCCTGCCTCCACTTGACGCTCTCCACAATGCCCAGCTAATTTTCCTATTTTTAGTTAGTAGAGACAGGGTCTCGCTCTTACTCAGGCTGGTCTCAAACTCCTGAGCTCGAGATCCTTCTGCTGCAGCCTCCCAGAGAGCTAGGATTACAGGCATGAGCCATTCCATCTGACCCAGTTTCTGCATTTATTTTTTTTAATTTTGGATTAATATGAGGGTACAAAATGCTTGATTACATTGTTTACATTTGTTAGGTAAAGTTCAAGGTATCGTGGTGCCCTTCACCCGGGGGGTGTGCTGTATACTTCTACATCGTGCACTTTAGTTGAGAGTTTACCGATCCTCCCCTCTTCCCCCACTTAAATTTAATTGTGCCACCTGGCCCAGTTACCACATTTAAATCAATCTAAAATGCTTTTAAACATAATTGCAAAAGAAACTACATTTGCTTGTTTATTTTCTACTTTTAAAGCAATGCATTGAAAACTATGGCTACAATCTAGCACAAAACAATTCATCTGACTCAAACACCCGACTAATCAAGTGCTTGCTCTATCCAGTCACCCTGATAAAATCCAAACAGACTGTGGTTTAGTTAACAGTGTTCCTTCCGCCAGCGTTCACTTTGTAGTTTTGACAAGTGTACTCTGGCTAAGAAAGATGGTAACATCAGGGGAGGATAGGTGCAGGGCATAGTGGAATCCTTGTACTGCCTTTGCAACTGTTTTGCCATTCCAAAATTATCCTAAGAAAAAAATTATTTTAAAAGTTGCTCTTCATGCCCCATGGTAAGTCTGGGGGGATTTGCATTATACATTTATTTTTCTCACCCATACCCCTACATAAAATACACAAAACACCGGGGAAGAGACTCAACACACACTAACATGTTAATGCTGATTCGTCTGGTGGTATATTTTCTATATTGTGCAAACTGCTTTTAGAATCAATAATTTTTTCCTTTAAGAGACAGAGTCTCACTGTGTCACCCTGGGTAGAGTGTCGTGGTGTCACAGCTCTGACTCTTGGGCTCAAGCAATACTCTTGCCTCAGCCTCCCAAGTAGCTGAGACTATAGGCGCTTACCACAACGCCCAACTATTTTTTGTTAAAGTTGTCATTATTAACTAAAGAATAATCAATACTTATTAAAGGTTTCTTTAGAAAGAAAAGCTGTAAATGCCTAAGCAGAGCCCAAAGGCAGACTATACACAAAACAGGTCAGGGCAGACCATGAAGAGCACGGAGGCCCAGAGAAGTGCCAGGAGGCTGTGAGTTGGCAGCTCCTCAGTAGTGAGGTGCTGGAGATGGGCCACCACGCAGAGCTGCACAGCCAAGCAAAGGCTGAAGGTGCCCAGGCCAGCAAAGTAAGCTCAGAATTCATGCCTGAAAAGCTCCCAATGCTAAGAAGTTATAGAGATACACAGACTGGGTTCACTCCAAACAAGAATGCAGGGGGACTGGGTGCATGAACCCCTGCTGAGACTTGCAGAGATACTGCAGGACCACAGCGCGTCTGCTCCCAAAGTTCTTCTCCCCTGTTCTTTCCTCACACCTTCCTACCACCCAGGCCTAGTCCTTAGCCCTAAAACCTACAAAGTGGCAGCCTGGTGCCGTTCAGTAAAATAAGTAGAATTATCAGGGCCTGGAGATCAGTGGATTAGAGAACCAAATGCTACTTCAGATGACTAACTGGTACCTCTCACAAAAGGGTTTTTTCCCTGATACTTTAAGGGCAAAATACAGTAGAACCTCTGCAGCCAACCACCTCCTCCTTAAGTCGACCTAATTCTCACAGACTGGACATGCACCACATGTACCTGTCCACACACAGGCCTAGGTCCTTCTGTTGACCACCTCCGTGTGTTGACCAGTGTGTCACAGTCCCTTGGGTGGTCAACTTATAGAGGTTCCAAGGTATGTTCTAATGACTCCCTTAAGCCATAAGAAAGGACAATTAACCAAAATCAAATATTCTTTAGTCAAAATTTAACAAATAAAGGCTCAGCACCCATAGCACAGTAGTTACAGTTCCAGCCACATACACCGAGGCTGGCGGGTTCGAATCTAGTCTGGGCCTGCTAAACAACAAGGACAAGTGCAACAAAAAATAGCTGGGCATGGGGGCGGGCACCTGTAGTCCCAGCTACTTGAGAGGTTGAGGCAAGAGAATCGCTGAAGCCCAAGAGTTTGAGGTTACTATGAGCTGTGACACCACAGCACTCTACTGAGGGCAACATAGTGAGACTCTGTCTCAAAAAAAATAAAAATAAAAAAATAAAGTACCTGGCCTTTACTTCATGAGGTCTACAAGAGTGATAAGAAGCATAAGAAACCTTTTTGCTTATTTTCCAGTTCTTGGTCATGTTTAAGAAAATAGAGGCTGAATAAAACTGAGAAATGTCTCTTAGAATCCACAAAGCATGGTATATAGTCAATGAAAGGACTATGGAGGCATCACAGATAAAATGAGCGAGAGCTGCTTGCACTACCTTTTCTTTGCTCCTTCCCCGATTCTAGAAGACAGTTACCATCAAGTGTTACAATTTCAGAGCATCAAAAACCAGTGTTCTTTTCAGCCCTTGTTAAATGTTGAGAACAATCTCATAAGATACTGCTAGAAACTGTTTTCTCCATTTTTCAAATGGGGAAATGAAAACAAAGAAATTAATCAAAACTTTACCAAAAGCCAGACTTTGAACGCTTAGTTTTCCGCTACCATTTAGTGAAGCAGAACGTGCCTTCCCCGCAGGTTCCAGCTGCTTTTCCTTCAGATTTATCTTGCTCTGAAACTCAGGGTGTCAACCTTGACAGTCACAGCTCTGGTCACAGGAGCTGTTCCCTCTGAGAATAACGTATGATAAAATATGATTTGAAAGCGACTGGGAGACTATTTCTTATTTTTTATAAAGACAAAAAAATGTTAGAATATCTAAGATGTTTTATTCTGTCCTACTTTCAAAATCTTTCTTCACTAGCACTGGCTAAAAAGCTGACTACCTTTAAATCCTCTTTTTAAACAGTCTTTGAACTTAATTCAACAGTCAACTTACAAAAAATATTGGTTTCATTATAATTATGCCTATAAAATACTCATGTCAGGCTCAGCACTCATAGCTCAGTAGTTACGGGGCCAGCCACATGCACCAAGGGTGGGAGGTTCAAACCAGGCCCGGGCCGCTAAACAACAATGACAACTACAACAACAACAACAAATAGCCGGGCATTGTGGCAGGTGCCTGTAGTCCCTGCTACTTGGGAGGCTGAAGCAAGAGAATCACTTAAGCTCAGAAGTTGGAGGTTGCTATGAGCTGTGATGCCACAGCACCTCTGTCTCAAAAAAACAAAAATACTAAAAATTTAAAATTTCAACATGCAAATTAAAAATTTTGGATTGAGGCTCAGTGCCTGTAGCACAGTAGTTACACTGAGTGCAGCAGGTTCGAACTGGCCCCAGGCCACCTAAACAACTGCAACAAAAAAACAGCCAGGGATTCTGGTAGGCGCCTGTAGTTCCAGCTACTTGGGAGGCTGAGGCAAGAGAATCACTTAAGCCCAGGCATTTGAGGTTCCTGTGAGCTGTGATGTCATGGTACTTTACCCAGGGTGACATAGTGAGACCCTGTCTCAAAAAAAAAAAAAAAAAAAAAATTGGATTGAAACTATTAACCTTCTAAATAAAAAGTACAATATGGCTCAAGCAAGATTTTAATTTTCATATAACTGACAAATGGCGTATATCTGCTACCTAAATGTACTTCAAACATTACATTAGAATCTAAAACAACAGTTCCCATCCTGTGGGTCGCAACCCCTGTGGGGGACGAACGACCCTTTCACGGGGGTTGCCTAAGACCATCCTACATATTAGATCTTTACATTACAATTCATAACAGTAGCAAAATTACAGTTATGAAGTAGCAATGAAAATAACTTTATGGTTGGGGGTCACCACAACATGAGCAACTGTATTAAAGGGTCATGGCGTTAGGAAGATTGAGAACACTGCTCTAAAACAAGAGGTGTTTTTAGCATCCTCCACTTCCTCAGTGGACGCAGCAGCAGCCTTCAGCGATGCTGGCAGGGCAGCAGGCAGCGGGAACACAGGCTGTGGGGGAGGGTCCGAGTTCCCACCTGACCTCTTCCCATCTGCATTTTCTCACTTCCTACCACCAACCTCCCTTTCCTCACATGGCTACTCCAGGCAGGTGCAGTAACAACCATGAAGGTTGAATTGGGGCAATGAACAATGAAGATAGAAAAAGCGGGCTGGATTGAAGTGAGAGTTAGGAGCTGACATCAGTAGCAGCTGATGATTAGGGTGGGAAGGAAAGCTCGAGTCAAGGAAAATATCTGTAAGTGACTGTCCAATGTTGAGACAGAGAACACAGGAAGGTTTTGAGCAGCACACAAGATTGGGTTTTTTTTTTTTTTTTTGGAGACAGAGTCTATGTTGCCCTTGGTAGAGTGCCATGGCGTCACAGCTCACAGCAACCTCAAACTCTTGGGTTTAAGTGATTCTCTTGCCTCAGCCTCCCAAGTAGCTGGGACTACAGGCACCTGCCACAATGCTTAAGTCCTGGCTATTTTTTGTTGCAGTTGTCTGTTGTTTAGCAGGCCCAGGCCAGGGTCAAACCCACCAGCCTTGGTGTACGTGGCTGGAGCCCTACCCACTGAACTATGGTGCCAAGCCACAAGATCAGTATTTTTGTTTGTTTGTTTTGAGACAGAGTTTTAGTTTGTCACCCTCAGTAGAGTGCCGTGGCCTCATAGCTCAACAGCAACCTCAAACTCTTGGGCTCAAGGGACCCTCTTGCCTCAGCCTTCCAAGTAGCTAGGACTACAGGCACCTGCCCCAATGCCTGGTTATTTTTAGAGATGAGGTCCCGCTCTGGCTCAGGCTGGTCTTGAACCCGCAAGCTCCGGCAATCCACCTGCCTCAGCTTCCCAGAGTGCTGGGATTACAGGCAAGAGCCACCACGCCTGGCCCACAAGATCAGTTTTGAATGTAATTTAATATTGTGAGATATCCAAGTGAGATGCTCAACAGGCAAACAAAAACATAGGTACAGAGGGTGGACAAAGATCGAGGAGCTATCACCTTATGACATCAGCTTATGGCAAGGCATGAGACAAGATTGCCTATTAAGAGAGAAAGACCTACAGAAACTCAGAGACACCAACACCAACTCGGCCCTACAAGTCTGACCTGCCGGGAGCACCAGCAGAGATGGTGAGGTAAGACCAGGCTGGCTGAGGCTCATTCCCTCCTGAGGCACCTAGTGAGGGCCCCTCCTAGGCAGCCCTCTCCTATACCTACAGCTCTTGCTAGTTCAGGTGACCACTCCTTCTCCCTGTCTGTCTTAGACACCTAGAGAGGTTAATAGCTTCCTGCTGTTCCTGGCAAGCCTGCCCTCATCCCTTGCTGGTTTCTCTTAACTTGACTGTACTATGTAAATAATCCTCTATTAAATTACTTTCTATTACAGGGTTCCTGCCAAAACTGACTTATACAGTTGTTTATCATGTTTTCAATACAGTAATTATATCTTATATTGTTACTTGATGAGAAAAGAGCCATGATCACCAGCTTTTATACTTCTTAGTCAAATTAAATTCCTAAGAACAGAAAATAAAAATTACCAACCTAAAAATGATAAAAGGGAAGGAGAGCTCACTTATAAATTCTATTAAGATTAATATCCCCGGGGATTCTGGGAAGATGGCCGACTGGTAGCAACCCTGGTCAGAGGCTCCTGAACAAAGGAAGAAAAACTGGTTGGAATCAGAATCTATGAAGTCAAAGACGGGGAGCTGAGCCCAGAAAGAAGTTC
>NW_003852520.1:521854-529561 GCF_000181295.1 Otolemur garnettii
AAAAAAAAAAAAAAAAAAAGATTAATATCCCCAAGTCTTTCAGTCATCCCTGACACCTCCCTCTCTTATACCACGTTGAATCCATCACTCCCTTTAGATCTGCCTTTAAGACAGGGCCCAGGTTTAAAAACCTTTGCTTGCCACCTTCACCACTCCTCTGGTCCAAGCGACTAGCCTTTCTTGCAACAGCCTTCTAACTGGCCTTGTCTCTGCTTGTTCTACTTTAGTGTCTTCTCATCAGAGCAACCAGAGTAATTCTGTTAAAATGACTGTCATAAAGACAGAAAAATGAACGTGTCGGAGAAATTAACTCATTAATTTAATGACAGAACCAGTAAGATGACAGAAAGGTTCACAGGAAAATTCTAAGATGCACAGTAAAATGAGGAATTCTGAAATAAATTTATAAGTAGATGCAAAACAGGGATATCACAGGGTAATCACCAACTGCATTTCACTGGACATAATTTACATTTCTCAGAATAAGATTTAACTGCACTTTCTAGTCATTATGCAGTAACATATACCATGTTTCCCCAAAAATAAGAGCTACCCAAAAAATAAGCCCTACCCCAATAATAAGACTAGTGATGGGTGTGGCTATGCTGTAGGCCATGCATTTCAGCATAAGACATCCCCTGAAAATAAGCCCTAGTGTGTCTTCTTGAGAAAAAATAAATATGAGACAGTGTCTTATTTGCAGGGAAACACACTATAACGTAAAATTTACTCTATTTAAGTGTATGGCTCTATGGTACTAAATGTGTTGGTAATATTGTACAAGTTTCACCTCCATCCACTTCCACAACTCCTTTTATCTTGTGAAACTTAAACTCTGCACTCTTTAAACAATTTCCCATTTTTCCTTCTCCCCAGTTTCGGGCAACCATCATCTACTTCACGGTTTCTGTGAGTTTGATTCCTCTAGGTACCTCATTACATAGCATTGTCTTTGATTGGCTTATCTCCCTCAGCATAATGTCTTCAGGTTCTACCCATGTCCTAGCATTCTGCAGATTCTCCTTCCTTCCAAGACTGAACAGTATTTCACAGTATGGATGTGCCCTGTTCTGTTTCCTCATCCCTCTCCTGAAGTGGGTTTGCGTCCCACTTTTGGCTATTGTGAATAATACTGCTTAATAAGAACATGGGTGTACAAATCTGTCTTCAAGACCTTCTCTTCAATTATTTTGTGTATATACCCAGAAGTGGAACTGAGGAACTGTTTTCCATGGTATCTGCTCCATTGTAAATTCCCACAACGGTGCTCAAGGGTTCCAACTTCTCCACACCCTCCCCAACATGTGTTACTTTCTAGTTTTGTAACAGTAACGATCCTACTGGCTGTGAGGTGTTATCACCTTATAAAATGTATCTTACAATCAAATAATTTTCCATTCTTACTAACATGTTAAACTTATTGACTAAGATGACTTATAAAAATAGGACTTAAAACTATCACCAAGATTTGTCTGTACATTGTTATTTTCATAAAAAATATTTTGAAACTTAGGATATGATACCACAAAATTCTTTTAGAAGCAATGCTACCATGTTGTTGTCAAAGTGGGGATGTATATTTACAAGATTGAGGTGGCACCAAATGTCCTCTTTATATATAGATTCAAAACTGACCTGTGGATTGTGATGCCTGAATAATCTCCCTGGGTAAGTCTACTGCCAAATGGTCGTTACCTGAGCCCTGTCACTTCCTCTAAGTGAGGTCACTCCTTGAGTTCCTACAATTCTGAGACGAGCTTGGGTGAAGGTGAACAGACTTGAGGATTGAGACACCTGTCTGCTGGACTTCTAACCCTAAAGCTCTCGCTAAACTCCTTTCATTTCTAACATTGACGTGTGCCTAATATTAACTAGGCATTTACTAGTAAACTACATTTCCTTTGAATGTCATTGAACTAGCTGCTATATGCAATTCCAACAATATCATCTTTGGTATTGAAAATAGTTATTTCAGCTAAAACAAGGACATGGCCACATACGGTGGAAGGCAAAGTCTGGAGCACCGCAAAGTCTGGAGCACCACAGACTACGGAAATGCTGGCTTAGCCATGAACAGTATCAGTTTCCTTCAATATTTTCTTTCTTTACGTAATTAATTCAAAAATTTGCTTGAAAAACCAAAGAACTTAAAAATTCCTATTTTTCTTCTTTAATCTGTAAGTACAGTCATGCCTCAGTACTGAGGGGATAGGTTTCAGGACCTGCCCCCAACCACAAGTCCCTTATATAAAACGGGACAATGTTTGCATATAAACATATACTCCTTTATACTTACATCTCTAGATTATTTATAATACTGATGTGATGTAAATGCTATGTAAATAGTTGTACTGTATTGTTTTAAAATTTGCGTTTTTACTATTGTATTATTACTTTATTTTTTGAGACAGTCTCACTCTGTCGCCCTGGGTAGAGTAATGTGGTGTCATAGCTCACAGCAACCTCAAACTCTTGGGCTCAAGTGATCCTCTTGCCTCAGCCTCCCAAGTAGCGGGGACTACAGGTGTCAGCCACAGTACCTGGCTATTTTTCAAGATGAGGTATTGCTCTTACTCAGGCTGGTCTTGAACCCCTGAGCTCAAGCAATCCACCCACCTTGGCTTCCCAGAGTGCTGGGTTACAGGCTAAGCCACTGCACTCTTAGCTGTATTGTTATTTTTTATTGTTTTCTTTTTCAAATATTTTCCATTCATGGTTGGTTGAATCTGCAGACGTGGAACACACAGATATGAAGGACCAACTGTAAACCAAAGGTAAAGCCATCATAAAGGAAGGCTTTAAATTCTTCCTGTTGACAAGGACGACATTTATGATGGTATTTACTAGCATGCATATCTTCACTTTTAATTAAAATGTTACAAATATGCTTTGTAATACTAAGGCATGCCTGTCAGTAAAATATTCAGAACACACACTCCCCTACTGCCTTACTGCAGAATATCTGGTTTTAGAGGCAACGAGTGCCTTTCTCCTGATGGATGGCCCTGGTAATACTTTCTTTAAAACTAAAAAGATAATCAAATTATTGCTCAAGTGTCTGAGGCAAAATTATTCTGAAAAATAGAGAAATAACTTATTTGAAATCAATTTCTCTATATAAATTATTTAAAATGTGCTAAGATATTAAAGAATAAGACTTTATATAAAAATTGTTAATATTTAAATCAAAACCACTCTACTCAAATTAGTAAGAATACAGTGTTACTTTATACTAGTAACTATACCAGCATACAGAATAACTGGACTTAATCATTCATTTTTGTTGTGAAAAACAGAATCTTACTCTGTCACCCTGGTTAGAATGCCGTGGCATCATAGCTCACAGCAACCTCAAACTCCTAGGCTTGAGATTCTCTTGTCTCAGTCTCCTGAATAGATGGGACTATAGTGGTGCCCGCCACATCACCTGACTAGTTTTTCTCCTCTTTTTTAGGAGAGAGGGTCTTGCTTATACTCAAGCTGGTTTCAAACTCCTGTCAAGTGACCCTCTCATTTCAGCCTCCCAGAGTGCTCATTACAGGGGGAGCCACTGCACCTGGCCTGGACTTAATAAAGTTGTCACAGGAGACACACACTCTCACACGCATACACTCTCTCTCTCTCACCTTAAAACAAAAAAAGGCTCAGCTGGGTGCGGTGGCTAACGCCTATAATCCCAGCACTTTGGGAGGCCAAGATAAGTGGATTGATTGCTTAAGCTCAGGAGTTGGAGACCAGCCTGAGCAATAGTGAGACCTCATTTCTAGAAATAACTGGGTGTTGCAGCGGGTGCCAATAGTCCCAACTACTTGGGAGACTGAGGCAAGAGGATCACTTGAGCCCTAGAGTTTAAGGTTGCTGTGAGCTATGATGGCAGAGTACTCTACCAAGGGTAATAAAGTAAGACTGTCTCATAAATAAATAAATATATGTCCACAAATCATACATCCTAAGTCACAGTCAATATTTTTACAAGAATTCTGGTTAATCTGGAGATTAAAAAATTTTGAAATGGTAGGAAATGAGTTAAATTTTTCTTTTTTTCAGACAGAGTCTCACTACATCACCCTCAGTAGAGGGCCGTGTCCCCATCACAACATAGCAACCTCAAACTCCTGGGCTTAAGGGAGCCTCTTGCCTCGGCCTCCCAAATAGCTGGGACTAAAGGCACCCACCAAATGCCCGGCTATTTTTTTGTTGCAGTTGTCATTGTTGTTTTTTAGCTGGCCCAGGCAAACCCACCAGCCTCAGTGAATGTGGCACGTGTGCTACAGGAGCTGCCAGGAGTTAAACTTTTAATAAACACTACTTTCTACCACTTTTTTTTTTTTTTTTGCAGTTTTTGGCCGGAGCTGGGTTTGAACCCCCCACCTCCAGTATATGGGGCAGTGTCCTTCCCCCTTGAGCCACAGGCGCCACCCTACTTTCCATCACTTTTGAGTCACCCTTCCTAGACCTGCAAATGCCGTATACTATCAGGCCTGTAAGCAAGAATCAGTTACTAATATTCCCAACAAATCACTCTTTCACTAGATTTTTAAAAACTTTGGGTTGCTTAATGGTACTATGTTTCAGGAATGGTGGCTTATGATCTAAAATTCAGTAAAAGTTGTGAAGTACATGACTTCCTGGGTTTAAAAAATAGTTGACCAGGCATAGTGACTAACACCTGTCATCTCAGTACTTTGGAAAGCTGAGGCAAGAGGATTGCTTGAGGCCAGGAGTTCAAGACCAGTCTGGACAACACAATGAGACCTCATCTCTATGAAAAAAATTTAAAAATTAGCCAGCCATGGTTGTGCACCCACATAGCCTCAGCTACTTGGGAGGCTGAGGTGGAGGTGGAAGGACTGTTTGAGCCCAGGAGGGAGTTAGAGGTTACGGGAAGCTATGACTGGGCCATTCCATTTTAAAAATTAAATGGATGAGAGAGTAAGCTCTGGGTGAGACAGCAAGACCCTGGCTCCAAAAAAATAAATAGATAGACAGATAATTAATTCCTTCAAGGGATCCAGTTTTGCAGAATTTTTAAAATTAACTACTTTTTTTTTAGAAGTTTTAGATTTAGAGAAAAATTGAGAAGACCATACAGAGAGTTCTCACATCCTACATACCCTGTTTCTCCATTAACACTTTATATCAGTCAGTATGGTACACTTGTTACCAGCAGCGTGGCAGTGTGGATGCGTGACGGACTGAAGGCCACGCTCTACTGAGCCTTTCTTAGTTTTCACATGAGGTCCTTTGTCTGGTCCAGGATCCCATTATACTCAGGGTTAGACCAGGACCACGAGTTTGGGGAGGAAGACTACAGAAGTCAAGCACTTTGTTCATCACATTGTACATATTCCTTGAAACATACTCCAGGCATGATGTCACTGTCAGTGTTGACTCTGGTCACCTGGCTGAAGCAGCACCTGTAGACTTCCCCACTGTGAAGCGCTCCCCCCAGACCCGTCTATCCTGCTCTCTTTGAAAGGAGGGCACACACAGCCCCACCAAAGGAGCAGGGAGTTATGCTTTTCCTTGATGAAGACAGAGTATTGACACAGATTACGAGAAGTTATTTTGGACAGGAGATTTGTCTCTTCTTTATTTATTTATTTAGTCGTTTATTCATAATAATACAGACCCATGGATATTTATTTTATACTGACTTATAATCCCACATTACTTCAAATTTCTCTTTTTTATTTTTTTGAAACAGAGTGTCAGTTTGTCACCCTTGGTACAGGGCTGTGGCCTCCTAGCTCACAGCAACCTCAATCTCTTGGGCTCAAGCAATCTTCTTGCCTCAGTTTTTCATTTTTAATAGAGATGAGGTCTTGCTCTTGCTCAGGCTGGTCTCCAACTTGTGAGCTCAAGAGATCTACCTACCTCAGCTTCCCAGAGTGCTAGGATTACCGGTATGAGCCATTGTGCCTGGCCAAATTTCTCTTATTTTCTTGCTCAAATTATTTCAACTTTGACCACTGGGAGCTCTTTTAGCTGGTTCGTATGCTCCTTGGACATAGTCACATCATTGTGCTGTTTTGTTTGTAAATAGCACACCCTTCCAATTGGGGCACTAAACAGTGAAGGCTCTGAGGCGATCTTCAGTATTTCTTGCCCTAGTCCTAGAACCTTGGTTCCTTTCATTTGGAGAAAATACAGATTAAGCATTGCTAATTTGAAAATCTAAATTTCAAAATGCTTCAAAATCTGAAAACTTTAGAGCACCAAGCATGATGCCACAAGTGGAAAACTTCACACCTGACCTCATGCAATGGGTAGGCACAGCTACTAAGACACAGGAGTCTAGTGCACAGATGCCTACAAAACGTGAACAAACTTCAAGTTTAGATTTGGGTCCCATCCCCAAGATACTTCATTAGGTATATGCATATATTCCAACAATCTGAAAAAATTCCAAATCTAAAATACTTCTGGTCCCAAGCACTTCAAATAAGGGATACTCAACCCGTACTAGAAAACCAACATCTGGGTTCTAGGTATGCTCCTATTACTGGGGTGTCAGTGCATCAAGCAGTCTGTTTTTAACTGAAATTATTATGTTACTTTGGGGTGAATCTGCATAAAGCAATATAGAAATAAATTCATATGGAGACCAGGCTAGGTGTGTAGAGTTCTAAAATTAATTAACCTAGGCATTTATCATGAAATAACTCATCTGAAAATTATAAAGGAGACTAAAGTTTTTTAAATATAAAATTGGGACATGTATTTTTTTGTTGGAAAGAGGAAAAGGTAACAAATTCATAATGTCAGAAATATAAAACCATCATTATGGTTTCTGCAGGAAATGAACCTGCCAACTTTTTGGTCTTAGGGCCTCTTTATACTTAATTATTATTTAAGGATTTTTCAAATATCTTTTCTAGTATTGGACTGTACCTGCGGATAATTACCAAATTAGAAGTTAGATATGAAAAGTATATAAAGTATTAATTTATTTAAAATAACCTATTACATATTAACACAAATATTTTATATAATAAAAAAAACCTATTTCCCAAAAAGTTGACTTAAGAAAAAAAAACATTATTTTACATTTCTGCAATCTCTCTTTTTTTAATTCCAGGTTAATGTGAGGATACAAACAACGAAGTTACAATATTTGCATTTGTTAGGTATTCTGCAATCTCTTAATGTGTAGCTTAACAGAAGATGGCTAGAATCTTTTAACTGTAATATGTTGTTTTGGATAAAGTATCTAAGAACATGAAAAGTAATTGGCCATACACAGATATATAGATGAAAAATAAAGTGCTTTGATAATTATTTTAGATGACATTTAATATTCTTTTCTGAGACTACTAAAAGTTAATAAAAAAAATAGTATTTTCTTTTTGTTGTTGTTTGCGAGACAGTCTTACTTTATTGTTTGGATAGAATGCCACGGTATTACAGCTCACAGCAACCAAAAACTCTTGGGCTCAAGCAATCTTCTTGCTTCAGCCTCCTGAGTAGCTGGGACTACAGGCACCAGCCACAACACCCAGTTAGTTTTTCAATTTTTGGTAGAGACTGGGTCTCACTCTTGCTCAAGTTCATTTCAAACTCCTGAGGTCAAATGATCCCCCCCCCACCCTACCCACCCCATCTCAGCCTCCCTAGAGTGCTAGGATTACAGGCATGAGGCACTATAGCAGGCTAGTTTCTTTCTTTCTTTCTTTCTTTTTTTCTTTGAGACAGAGCCTCAAGCTA
>NW_003852520.1:529706-530648 GCF_000181295.1 Otolemur garnettii
GCCGCCTTAGGTGTACATGGCCAGCGCCTTGGCCGCTTGAGCCACAGGTGCCGATCCGGCAGGCTAGTTTCTTAAAGGTTAGTTACAATGTAGACCCTAAAACCAAATCAATGACCTTTCCATGCTCTATTATATTAAAATGTATTGCCAAAACTGATTCAAGAAGAAACAGAAGTATGAATAGTTTTGAAATCTTAAAATTCAATCAGAAATAAAAAAAAAATCCTCTCATAAAGAAATTCCAGGCCCAGATGGCTTTACAGGTGAATTTTGCCAAACATGATAAAAAGAAATCATTTTATAAAAAGTATTCTGGAAAATAGTTATTACTAATTGATTCAGAGAACAGAATCTTTTCATAAGTTTCTCTCAACAGAAAAGTAAAAACTGTAAGGCTGTTCTGGAAGATCCAAGTAGCCTAAAAGGAGCCAGTTTCATGGATCCAAGGCAAAGAGTTGGCCGTATCATTCAAGGAAAGGGAAGCCAGCCTGTGATTAAGATGCCACCAATAACGCCACTTTCAAAAGAAAAAAATTAGGGTCAGCAACCCTAAGCATGTTTTCCTCATACATATGTTTCATATTAAATGCAGCCATGCTTGGTGTGGCCTCACATTTGCTCTGACAGTTTACTAATAAATTGCTTATAACAATCAATTTGTAAGACAGGCTGGGTGCAGTGGCTCATGCCTATAATCCCGGCACTCTGGGATTGCCTGAGCTCACAGGTTCAAGACCAGCCAGAGCAAGAGTGACCCTGTCTCTAAAAATAGCCAAGTATTGTGGCAGGCGCTTGTAGTCCCAGCTACTCGGGAGGCTGAGGCAAGAGAATCGCTTGAGCCCAAGAGTTGGAGATTGTTATAAGCTATGACGCCATGGCACTCTACTGAGGGTAATAGAGTAAGCCTCGGTCTCAAAAAAAAAAAAAAAAGTATCAGACACT
>NW_003852520.1:530877-539553 GCF_000181295.1 Otolemur garnettii
AAAAAAAAAAAAAAAAAAAGAAGAAGGTCAAAGGTCGATGGCTTTTCTGGCTTGGAAACTTTCAGCTGAAAGATCTTCAGTTATCCTTATACTTTTCCCTTTGTACATAATACTTTTCTTACACCTGGATGCTTAAAGAAGTTTCTCCTTCATACTAACACTGGCGAAATTAATTACAACATGTCTATGAGATGCTGTGTTTAGACTGACTCATGCTGGGGTTCTGAAACTATCTACTATCTGAATTTCTGTGTCTCTTGCAATACTTGGGAAATTCTCCCTTGTCATGTCTTGAAGCAGAGAATTTGTGCCTTTGGGACCATTCTCTTCTCCTTCAGGAATCCCTATAATTTGGATGTTTGATTTCTTGGAATGATCCCATAACTCTTTCAGGGAATATTCTGTTCTTTCTCTCCATTTTTCTGCCTCGTTGAATGCTTGGGATAGTTCAAAAGTCTTGCCTTCTTTATCTGAGATTCTTTCTTCACACTGCTCAACTCTATTTCTGAGGGACTCTGCTGTATTTTGAAGCTCCTCAAATACCTTTTCAATTCCTGAAGCCGCTGTATCTTTCCTCATTGTGTCCATATCCTTGGTGACTTTGTATTCACTAATTTCTTGAGACAACTTCGTAACTGTTTTTTGGTTCTCTGTTACCATCTTTTCCTTCAGTCCTATTATCTTATTTGCCATCCACATTCTATTACTGACATTTCAGCCATTTCTCTGTGGATGGAATTCTCTGTTGTATTTTCTTTAATGTCCCCAGGAGGTGTTGATCTGCCCTGATTTTTCATGTTGCCAGAGTTCTTCTGTGATTCCTCCTCATGAGTATTTTCAGCTTCTTCCTCTTCTTCTCTTTATTAATATGTTAATTATTCTTTTCAGTTGAATTGACAGGCTGTCCCTGATGAATCCACTCCTTGCACTTGCAGTGCCACCACTGCACTAAAGCAGAGAAGTGGTGAATCCACAGCCCCAGACAGTGTCTCCAGGGGGACAAGAATCAGTAGGCAGTACTGGCCCAGATCAAAGTCGCTCTGCCAGTGCTGTCTCTGCCCACCAAATCAAGCTCACAAGCTGCCCAGGGCTCACAGGATAGATGCTTATGCACTGGGCACCATCCAGCCAATTGAATGCTGAGGACTGCAGCTCTGTAGACAGAGTAGGCCCAGAGCTCAGACAAAGTCACTCAGGCACTAGGCACCGCCTATCCAGCAAACTCAGGGGGCTGGTGCCGGGTAACAGGGCACAAGTCTAAAATTCAGATAAGATTCACTCAGGCACTGGGCACAGCCCACCCACTTGAGCTCAGACAGCCTCCACACAGTGGAAAGTGTTAATCCAAAGATGCTTAAACCTCGGCCCTGCCCACCCAATCAAGCTCAGAGAGCTGTGCTAGTAAAGGGGGCAGGTCCAAAGTTCAGTCACAAGTCAAAGTCATTTAATTCAAAAGAATGGAAATTATCCCCTGTATTTTCTCAGACCATCATGGAATAAAAGTTGAACTCAACAGCAACTTCATACTCAAATAAAATCTTCATACTCAAATAAAATCATGGAAACTAAATAACCTTATGCTTAATGATAGCTGGGTCATAGATGAAATCAAGACGGAAATCATTAGATTTTTGGGACAAAATGATAATGAACACACAAACACACTCCCCATCAAAACCTGTGGGAGACTGCAAAGGCAGTCCTTAGAGGGAAATTCATATCATTAGATGCTGTCATCAAATAAACAGGAAAAAAGCAAGTCAGCAACCTAATGGGCCATCTCAAGCAATCAGAAAAGGAAGAACAATCTAATCCCAAACCTAACAGAAGAAAAGAAATAACCAAAATTAAAGCAGAACTAAGTAAATTGAAAAAAGAATTATTCAGAAGATCAGTGAAACAAAAAGTTGGTTCTTTGAAAAGATTAATAAAATGATAAACCCTTGACTAGACTAACCAGAAACAAAAAGCCAGAAAGACTTTAAAATCTTAAATAGACCAGTATCAAGTACTGAAAACTATACAAAATCTCCCCAAAAAGAAAAGCTCTGGACCAGATAGTTTCACACCAGAATTCTAACAAACCTTCAAAGAGGAACTACTTCCTATAATGCATAAACTTTTCCAAAACATAGAGAAAGGAGGAATCCTCCCCAACACATTCTATGAGGCAAATAACACCCTGATCCCCAAACCAGGAAAGGACCTAACAAAAAAAGAAAACTATAGGCCAATATCATTAGTGAATATCAATGCAAAAATATTCAACAAGATATCAGCAAACAGAACACAACAACACATTAAAAAGGTTATACACCATGATCAAGTTGGTTTTATCCCAGAGACACAGGGTTGGTTTAACATACGCAAATCTATAAATATAATACACCACATAAACAGAATCAAAAACAAAGACCACATGATTCTTTCAATTGATGCAGAAAAGGCTTTGACAATATCCAGTATTCTGGACACTCAAGTAAATAGGCTTAGAAGGAACATTCCTTAAGCTGATAGAGGCTATCTACAGCAAACCCACAGCCAATATCATATTGAATAGAGTAAAACCGAAAGCTCTCCCACTCTATCCTATTTCATAGAAAGCACTCCCACCTGAACCAGACAAGGATACCCACAGTCTCCACTGCTATTTAACATAGTGTTGGAAGTCCTAGCCATCGCGATCAGGCAAGAGCAGATCAAAGGAGTTGAAATGGGGGCAGAGGAGGTCAAAATCTCCCCCTTCACAGATGACATGATGTTATACCTGGAATATCCCAGGAACTCAACTACAAAGCTCTTAGAAATGATCAAGGAATATTGCAGCATCTCAAGTTACAAAATCAATACCCACAAATCAGTAGCTTTTGTATATGCCAACAACTGTCAAGCCAAAAACAAAATCAACAACTCTATTCCTTTTACAACAGCACCAAAGAAGATGAAATACCTGGGAATATATCTAACGGAAGATGTGAAAGATCTCTATAAAGAGAATTATGAAACTCTGAGAAAGGAAATAGCAAAAGATGTCAACAAATGGAAGAACATATCATACTCATGGCTGGGAAGAATCAACATCATTCAAATGTCCATACTACCCAAAGCAATCTATAGATTTAATGTAATTCCCAGCAAAGCAACAATGTCATACTTTAAAGCTCTTGAAAAAATAGTACTTTGATTCATATGGAACCAGAAAAAAACCCAAATAGCAAATACAGTTCTTAGAAATAAAAACAATTCTGGAGGCATCATGTCTGTAGCTAGACTTCAGGTTATATTATAAGGCTACAGTGATCAAAACAGCATGGTACTAGCACAAAAATAGAGATACAGATCTATGAAATAGGATAGAGAATCTAGAGATGAACCCAACCACGTATCATCATTTAATTAAACCTAACAAAAATATGCAATGGGGAAAAGAATCCTTATTTAACAAATGGTGCTGGAAGAACTGGTTATCCACATGCAGAAGGCTGAAACTAGACCCACAGCTCTCACCAATGACAAAAATTGATTCTTGATGCATAAAAGATTTAAATTTAAAACACAAAACAATAAAAATTCTAGAAGAGAGTGTGGGGGAAACACTTGAAGACACTGGAAAAAAATTATGAGGACAATCCCCCCTCACAATTGCAGCAACCAGAAAAATAAATAACTGGCATTTGATCAAGCTAAAAAACCTTTGCACTGCTAAGAGCACTACAACAAACAAAGCACTCAGCCCCAGAATGGGAGAAGAGTTTTGCATGTTATGGAATCTGACAAAGGCCTGATAATTAGAATCTACAGAGAACTCAAATTAAGCAATAAGAAAAGTACAAACAACCCTCTCTGTAAGTGGACAAGAGATTAGAACAGAAACTTCTCTGAGGATGACAGACGAATGGCCAACAAACACATGAAAAAATGCTCATCATCTTTAATCATCAGAGAAATGTAAATCAAAACCACTCTAAAATATCACCTAACCCCAGCAAAATTAGCCCACATCACAAAGTCCCAAGACACCAGATACTGGCGTGGATGTGGAGAGAAGGGAACACTTCTACACTGCTGGTGGGACTGCAAACTAATACAGCCTTTTGGAGAGAAGTATGGTGAACCCTCAAAGATCTAATTATAGACCTTCCACTTGACCCTGCAATCCCATTACTGGATATCTACCCAGGAGAACAAAATCATTTTACCACAAAGACATTTGCACTCAAATGTTTACTGCAATTCAATTAATAATTGCCAAGTCATGGAAACAACCTAAGTGCCCATCAACCCATGAATGGATCAATAAACCATGGTATATGTATACCATGGAATATTATGCAGCCATTAAAAAGATGGAGACTTTACATTTTTTACATTTATCTGGATGAGCTGAAATACATTCTTCTTAGTAAAGTATCATAAGAATGGAAAGATACAATGAAGAAGAATGGACTATCCAATGTACATCATACCAATATGAAATCAATATATAAACAATTCCAAGTTCCTAGGAACAATAAAACACTATGATAGTCTAGTTCAGGGAAAGAGGGAAGTGGGAGGGGGGAGAGGAGAGTACCTATGGCAGAGAGAGGGAGGGCATGAGGTGGAATCTCACCGAATGTGCACACTGTGAGGGTGTACAACACACTCCCAGGTGAGGGGCTCTTCAACAATGTAACTTTACCCTGGAAGTGAGAACAATGTAACCTAAATAGTGTACCCTCATATTAATTTGAATAAAGTTTATAAAAAATAATAAGCAAACCAAACCCAGAGATTTATAAAAAAGAAAATCTATTTATGGATTCGGTTTATCCCAGGAATACTGGTTAGCCTAAATTGCAAATCAATGTCACTGATCACATCAATAGATAATGAGAAAAATTTCAATCACCTCTAGAGTTAGCAAATGGGAAGCCTTTCAAATTAACTCAACATCCATTTATGATTTAAAAAACAAAAATCTTTTAGCATATAAGAATAGAAAGGAACTTCTTTAAACTTTATAAAAGATGTCTTTAAAAAAAATCTGAGCAAGCATCATTCTTAATGGAGAAAGGTGAACGCGTTTCTTTTGTGATCAGAAACATGAAAATCCGAAACTGTGAATATCTACACACGTCTAAAGGGTATGGAACAGGTCAGAGGTAGATAAAGTGACCAATGGTTCAAGAGATACCAAAACAAAACCAGCCATATGTGAAACCTGATCATAGGGGGATTTGCAGATCAGGGAAAAATGAAGGACGACGTCAAGAAATGGGACTGGGATCACCAATTATCCATATGAAGAAAATGAAAGTTTATCCTTTATCTCCCACTCTCAAAAAAAATCACTTGCTAAGAGATTTAAGTATTAGATTTAAGTATTATTTAAGGGACTTTTTTGGGGGGGAGGGACCAGGAAATTTAAATATATATATATATATATATATTTTTTTTTTTTTGAGACAGAGCCTCAAGCTGTCCCCCTGGGTAGAGTGCCGTGGCATTACAGCTCACAGCAACCTCCATCCTGGGCTCAAGCGAGTCTCCTGCCTCCGCCTCCCAAGTAGCTGGGACCACAGGCGCCCGCCACAACGCCTGGCTGTTTTTTGGTTGCAGCCGTCATTGTTGTTTGGCGGGTCCGGGCTGGGGATTCGAACCCGCCACCTTAGGTGTACGTGGCTGGCGCCTTAGCTGGTTGAGCTATAGGCGCCGAGCCTAAATATATATTTTTTAAATCCACAAAAACACTGGAGTATGCTTCACTTAGAAACATTTTACAGGACTAATAACTACAATGTCTAAACAATATAATTTGCATTTTGGATGCAATTATGTCATAAAATTTCAAATAATCAGTTTATAAATTTGTTGCTTTTACTTCTACAAAAATATTCATTTAAATCCACGAGTTACAAAATTAATTTCCAAAACTCTACAGATTATAAACTATAATTGAGTTTTAGTTACATAGCAAGTGAAAAACTTAACTGAACCATTATTTGAAAATACAACACATTAAGTCATTTTTACAGTATAGGCACCAATTAAAATAATTTTCTTGGCATATGATACCACAATAATGTTCTCAAGATTTTTTTTAAAAGAGGATGTAATGGCCACTTTGACTAAAAACTAAATTCTTTACCTGAAGAACATTTTTCTTTTAATATTTGGCATTTATTCTGATAAAAATGACGTGTAAAAACCAAATTGTGCAGATCCAAACAGTAAAAAATTAACTATCAAAACTAATTCATATAAATAATTCTACAACTACTGATATACAGCCCCAGTTCAGATCTTAAGCAGACATAATATATATATTGGGCTTAAAAGAAAAACATATTACCCACTTAATAATTCCATAAATATAACTGAAAATTAATTATACAATCAAACTTACCCTTGAATGGACAAAAATCATCTTTTTTTTTTTTTTTTGTCGAGACAGAGTCCCACTCTGTGTCCCTGAGCAGAGTGCAGTGGCTTGGTAATTCACTGCAACCTCAGACTCCTGGCTTGTGGGCATTCCGCCGTCTCAGCCTGCAGAAGCCACCGGGATTATAGGAGCTCGCCGTGGCGCCTGGCTGGGTTTTTCCATTTTTTTCATGAGTCGGGGTCTCACTTTCACTCAGGTGAGTCTCAAACTCCTGAGCTCCAGCAATTCTCTCTCCTCAGCCTCCCACAGAGCTGGGATTACAGGCGTGAGCCACCACACCCAGCCATAAATCATCTTGGACTATGGTTATTTTCATATGAACCAGAAAACGCTCATTTAAATACTCTTTCCAAAAAAGAACAAATGATGCTCATGTACCGATAATTACGAAGAATAAAACTATAAACAGTTTATAGCACAATTCACTACCATAACAAAAATATGTCAGGTATTTAATCACCTGACAATTGCTTTTTCTTAACTCCAAATCCAAACATATAATATGCAATTGGGGCTGAAGATTTAAAAATGAAGCCATGCTAATTCTTCCAGTATTATCAAAAACCCATCCTTAACTAAATGATGTTGCTTGAAATTTCTAACCACGTTAAATAAGGGTAATTGCCTCTAAAGAGAAGGTAAATTTTGCACACCAAGAGGCACTTCTGCTGCTCCATCTCGCCTGTGCCTGCTTCAGACATGGGGCTCTCAAACGTCACCATCACTGAGCTTCTGGGAACATCATCCCAACTTGGTAGAAGAGTCAATACTTTTGCAGATTTCATTTCTAAGAGCTTATTAAAAACTTCCATTTTAACAAGGTACAACTTATTTCCACCTCCCCACCGATAGTCATTTTTAGCTTTTTGAAGCCTGATATTTACTTAAGTTGGATATTTAAGATCACTTTGAAAGATCTACATGATTTGTGAGTGTACAATCAAAACGTGAAAGGTATTCATCCTAGTAACTTAAGAAATAACAATACCTAAAAGCAAAACTGTATCTCAACATTTACTAGAACACAGATGAAACTATAGTATTAAAAGCTGTCCCTTACAAAATAATCTCTTTAAAATAGAAAATGATAAACACCATCACAAAATAGCTGAACAGCTTCTTCCAAATCTTCAATGTCGCAAAGATCCAAAAGGCACATGGAGCTCAGGAATTAAGCATTGCTAAGTGTGAAGTAGCTTTGGTGGGTTTCTTTGAGTCCATGTGAAACAAAACCCAATTATAAATTCCTTGGGAGGATTCATCAGCTGAACACTTCTGAAATTTTTCAATTAATTTCTTCACCATTTTGTCTGTAATGCCAGGACAGGCAGCTTTAGCCATAGCAATACTTTTCTCGAGTTCTTCAATTGCCTGATTCCTGCTAGCATTATTTTCATCCTGCTGTTTAAGCTCAGCAAATGGAGGTGAGATTATCATTGACAAACAGCTCAGGGTTTGCGCAAGATCTTGTTCTGCGCCATTCTCTAGTTTCTTTGCATCAGGCTTCTGCCGCACAGCGGTAAAGCTCCACTCAGGGTGAGTATTATTCTCCTCACTTGTGGATTCCGAATCAGAGCCCTCAGAATCCGAATCCTCATCACTGTGTCCTTCTGCCTTCCATCTTTTAATCAATCTATCAGTTCAGTCAGATAAGAAGTCCTCTTTGAATTTTTCACAATGAATTTGTGTTTCAGAAGTTCTTTAGCTATAGGACAAAATGAGGGATCTTTGTTCAGGCAAGCATCAATGAACTCCTTAAAAGACTTAGTAAAGTCTCCAACAAGAGTTGGAGGGTTGTTTTTTGGAATAAGAAACAGAACTCGCACTGGATTCATATAGAGTTAGGTGGCTCTCCCTTGGCCAGTTCAATAGCAGTAATTCCCGGTGACCAAATGTCAGCTTTTGAGTCAGAAGCTGACTGTTGAATAACTTCAGGAGCCATCCAAATGGAGTTCCCACGAAGGTATTTCTTTTAATTTGTGTATCTGTCAGCTGGCCAGCAATTCTGAAGTCAGCAAGTTTAACATCTCCTTGTTCTCAGAGCAAGACATTGGCAACTTTTATGTCTCGGTGAATTTTCTTCTCTGAATGCAAACAGTCCAGACCTTTCAAAATTTCCTTCAGCGTGGTAGCAATCTGGAACCCATCAAAAGGACCAGCTCGAAGAAGATCCAGTGCAGAACCACCGCCTAGGTATTCCATTACTATCCACACCACCCAGGTATTCCATTATTATCCACACCACCCAGGTA
>NW_003852520.1:539643-543786 GCF_000181295.1 Otolemur garnettii
ACCACCCAGGTATTCCATTACTATCCACACCGCCCAGGTATTCCATTATTATCCACACCACCCAGGTATTCCATTACTATCCGTAACTTGGAACCCTTAAGTGTGACCCACAGTATTTTGTTACATATGAGCTGTCACACTGACTCAAAATAGTTATTTCTTACTGAATGTCTTCTATTTCATCTTTGGCTTCCACAAGGTCTATGATTTTATTAACAACCACTTGCTGAGTACGGTTATTAATTCCTTTGAAAACTTGTCCAAATGAGCCTTTCCCAATGCGTTCTAATTTTGTGAACAATTCTTCTGGATCAGCTATATTATTCTGCATCCCAGGCACTTGGACGGCCACTGGTGAGTGGGCCATGAAGGCATCTGATACTGCTTTGCGCTGCTTATATGTTGGTGGCGCCTTGGCTTCGGACTGGCTTCTCCTCCAGGGTAGCTCGGTGGCCCTCCCGGGCTTTTCACTTGGGGTCTTTCCAACGCCCGCCAGCTGCTGTGGCTGCCGCCTCCGCTGCTGCTCCTGTTCCTGAATGCGCTGTGCTGTGTGTGGCTGTTGCTGGGACCTGGGCTCGAGTGATCTATTTAAGGTTTTAGTTGCTAATTTAAGGAAGACTATCTGTATGACCTCTGGGTAAGAAAGAATTTCTGAAGGTGAACTATAAAGGAAAAAAAGTGTATGTTTAACTGTATTATAATGAAGGACTGTTGTGAGGCATATACAAGGTCTGACAATTAAGTTCACAAACTCATCCTAGAAAAACTAGAATACCTCATTACTAAGTACTACTACAGTCACCTTTCAAGTATTCCCGTTGGCCATCTGATAATCATAGTGACATTCAGCAATGAGGTATGTAACAATTTTAGGAGGATGAATTTGTGAACTTAATTATCAGATCTCCAAATGACAATAGCTCTGATGACCATTCCAGAAAAAGAGTTCCAAATGCTTTGAAGGGCAGACTAGGCCCTGGCGCTATGCAGAGCTTCCTGACAAGGGGAGGACCTGAGCGGTGACCACAGTGATACTCAGCAACGAGGTGTGTAGCACTTTTTCTAGGACGAGTTCACGAACTTAGTTTTCCAACCTCCTATGTAAACTGATTATACTCTGTTGTACTGGGGATGGGGGGCGGGGATTGCAGGTTTATAGAGAATGCCATCAAGTTATTAATCAATGTATACATGAGAAACACCCCATAATCCACTGAATTCAGAAATCAAATCGTTTCTTCAATTTCCCTCCATATTTTATAATCAATTAAAGAGCAATCATGCCAAACAAGGAGACTGAATAATAGGATGCTAACATAAATATACAAGGCTGCCACTGGTCCAAGTACTTCATATCTTAAATACATTACACATGTATGGCTTCATTTAAAATCAATACATTATTTGAATTTGAAAACAAAAACAAAAAACGAAAATATCACATGGTGGAGTGTCTGTGTCAATGTCTATCTAGATCTCATTTCAAGTATTAGCAATGATGCCCACAGTAAAATCTAAACAGGGCACGTCAGTTTGACCCTTAATTGTCCTTGAATCATTATTTTTACTAAATAGACTTACTTGTCAGAATGTCAGAACCACTTTGGATGTTTCAAGAAAGAAACATTCAATGCATTACGATAAGATCTCCCTTGAAAAAAGAGCTTTAAAAAAAATGGACTAAGTAGATTATATGTATTTATGTGTGTGTGTGTACATATATATATACACACACACTTTTTTTTTTTTGAGACAGAGTCTCATTGTGTCACCCTGTGTAGAGTGCTGTGACATCATAGCTCAGAGCAACTTCAAACTCTTGGGCTCAAGCAATTTCTCGCCTCAGCCTCCCAAGTAGCTAAGACTACAGGTGCCCACCACATGCTGGGCTATTTTTAGTGGCGGGGTCTCGCTCTTGCTCAGGCTAGTATGGAACCTGTGAGCTCAGGCAATCCACCTGCTTCAGCCTCCCAGAGTGCTAGGATTACAGGCGTGAACCACCATGCCCAGCCTAGGCAACATATTTTTAAGACTTTCCAAACAACTCTGAAATTAAAATGCCAAAGAAATACACAGTTACAAGGAACACACTATTCACTTGAGGAACTATAAACATAGAATGCATGACTGAAAAGGACGAATTAGAAAGATAATTTTAAAAAAAATGAACATATATGTCTATAAAGCAAAATATAATCATTCCCATTTCCTCTATCATCAAAGCCCCCTTCCCCTTATCCCTCTCCCTGCCACACACACAAGGTGGATATTTTCCATCTGAACTGTAAGCCTGGCTCACACGAGAATAAAATGATTTTAAGCACATGCAAGCTCCAGTGCCTGTGGTTTCTGCACACTGCCCACACAGCACTCTGCGAGCATGTGACCAGAAGAAAGGATGCACATCACAGCACATTCCTCCCCTCCGTGCACACGTCAAGAACTCGCCTCTCTGCTGCATTCTTCCCCAAACAGCAGAGTCACCTTAGCAACCCTATGTTCCTAATGTAGACAGCTGGTCCATTTAAAGTCAGTCTTCTTGGCAGGGAAAACGCTTGTTCTTCAAATCGGGAGAGAGAGGAGAGGTTTTCTTTTCAATAACATTACAGGGGTTGATTTAACTTGATTAGCACTTTTGTTTTGTGGCAGCAATTTGTGTTGAATTTCCGCCTATTCTATTTCTTCTTTTTTTATCTAAAAGCAAGTATCTCCCCCCAAAATAAAATCATGCTAGCTCATGCAACTCTAAGAGGGGAACATGAAACAAAAAGTTATCTAAATAATTCTTCTTTTATTAAATTATGAACATACCTATGTTTTTGTGGGTACAGTTCAACTTCAGTTAAATTAAACTAGAGTACCTGAAGCCTATTTTACAAGAGTACATGTCAAATCCACTAAGTATAGAGTATAAATGTCTTAATACAATAATTAAGAAAGTACGGTGAAGGCTATGTTAACTAGTTTGTTCTAAGTATTTCACATTGTATATAAAACCAGCACATTGTACCCCATAAATGCATTAATGTACACAGCTATGATTTAATTTAAAAAAGAAATCAGAGTCCGAAGATGTCTTTTTTATATTAGTTTTGAATAAAAACACTGTAAAACTTCACAGTCCCCTAACTCCAAGGTATTAAATAGACTATCAGCCATATCCCTTTATTCTATCAAATACATGTTAAAGTTCTCGTAATCTTTCTAGAGGCTCAAATGTAAGCAAGGTGCTGAAACCAAGTGGTTAATTTATCCAAGAAACTGAGAGAAACTTTGGAGAAACTTAGAACCTAGAATAGCACTCAATTACTCAAAACCAATCTAGATCTCTGCCTGTAACATTAAAGTTGGGTCTGAACCAAATTAAGCCTCTCAGGATAAAAGATAGTGGTTTATAATCCAGTAGACCTGATTTCCCCCCCAGTCTTTAGGGGAGGTTAGTATACGGTATTTTGAAATACAGGAGATCAAATTGCTTGTTTCATAGCCGCGAAGGAACTCTAATCTTCTATCCATTAAAGCCAGAAATGTAACTTTTAAGGGAAGTAAACGAGCATGTTCAAAACTAAAAATACCGAAATTTATGGCATTCATTCTACATTGTAAATATTTATGAAATATTCTTCTAAAACAGAGGGAGACCAAATCCGTGCTAATTTAACCTATAAGGTTAAGTGAATACCATCTACATTAGTCACTGCTTATATTTTTGTTTGTGTATGTTTATGAGTGTATATGTATATGTAGAAGTTTAAGTTTTTTAAACTTCTCAGGCCATGAGGTTCTTCCTGGTTAGATATTAATTGCATCTTCTCTATAAGGCAAAGTATCATTTGGCAGTGTGGCAGTATAGATTAGTGAAAAGAACCTATACATGAATTCTACTACTGGTTTCCTCATTTAAAAAATAAGAATACTATTTGGGGTGGTGCCTATGGCTCAGTGAGTAGGGCACCGGCCCCATATACCGAGGGTGGGGGGTTCAAACCCAGCCCCGACCAAACTGCAACAAAAAAATAGCCAGGCATTGTGGCAGGCACCTGTAGTCCCAGCTACCCGGAAGCTGAGGCAAGAGAATCATCTAAGCCCAGGAGTTGGAGGTTGCTGTGAACTGTGTGATGCTGCCACAGCACTCTACCAGGG
>NW_003852520.1:543999-548449 GCF_000181295.1 Otolemur garnettii
TTTTTTCTTGCAATTGTCATTGTTATTTTAGCTGGCCTGGGCCAGGTTTGAACCCACCAGCCTCAGTATATGTGGCCAGCACCCTACCCATGGAGCTATGGGCAACACCCAAGAATACTAGCTATTCTACTTACGCAGGGCTGAGGTAACAAATTAAAGTGAAAATAATGAAATGACTGTACCATACAAAAGACTCAAAAATTAAAGAAACCACAGAACTAGGACTATGATGCCTAATGTCTAATTCTCTGAATTATTATTTTTTGAAAAGGATAGCGAGAGTGTTCAACAATGCACAGGACACCAACTCTCTATCAACTTCCAGAGTTTCTGACCTTCCCTCCAAAAAGCTCATAAATACTTAAGTGTTAATATACAAATAACTACTTCTTTCAAAAACCCTCAAGCTTGGTCTAACTTTAACAGACATGTGAATTCCCTTACTGCTATGGTTTGAATGTGTCTCCTCCAAAATTCAGCCACTGAAATTTTAATGGCCGATGTGGTAAGATTAAGAGGTGGGGACTGTAGGAATGTTTCGGTCATGAGGGTCCTTCCTTGTGAACAGGGTTCGCTCACTGTTAGTCTCACTTGTCCTTCCACCTTCTGCCATGTGTGGACACAGCATTCTCTCCCTCTGGAGGATGGAACCCTCCCCAGACAACCAAACTCCTAGCACCTTGGTCTTACACTTCTGAGCCTCCAGAATTTGTGCTCTTTATAAATTACCCACTCTGTGCTATTTTGTTATGTAGCACAAACAAAGACACTTCCCTATTTCTATTCCTCCATTCAATCACTCCACATTTTTCCCCACCCCCAGAAATAAAGCACCCCTAAGATGCTCACCTCACACTTGATAAACTGCTCCCAACAAGGTACTCTCAACTTCTTCCACCAATGGAAACCCCTTCCAGATCTGATCGCTGCTGGCATTATCCTCTACTTAGGGGCCAGATCCGTCCTCTCACGAGAGTTTGTCCTTCTCCTCTTTACCCCACTGGGAACACCATCACCACAGACTTGGAGTTTCTGAAGTTCCCAGATGATTTCTAGTGCGGGGATCAAACAGAAAGTGTGCCTCCTGATAACACACAAGTACAGATAAAACTGTGTTTCTGTGCCCCAAATTTAGAACTGGTAATTGTATTGGTAATTATTCCTTTCTGATTCCATGTTAGATTCAGCAATGAGAATTCAAAGAAGAATTTTCTTTGAAGTAGAAGAAAAATAAGATATTCAAACATAATATAATACAGAAATTAGTAAGTGATAGGTAATAGGAAGGTTCCATATTAGTCTTTTTATGGACTAACACTGATACCTTAGTGTCTTAATACTCTATTTCTAGGAGAAAAAGACAGGTTTTTATTAAACTCCAGCACCCTTTTCTCTGACTATTCCATCAAACTGTTAGATAAGCAGCCTACTAAAACAGATGTTTATATATTTTGTCTCTCACTCTAAACTTCCATGGCACCTAATTCACATTCTTTAATTTCAATTCTGATATAAAGAAATGAGCACAAATTGGTCTTTTCCTAACTGTCCATTTTAAGGTCTCTTGCACATTTACAGAATCTTACATTTATCAGGCTCATTTTAATAAACATCAACCTGGAATACAACATACCAGTTGGATAAAACAAACTAGATGAACACTCAGCAACGTGGCCAGATCTTGGGAACGGGGAGGACAGTGGAACAGAGCACAAGAATTAGCTTTTATATTTATGTATGTCATATCCTAGTCAAGGAGAGGGCTTTATCCCTATAGGATCCTCAGATTAGCATGGTGTAGAGTGCCATATTCTCTTTCTTGTATTTATTTTTTATATAAATTAAAATAAAGCACATAAAATAATAATACCTTTTCTAGTACAAAACCGTATCAAACACTAAGATCATTTGCATAGAGAATGAATATAAACGGAGGAGAAGAAAGGTGCTCTCATCAACAGCGGTGATGGACATGACACAGGGAGGAGCACCATTAACCCGACACTCCTGGATGGAGGTTAACTAGTGAGTCAGATGAAGTTAGCCTCTTTCATAATAAATAAGTAACCGAAACTTCAAACAAAATTGTGGTTAACAGAATACATAACATATAATTTATCATTTCAATCATTTTTTGAAAGTGTACAAACATCTTTTTAAGTTGTCACTGTCCTTTTGATATCATTAAGTAGGTAGCAGGGTAATAACTACATAAATGTGAATTAATCTTCCCCTGATATTTTTTAACTCTAAAAATAATAATTATGAATGTTTCTGAGTACATACATACATACATAACTAAATGATGTGTGTGTGCCCCACACCCCACTTTTTAGCTCCTTCAGTGAGCAGTGTCCTGGAAGATTAGACAATGCTACCCCTAAGTTCTAGTCCTTCCCTCAACCTCCTACAAGTGTAAGAAAAAAATAGTGAAAAAAGTTTTCTAGGAAACCTGGAAAGAATCTTGGTAATTTGCTCTTCCCTTTTCCTCCTTAGCTAACGGGCCCCTTTATTTTAAACTTTTGCTTTTGGTGAGTAGGATAAAAACTGACTTGATTAACTAAATCTACAGCAGTTTCAAAAAAAGGGAGAAAGGTGTGTTTCAGAGTACAGGTTCCCCTTAGGACATGAGATACTGAAAAAGAAAAACATATAAGAAACAGAGGTATTGGCTCGCTACCCATAGCACAGTGGTTACGGTGCAGCCACATGCACTGAGGGTGGCAGGTTCGCACCTGGCCCAGGCCAGCTAAATAACAATGACAACTGTAATCAAAAAATAGCCAGGTGTTGTGGCGGCACCTGTAGTCCCAGTTACTCAGGAGGCTGAGGCAAGAGAATGGCTTCAAGCCCATGAGTTTGAGATTGCTATGATGGTACCCTACCAGAGTGAGAAAGTGAGACTCTAACTAAAAAAAAAGAAGAAGAAGAAAAAAAGAGAGTTATCAATCTTTATAATTCACTTTATAAGCATTTCCAGATGACAGGCTGAATTAATTAATCAGTGATCACTGCTACCTATCTCAAAAAAATCCTGAGAAAATTTAACCAAAGTAACTTTTTAAAGCTGCCAAGCATCTGATTTCAAGGTAAATTTCACCTTTCAGAAATCTACATATAATAATATAAATCAATGGTGACTCAAAATCCATTGTAAAGGTAATCATTCAGAAATTTGTTTAAAAGTGTGTGAGTATAAATATGTATATATATGTATTCATTAATTTTTTATTATCTACCTGGTAGGAAGCATTCTGCTTTTAAACTAAATGTGGGGGTTATACAATTTCCATAGATAGTAACATAAATAAACAATGTCCTCTAATTTAAACCCCTTAAGACAGCTTCTATAAATCCTCTACTCCCCAAAGTCACTTTTGTAGTAAATTCTGAGGTAGTAAAAGAGTAGCTAATAAATTTGTGAGAACCATGAAATAATCAATAAAAGATACAAAATAAATACATGAGAAAAGAGTTTTTTAAAAATCAAGGGCAATCAAACTTATATTCAACTATATTTGTTGTATTACTGTATTAACGGTTTCTTACCTTGTGCAATTCTCTTCTGAGAAAAACAGATACAATTTTGTTCCTAAAAACATTTCAGATATAAAGTTAAAATGTTAGCTTCAAAAAAGTCTCTTAAAAACAAAAAGTTACAAAATGCTAACATACTACATTCAGAATATTATGATACTTGACATTACCAAAGCTTAAGAGATGGTAGGTCTCTAACAATAAAAGTAGTTTTTATAAAAATGTTTATAAAATTTATTACTTTATATTATTTTTGTAATGCTTATTTAATAAGTTTTATTATTAAATACTTATTTGGATGTAAAATTATGGTTTTAAAAAATACATAGAACAAAGACTGAAATGAAAAATATCCAATAAATACTACTTACTTATTCTCCTGACTGAGTATCAAATCACCTTTCTAGGTACATAATGGTATGTGACACATTTTCATATTCTAAAATATCACTAACTCAAAAGGTTTACACTTCCCAAGCCTTGACATTCTGAAGGTTATTTTTTAAAAGTGTAATCCATATAACATAAAATTCATCTCTTTAAACAGTGTTTTTTAACATATTTACAAAGTTTTACCCCCATCTAATTCCACAATATTTTTAGTACCCTATTAAAAAATTCCATACTGGGGCCGAGTACAGTGGCTCAGGCCTGTAATCCCAGCACTCTGAGAAGCCGAAGTGGGTGGACTGCCTGAGCTCACAAGTTTGAGATCAACCTAGGCCAAAGTGAGAGATCTTGTCTCTTAAAAAAAAAAAAAAAAAACTGGGCGTTTTAGTGGGTGCCTGCAGTCCCAGCTACTTCGGAGGCTGAAACAAGAGAATCACATAAGCCCAAGAGTTCAAGGTTGCTGTGAGCTGTGATGGCCACAGCACTCTACCAAGAGCAACAAAGTGAGACTCTGTCTCAAAAA
>NW_003852520.1:549184-550881 GCF_000181295.1 Otolemur garnettii
AGGTCTCACTCTATATCAGGCTGGTCTCAACCTGTGAACTCAGGCAATTCACCCACCTCAACCTCCCAGAGGGCTGAGGTAACAGGTGTGAGCCACCGTGCCCGGTGACTTTTCTGATGACCACCATATTTTTTTACTAAATGTTGTTCAAAGTAGATAAAATAAATAACTATAAAGTTTCAAAGACATGGCCACACTTACCAATCTGGTTGGAACGCCACAGCTGCATCTTATGTTATGGCAAATGGATTGTTTCATCACTTTTGCATCTGGGCATATACTTCTTAATGGTCATTTCTGAAATAAAAGTACAAGTATTAAGGACGTTATTCTTGAACATATTATTGTGTTATAACACTTTATAAGCAGTTAATTACAATTAGGATAATTACCTAAATTGTAGTGACCAGAGAGAAGTATTAAAACATTTCTTAAGCAACCTTCTAAATAAAACACATTAAGAACAGGGGTGAGAGGTGAGGGGGGAGGGCAGAAGACAGGCGGCCGTCCATAGTGCAGGGCAGGGCGCTCCAGTCCTCTGAGCTTCCTCCCAGTGGGACCTTGCGATTCCTGAGTACCACTTACAGACAGGGGAAAAACAGGAGGCAGGGGAGCTAGTGAAAAAGGGAAGACATACATGGGAGCCCTAAAACTGTACATTTTGAATAGAATACATGGTGAATTTATTATGTTTCTCTACTTCCCCCTACACCTAGAGTGTAAGCCCCAGAAGGGCATTTTTATTGGTTTTATCTACCAATATCTTTTAAGCACCTAATACAAAGACTGCCATGCCAGGAGTGTTCAGTAAATATTTAACTGAACAATGAATAAAATAATGAATTAGTTAACTTCAATTGATGAAATATTTAACCTTCCAGTATTTTAAAACAGTAAAGTCTCAAAATACCATTTCTTTCATAGTAACCCCTTTGTTGCTGACTGCCAACATCATCACTGTTTTATCCCCAATAAACAATCAAGACATAAACTGCAATGTTCAAGGAACCAAAACAAAGGGAATGTCACTTTGTAATGTTGTCACTGTACCTTCAGTAAAGACTTGTAAGAGAATTGTGGAATGTGCAATTTTGCTAAATATTGCCAAATAGGGTAGGTGATCTTTTTCTTTTTTAAAAACTGCATGCTCTTTGAGGTACTTGTGGAGACAGGACTACAAAAGGAAATTTTGATAAGGAGTGAAAAGTTGCTATTATAACAGGTCTCAAGACCAACCCTCAAGGAACCCCTAAGTAGTTCTCTACTTCACATCCTATTGCTGAATAGCATTCCATTAAATGTTAGTTTTTGTAAAACAAAAACTCAGGAAAATGCAAATATAAATACAGATTTGCTTTCTTTTTTCCTTTCAAAAAGCAGCCCTGAAAGGATAAACCAAAACCACTTTAAAATGGTTATCTATTTTAAGCAGGGTGAAAGAAATGGAAGGTAGACGTATAAGAAATACTTCAGTTTACAGTTTTTACTTTGGAAACACTTTAAAATAATTTAAAATACAAAATAAATTCAAAAAGAAAACAATTCTGTGAGAGTAAGAAGTAAACTGAAACAAAGTAGACTATACATATAAATTTGGTGGCATAACCACACATAAAATTACTCCAGACACTTTTAAACAACATTTTAATAGCATATCCTCTGCATGCTCTAACTAGAAGGCAAAAAAAAAAAAAAAA
>NW_003852520.1:550901-574327 GCF_000181295.1 Otolemur garnettii
AAGAAGAAGGAAAAAAAAGAATATTTTATTGGCTGAGGCAAGAGAATCTCTTAAGCCTAAGGGTTTGAGGTTAAGAGTAGAATGCCACGGCACTCTACTGAGGCGGACATGTGTCTCAAAAACAAAAAAGAAAAAAAGAAAAGAAAATTTTGGCTCAGCTCCTGTGGCTCAAGCAGCTAAGGCGCCAGCCACATACATTTGAGCTGGCGGGTTTGAATGCAGCCCAATCCACCAAGCAATAATGACGGCTGCAACCAAAAAATAGCCGGCCATTGTGGTGGGCGCCTGTAGTCCCAGCTACTTTGGGAGGCGGAGGCAGAAGAATTGCTTAAGCCCAGGAGTTGGAGGTTGCTGTGAGCAGTGATGCCATAGCACTTCACCCAGGGCAACAGCTTGACGCTCTGTCTCAAAAAAAAAAAAAAGAAAAAAGAAAAAGAAAAAGAAAGAAAGAAAAGAAAATTTTAAACCACACTTAGTAGTTCTGGTTTTGTTATTATGAATGCTGGCAAACAGGTAATACTTATCATTAGGAACTAAAGTGTGCAACAAAAGAAAAAAGATTCAAACATAAAATCACACATGTAAAAATTCTATAATTTGAAGATTGAATTGGAATACCAGTAAGGACTCACGATTTATATTACTTTAATAAATATCCATTCCTTGCTCTGTCCCCCCAAACACTGTGAAGCAATTATTACCCAGTCACAAAGATATTTCTAGACTGTGTTCTCAATACCATTTTCCTTCTTAAAGAAACCAAGACATCTGTTGTGCTAGGAAATAAGCCAATGAAGACGACCAGAGTTGTGAGAAAAGGTGACACAGAGGCTAACTTGAAGGACCCAAGGAGCCACTAGCCAAAGGGAGTCAATTTGAAAATCAAAGGGTTAATGACCACCATCACTTGAAACACTAAGTATGCACAACAAATCTGTGACCACCTTTGGGAACTGCTTTGGCACTAACTTTACATTACATCAAATAGTCAATAAATGTGAAGTCTTCTTTATAGAATTACACAAAATAAATATAGCAGGAATGCCCGTGTGATGGCTCATGCCTTTAATCCTTGCACTGTGGGAGGCTGAGGCAGGAGGATTCCTGGAGCTCAGGAGTTTAAGACCAGTTTAAGCAAGAAAGAACAAGACCCTGTCTCTACTAAAAACAGAAAAATTATCTGAGCATTGTGGGCGGTGCCTGTAGTCCCAGCTACTCAAGAGGCTGAAGCAGGAGGACTTCGTGAACCCAGGAGTTTGAGGTTGTTGTGAGCTATGATGATGCCATGGAACTCTACCCAGGGTGAAAGAGTGAGACTCTGTCTTAATAATAATAAATGCTGTAGGAACACAGAATTTTTAAAAATCACCATTTTGCAACCCCTAATGAAATAAACTAAAAATAATCACTAAATGATTGCTAAAACCATTAGGTAAAAGGTTAATGGGATACCTTATAATGGAAGGATCAAGCTGGCAAACCTGAACACAGCGGTAAATCTTAACATCCTCACAAATGGGTCAAGCAGCCGCTGTAGACAGAAGTACTCCTCACCCCATGAAGTGCGCATCCTGGAAGCTCCAGTTTCAGAAGAAATTCACACCGTTACTACTGTGACACCTGCACTCACATTACCACAGTCCAAAGCACCTTAGTCGGTGTCTGCATCACTGCCTATCTTGCTCACCTCAGCAAGTCAGTCATGTTAGCCTTTTGCAGAAGACAGTCAGATCACGTCACTCTTCTGATTAAACCATCCAGGAGTCCATCTCACTAGTGTAAAAGCCAAAAGTCCTTGCAAAGGTCCATCACGACACGATCTGCTGTCCTCCTCCATCTCTCTGGCCTCACCTATCACTCTCTCCTTTTCTCACTGTGTTTGAGCCGACTGGCCTGCTTTCTTTCCTTAAACATGACAACAGTGTTCTAACTTCAGAGCCTCAGAACTTCTCCTTTCTGCCCGGAACACCAGCTCTGTCTCTAGCTTATCTTTCTACTTCCTTTAGGACTTGGTTTTACAAGTCATCTCATAAAAAGATCTGCCCTCGTACCCTGGGCAAGACTAAAATATCTGCCTGTTTTCCTCATCTGACAGAGAATATGGAAGGAAAACAAATTATAAGTTCTAGACACAATAATCTTCAAACATAGTACCAATTTTCAGACCTTTCTCTATGTCTAAATATCTACACTATTCCTTTTAAGATTCTTACGTTCCAAATTCAAAGAATTAATGATCTACTGTACTAGTGTAGAGGACTTCAGGAGCCAGACGACCTCTGGGCAAGATGATTTGCAGCTGGGGGGCAGACCCTGCAGCAATTTGTCTGCAGGTGTTTCTTGCCAAGAAAGAGCCGGAGCCCCTGGCGATCCTCAGGCACGCAGTCACTGTCTAATACTCCCCTCACCTGTCTTGTACTGTCTCAATAAAAGGCTACTGCAGAGGTTGCTTGGAGCTACCCTGCAGTCAAGATTAGCCCACCTCCTGCAAGCTCGTACTTCTAATCCAAGTCTCGCCTGGTTCCTTCCTGTGGTGATCAATACCAGGGCCATAGGGGCTGCGACAACTGTAGTTTGTGGGGGTTTTGTTGGTGGTGTTTTCATTTTAAATCATCTGTACCATACCTCTAGAAATGAGTGGTGGAAGATGTGAAAGAAATGAATCCCATTAAAAGACAGCAAACTAGCAAAATAAAGAGCATTCCCTTTCTTCCTGCTTCTTTAGGGATTTGTTTGGGATTATATAATCAGATTCCAAGTAATCTCAGGACAAGTTTAACTACTTCAAAATTATGTTACCTTTAAGAACCATGCCCACCTGAAAAGATTTTTAAAAATCTCACTAACTCTTAATATGACTGAACTAGCTATGACATGGCAGTATGTTTGAACTCAATTACTTTTTCTTTAAATAAACAAACTCCCACTGGGCTAAGACCTCTTCTGCCTCATCCTGTGGCTGGCAAACTTCAGTCTTAAGAGAGATAGTCAGAGGACAGAGAAAACAGCAAGTGTGACTCAGTGATCACATTTAATAGTCCCTGAAAACTAAAACAAAGATACCAGTTCTGACACTATCCAGAATTGCCCCCCAACTAACTTTTCCACATACCTCTCATCTGAGTATTTATTTTGTTAGTTTAAGGTTCATAAATAACTTGTTACTTGCCTATGAGACTTTAGGTATAAAAATAAATCAAGATTACAATCAAAACAATTAGCAGAGGTTCCAAAAGTTGAATGATGAAATTTAATGTTAAAAATCTGCTTTGACTGGGCAGGGGGTTAGAGAAAACCCTGGATTATTTTGTACAGAAATGTTCCCACTCATCTAGAAATCAGACTGTGGCAAATTCAGTTACCTGAACAAAGACCAGTTAATACTAAACTTACCTTTATTAAGCAACTTCTATGTGCCACATACTTATATTAGCACACTTGATTCTCAGAACATCTCTATAGGAAAGGTATTAACAAATCAGAGATAACGCCAAGATTTCTAATCTCATTTTGTCTTTTTCACTACTATTAATTTGTAGCAACTTGTAATAAAATTATTAGTCACAAATCCCACATTTGCCTCATGGGAATAACATGTAAACACAGGCTGCTCATTTAAATAATCTGCTCCAAGCCAGGCACAGTGGTATAAAGCCTGTAGTCCCAGCTGCTAGGGAGGCTGAGCCAGAAGAACTGTTTGAGTCCAATCTGGTCAACCCCATTTTTTAAAAAAATAATTAAAAATTTTTGATCCATTCTTGCTTTACACAAGAGGACAAAAGGGGAAGCCTGTGACATTAAGGATGAATCTAATGAATACACTACACGTAGAGCTGAGAGGAGCACAGTAACCAGCCACGGCACTGCTCAATAAATGGCTTCATTCTCAGTGATGAACCTACATCACCTCTGAATAACTGACTGCTGTGGCATATGCTTAGAGCAGTCAGGGAAGAAATGTTAGGGTTTAACAGAGTTGGTACACAGCTATTTACTAAAAGCATCTGTGCTATTCTCAATATATAAAACACTTTTTCTTATCCTTCGTTATTTTTATACATATTCTAGAAAACCTTTTCATGTGGAATACCTTAGTTCTTGACACTCTCAGACAATAATGATTGGCTTTCGTTCTTCATACTCAACAGAACCCAATTTTTAAAGTGTCATTAATCAGAAAATACTGTGTAGGAATATTTTCTTTCTAAATTGTAAATTGGATTAGTAGTATTAGATAAAACTAATGTTTATCACACTATCTGCATATCTACTGTATTCTAAAATAACCAAAGTAATTCCTCAATTGTCAGGTCATGTTACCCAAGAAATGTGGCCTTGTCTGATGTCCTCAATTATTTGGAGAAAGTGAAAATTCCCTGGAACAAATTATTTCCATGTCTAATATACATACCATTTAAACACAAATACTAATTACTGATTTACGCTGAGGAGAAACTCAATAGATTCATTGATTTAAATTTTCACAAAGAACCATATACTCATGCTAGTCTTCTTAATACTGTGGCCTGTAAATTTTCAGCAAAAATTAACATTAAGGAAAAAAAACTCAGCTCAGCGCCTGTGGCTCTAATGGCTAAGGTGTCAGCCATATACACCTGAGCTGGTGGGTTCGAATCCAGCCTGGGCTGCCAAACAACAATGCCGGCTGCAACCAAAAAATAGCCAGGCATTATGGCAGGCACCTGTGGTCCCAGCTACTTAGAAGGCAGAGACAGGAGACTTGCTTGAGCCCAGGAGTTGGAGGTTGCTGTGAGCTGTGATGCTACAGCACTCTACCCAGGGCGACAGCTTGAGGCTCTGTCTCAAAAAAGAAAGAAAAAAAAGGAAAAAACACTCTAGGTCCTGGTCACAGCTTCTCTGTTTTGTTTCTTCAGCTCAAGGAGAACCATGTGGCTCTAACATGGCCTCTGTCAACCTGGACCTGTAGGCACTGAGATATCCTTGGCTAACATGCCTCAGAAGCTGGAAAATGGTCCCAGCACCTCAAAAGAAGAGAAAGGTCCCCAGTGCACACAGAAGGACTCTCCTTCATTGGTGCTGGATGGGAGTTGCTGCAGTGCTTTAGTACTGGGGTGAAGAACTAGGAGGTCTGGAGACGCAAACTGATGGATAAACCAGCTGCCCCCTTTCCATTTGGCCACGAGAACCAGGGAAGGTTGACATTCAGGGATGTGGCCATAGAATTCTCTCCAGAGGAACAGCAATACTAGAACAGTGCACAGGGAAATTTTTATAGGGAAGTGATTTTACAGAACTACAGAAACCTGGTCATTCTGGGTGAGGATAATTTGCCTTGTCTAGAATATCAAATATACCCAAAATGTTTTCATTTTTTTCTTTGTCGAATATCTGTTAGAAGCTTGTGCTTTGTATTAATTAATTTCAGATTCTTGCTTTCTAGGAAAAACAAATTGAAGGGGGTTATTAATGTAGTAAAAAACAACATTTACCTTCTTGAGGTGATTTGCAAGTTTCACTCTAATGTAGTGTAGAGGTAATTATAAAACTCAGTGACACTGTTGGTCTACGGCTGGGTGTGGTGGCTCAGGCGCCACATGCTAACACTAGCCCTCTGGGAAGCCACTGCAGGTAGACGGCCTCAGCTCACAGATTCCAGACCACCCTGGGCAAGAGGGAGACCAGTCTCTAAAAACAGCTGGGCATTGTGGCTAGGCCTGTACTCCCAGCTACTCAGGAGACTGAGGCAAGGGGATCACTTGAGCCCAGGGGTCTGAGGTTGCTGTGAGCTACCAGGGTACACTACCTAGGGTGACAAAGTAAGACTGTCTAAAAAAAAATATATATATATGTGTGTGTGTATGTGTGTGTATATATATATATATAGAGAGAGAGAGAGTTGTCTGTACCTTAAAATACAATTTGTCCTTTGTTTTTTATTTTTAGGTACTTTATAAAGCTTTATTTCCATTTGGTCCAAGGCTTGGGAGAGGACTCCAGGGTGGTTAAGAAGCTGCCTTGTGGCTGGAGGGAGAGGCTCTGGCAGAGGCCCTGACACTCTGAGGAAGGCTTCTCAGCGGTCCCGGCTCTGCAGGCTCCCAGTCCTGCTTGAGTGAGACTTTTGAGGAGATACTGGCCTGCCCAGCCCAGCCTGGGGGGCAGTGGTCAGGTGGTCCTGATCTAAGAAGTGACCCTCCAGGAAGTCAGATGAGGGTCCCCATGGGCAGAACCCAGGGCCTGTAGGTCTGAGAGAACCTGTTTCAGGCTCTTCTCCAGGGCCACGTTGAGCGCCCTCCCACTGCTCTCTCAACTCAGGAGGAAGCGGCCCTGGCAGCTGAGAGCCCAGAGGGAGGAGGATGTAGGAGGCCCCAGTGCAAACTGACCAGGCGGCTGATGGCTGCCTCCACAAGGGTAGAATTATTCTGACCAATCTGGGAGCTCATGGTTGGTCCATACTAAGGAGCTAACCACAATCAACAGTGCTAGCTGGCTCCAGAAGCAGGAGATGGAGGTGCAGATGGTTTTGGACATTAAAAGTGAGAACGAAGGAGATTACAAAGCTGCCGCAGGCTGGAAATGAGGGAGTCCCGGGGTCTGTCCGTCCAAACACTGGCGAGGCAAGACACAGATCCGAGGGACCAACAAAAGCACTGTCATCCTCTTTATTTTGATTCAGCCATACTTGAAAGAGAAGCACTGGATCAACAAATTTTAAATGTTTCTTAAAAGCTAGGAGGAAAATGTAATTTGGCAAATAATTTTCTAGAGTCTTCTATAATATTCTCTTTTCCTTACCTAGTATAATACTGAAGTTGAAAACTGAAGAATGCAAAGCAAAATTCATGTATCTTTTTCTAATAAAATAGAACTTGGTGTCTCAGGAAAAAAAATACTCATACCATTTGGTTAAGTTTATGATATAAAAACAAACAAAAAAAGAAACAGAAAAAACCTCCTTCACAGTTTTCCGGATGGTTAATGATAAAAGGTTTTGCAACAATCTGAATGGAACTGGGGACCATTCTCCTAACTGTCTCAGGAATGGAAAAACAAACACCACCTATACTCACTATTAAATTGGAACTAACCGATGAGCACACACTGCACAGAGGGACTAAAACTCAGCGGAAATCCACCAGTGGGGGCGGAAGAAAGGGCAGGGGAAACCCCCTCATGGGTGTAACTAACACTATTTGGTGAGGGGCACACCTCCTGTAAGGACTAAGCAGTACAAAAGCAATCCATGTACCCTAAAAAATTTGTACCCCTTTAGTATTTTAAAACAACAACAACAACAAAAAAGAATGATGAAAGGAAGGAATACGGATGAAAGCCAAGGATATACTCTCAAGACAGAGACCAATTATGTTAATTAAAATGGCTTTTAAAAAAAAAATCTTAGGATTTCAGTGTTTCTCAGCAACAAAACACTGATGAAGATGGTGCAGATCAACAATTAAGCCTATATAAAAAAAAAGGGTGGGCTGTATGTTTTCTGTTTGTTTTCTGAACACATTAACTGTGAGTTGTATTTAACTTACACTAGTTTGGAGCCCAGTGCCTCAGGAAGCATGTGACTCACCTGCCTCTTGACCTAACTTGACCTAACACCATAGCCCCAAGGAAAACTTTTTTTTTCTAGCTGGCAATCAATGTGTTAATGAACCCAACAGGTCTAAGAAGGTCTGTATGGTTTTGAAATCAACACTGTCAGCATCAAGTGCTGCATTTGTTTTGTTTTGCTGTGTATTTTACAGAGATGGAAGTGCACAGTACATATTCTTGTGTCCTTGACACTTTTTTATATACATAATCTCTTTTTCTTTCCTTTTTTTTTTTTTGAGACAGACTTTCAGTATGTCACCCTCGGTAGAGTGCCATGGCATCACAGCTCACAGCAACTTCAAACTCCTCGGCTTAGGTGATTCTCTTGCCTCAGCCTCCCCAGCAACTGGGACTACAGGCACCTGCCACAACACCCAGCTATTTTGTTGTTGTGGTGGTGGTGGTTGTCATTGTTGTTTAGCTGGCCCGGGCCAGGTTCAAACCAGCCAGCCTCAGTGTACATGGCTGGTGCCATAATCACTTCTACAGGTGCCAAGCCTCTTTTTCTTACTTAACTGAGCCTGGGCAGGGATTTGCCTTTGATATGGGAAGATGACTTAGTTGAATACCAAAAGACCTCAGTATTTTTGATAGCCTCTTCTTGCAGACACTGTCTTCCTATGTACACAGCCCAGAGACCGCCACCTCACTCCATTAATTTCCTCAGAAGTGGAAGCAATTTTTACAAGGTACTTCTCATACCCGAGGATAATCTATAACTTTAAAAACAGAATTCAAGCCAAACTCAATTTTGTTTTCAAAATTCTTTAAAAAACCACAATCTTCTTTCTTTAGTAGTTCTACTAGGCCGTAACTATTTTTCAACAACGTATAAGATATAGAGACAATTTTTCCTACAACCAACTCTAAGGTAATTTCTCATGGTAGGAACTGTATAAAGGACAATGAAAGAAGGATTGACCCATATCTTCAACCAGTTTCCAGCATACTGAGAAGCAGAATTCATGCCTCGAGAGAGCGTTTAATAAAACTGTATCCCAGGCCGGGCACAATGGCTCACGCCAGCAATCCCAGCACTTGGGAGGCCAAGGCAGGTAGATTGCCTGAGCTCCTGGGTTTGAGACCAGCCTGAGCCAGAATGAGACCCCCATCTCTAAAACATGAACCAGGCACCTGTAGTCCTAGCTACTTGGGAGGCTGAGGCAAGAGGATCACTTTAGCCCAAGAGTTTGAGGTTGCTGTGAGCTGTGACACCACAACACTCTACAGAGGGTAGCAGGTTGAGACTCTGTCTCAAAAAAAAAAAAATTTTTTTTTTGGAACATTTCAGATTTCAGGCTTTTTTTGAGACAGAATCTCACTATGCCACCCTCAGTAGAGTGCCATGGCATCATAGCTCATAGCAACCTCAAACTCTTGGGCTCAAGTGATCCTCTTGCCTCAGCCTCCCAAATAGCTGGGACTACAGGCACCCACTACAACACTCAGCTATTTTTTTTGTTGTAGTTGTCACTGTTGTTTAGCAGGCCCAGGCCAGGTTCGAACCTGCCAGCCCCAGTGCATGTGGCCGGTGCCCTAACCACTGAGCTATGGGCACAGATCCCGAATTTCAAACTTTTGGATTTAGGGATGCTAACTAAACCTGTATTTGCCAACACCCTGTTTTCCATCTAATAGCTGAATAAGAGAATTATGCTCACTGTGTAGTAAGTGGCATAAATCTCAAAGTAAATTGGTAGAATACAAGAGGGTATATGTAACATCTATTGTATTATCCAAAAAATCCATTTTATACAGCTTGCACTGGACCAAAACAAAAAAATTCATGAAGAAATAACAATGAACTGCTATAAAAATATGTATGTGTATACTAGGAAAGATCAGGTGTGGGGGGGTAGGGACAAAAAGAATAGTATATTCAATATTAAAAATGCATTATTTAAAGAGAACAAAATCACTTTTTATTTTATGAACATTTCCCTTGCATCAAGCATTTCTGTAGCACCAGCCCTCATTTAGACAGTCTCCAAGAGTGTGTGTATGGAAGGGCACTTGATCTACTCACTTTTACCAAAATTACAGCTGCCCATTTATTCCCAAAGGCATGAGTGAATAAAAACATTATTATAAAGTGCTATTTTAGAAACACAGAAAAATCTGTAGGACAGAGCTCTACTAAATAATTAACAAGAGATGTGGTTTATGAAGAAACACTCTAGCTTAGCTGACATCATAGAAACTAAAGGGGTTTGTCTTTATGATTTTTCCCCCAAACCAAGTTGGATACTTCCCAAGTTAAATAACAGTTCTTGTTTATAACTCCTAGATATCACACTTTTCTTTTAGCTTCAAACTAGAAACACGTAAGTCAATTTAAAATGCAAACTGGTAGACAGGCTTAAAACTGCTGTTTATTCCAGGGAAAGCACTGATTTAAGTTTAAAAAAAAAAAACTTCAATGACTTTGCTAAAGCAGAAAGGAAAAGAGTTTAATTGTTTTTCAAACTACCTTCACAAGAAACAAAAAATGTAAGAAATACTGCGCATAGGATAATGCAGGACACGTGTCCTGCTCTGTCTGTATGGTCTGTCCTCCCTCTCCGGTCATGTGGGTGTGATTGTGTAGGGGATGGTCACTCCCTTCCTCTCCAGTCTTGGTCACTAACCCCTCTCCTTCATGTTGGCCTCTCTGACACTCAGTATCCAAGCACTAATATTCAGGAAGAAAGCACTTTATCAGGTTGTAGCCTGTGGCAAAGTGAATTACAAAAATTAGTCACAAGATGAGAAAAAGAATAAAAAATTATTCAATCATTAGCTGAAAATAGATAAAATTAAAGCAAATTAAAGCCATAAATTTTCAACTTTCTTTAAAATGCCTAAACATAGAAAAGATACAACAAAAAAAGAAAACTACAAACCAGTATCCATTATGACTATAGATGCAAAAATCCTCAACAAAATACAAGCAAACTGGCTCGGCCCCTATTGCTCAAGCAGCTAAGGCGCCAGCCACATACACCTGAGCTGGCAGGTTTGAATACAGCCCAGCCCCACCAAGCAACAGTGACGGCTGCAACAACAAAAAAACAGCCAGGCGTTGTGGTGGGCACCTGTGGTCCCAGCTATTTGGGAGGCGGAGGCAGGAGACTAGTTTGAGCCCAGGAGTTGGAGGTTGCTGTGAGCTGTGATGCCACAGCACTCTGCCCAGGGGGGACAGCTTGAGGCTCTGTCTCACAAACAAACAAACAAACAAACAAATAAAAACTAGCAAACCAATTTCAACAGCACATCAAAAAAGTAATCTACCATCATCAAGGGAGCTTTATCCTAAGGATTCAAGGGTGGTTCCACACAAGTAACTCACTAAATGCCACATAAACAGAAACAAAGGCAAAGGCCACATAATCATTTCAATAGATTCAACAAAATCCCGCACCTTTCATGATAAGAGCCCTCTACAAAATAGGCATAGAAGGAACATAGCTGAAAATTATAAAACAACAAAATAACCCATTATAAGGTAGGCCAAAGACATGAACAGAAGCTTTTCAAAAGAAGAAAGACAAATAGCCAACAAACACATATGGAAAAATGCTAGCTGTCACTAGGCCCCAGGGAAACGCAAATGACAACTACATTGAGATATCACCTTATCACTATCAGAACAGCTATTGTTAAAAAACCAATAAACAACGGACGCTGGCACAGAGGCAGAGAGAGAGAGCAACACTCACACGTTTTCAGCGAGATGGCAAATTAACAGATTCCTCAGTGAGACAAACAGTTATCGTTCAACCCAGCAATCCCACTATTGGGTATCTATCCAAAGAAAAAGAAGACATTTTATCAAAAAGACCTACAGTCGAATGTTTAAAGAAGCCCAATTCACAATCACAAAAATATGGAATCAACCTAAGGGCCCATCAGTTCATGAGGAGATTAACAAAATGTGGTATGTATATACCATGGAGTACTACTCGGCCATAAAAAGAAATGAATTAATATCTTCTGCAACAATTTTGACAGAACTGGAGACCATTATTCTGAGTGAAATATCTCAGGAATGGAAAAATAAACAACATACTCTCCAGTAATTTGGAACTAACTGATGAGCACACATGGGCAGAGAGAGAAGTAAAAGTCATGTGAAAGCAAGCAGGGTAGAGTAGGATGGAGAGGAGGGAGGCGTGGAGCCCACCTAACAGGTACAATGAACATTATTCAGATGGTGCCCACACTAATAGCCCAGACTCAAGAATTATAAAAGCTACCCATGTTAACAAAAATATTTTTTCACCCCCTTAACATTTTGAAATAGTAAACTATCAACAGAAAAATAATTTTTTTAATACCTAAACATGTATGCACACCACATACAAGATCTTGATGAACTTAGTGAACTCTAACAAATTCATTTATAGAATTTTGAGCTAACTATATCAGAGGGGAAAAAATTAAAATAGTAGGTTTAATGTACCTAAACATGTATGCACACCACATACAAGATCTTGATGAACTTAGTGAACTCTAACAAATTCATTTATAGAATTTTGAGCTAACTATATCAGAGGGGAAAAAATTAAAATAGTAGGTTTAATGTAGCATTTATGAGTACAGGCTCTGGAGTCAGAGCTGAGTTTGTATCTGTGATGACGAGTGCATGAACTTGAGCAGGATACCTTCTCTTGGCCTATTTTTTCATCTCTAAAATGAGACTAGTTTAGCTGAATGCTATGGCGGGTGCCTGTGGTCCCAGCTACTCAGGAGGCTGAGGCAAGAAAATCGCCTTAGCCCAGGAGCTGGAGGTTGCTGTGAGCAGTGTGATGCCACGGCACTCTACTGAGGGTGATAAAGTGAGACTCTGTCTCTACCAATAAATAAATAAATAAATAAATAAAATGAGACTAGGGCAGCGCCTGTGGCTCAAAGGATAGGGTACCAGTCCCATATGCCAGAGGTGATGGGTTCAAACCCAGTCCCAGCCAAAAACTGCAAATAAATAAATAAAATAAAAAATAAAATGAGACTAATTAAGTTCATTGACAGGATGACACAGATATTACTGTAAAGCACTTAGCACAGTGTCTGGCACATGGTGAAGCCTCAACAAATATTACAGACAAGTCATCAGGACACTGATGGTCTATAGCTCTTTTTGTCTGCTTAAAATTCTATCTTAGGATTTCAGAAGGTTCAACACATTCCCATATCTCCTACGCATCCAGGACATGTGCTCAGCCAAATACACATGTGCAGGCCAGACTAGGAACAGTGAACTAGAGAGCAGGAGAAGCAGAGAGCAGAAGAAACTCATTCTCACACTAATGGTGAAGCAATTTCAGCAAGGTCAAGTTCAGGGCAGAGTTGGTAGCATCTACAGTCATCCAGAGCCAGCAGTATTGCTGGGACAGGCTATGGCGTCTGTCTGTCTCTAGATGGTCCTGGCTGGCATACTCACAGGAATCACTGTACAATGTGATTTGGGGTATTGTTTCTGGTTGCTCAGCCCTGAATCTGGCTTTCCAAACATCACAACAATTCAATGAGCAACTGAGCTCTACCCAACATCCTTTCAAAATATGTAACATATTTGAATTGGTTTTTACTACCTCCAAGAATTCTGAGTGATACACCAGACAGGGGCAACATCCATTCTCACCTGCCCAACTCCCAAGGAAAAAAAAAAACAAAGGCAATTTTCAACTCCCCAATGAAACACAGAAAGTATTGTTCACTTTCAACCAATGGGTTTAGCCAGGGAAGCATTGGAAACTTTATTTTTGTAAATTATGCATAATCATTTTCCTAATTTAGAAACTGAGCAATATTTAGGCAATTTTAGATTCATTTCAAAGGAACACTGTCAAGAAGTGGTGACACAGGAAAATAACAAAGTATTCCAGTGAGCCTGAAACCAAGCTATGTTCTTCCAACAGCTTTTTCCCAGCAAGAGCTTTTCTCTTGAGAGTCTAGTATTAAGAACTCCCCCCAGGAGTCACTTTAAGGTCAAAACTTTTAAAATTATATACCAAAAGGCAGTATCTATTCTTTTTTTTTTAAACAAATTACTCAGTAAACATCTCAAAAGCAAACCCATTTGATTCTCTGCTAAAACAGTGCACAGTCAATCAGTGCCTGACTGTCATAGGCTGATACAACCTCTTCCTCTGCTAGATTTCTCTGCAGGTCTATTTTATAGTTCAATAATGCTTTTTCCCTGTGTCTAAAATATTAAAGCTCAAATCTGTCAACTTTTTTTTTTTTTTGAGAGAGTCTCACTCTTTGCCCTTAGTGGAGTACCATGGCATCATAGCTCACAGCAACCTCAATTCGGGCTCAAGTATCCTCTTGGTCTCAGACTCTTGAGTAGCTGGAACTACAGGCACCCACCACATTGCCCAGCTGTTTCTTTAGAGACAGGGTCTTGCTCTTGCTCAAGCTGGTCTTAAACTCCTGAGCTCAAACAATTCGCCCACCTCTGCCTCCCAGAGTGGTGGGATTACAGGTGGAACCACCACACCCAGCCCTCCAATCTGTCAATTCTACTGCTTGTCAGTATGAACGTGACAGGAAGTTTACGGGGAAGGTAAAGCTGGGGGACTAAATGTGTGGGGTTTTTTTCTTTTGAGAGTCTCAGGGGCAAGTTACCATATATAGTCGAAATTATGTTTTTATTTATACAAACAAAATCAAGTATTGCTTTTTTTCTAAAGAAAATGATAGTCTTTTCAGAATAAAATTTAGAAAAAAAAAGAACCAAGCATTTGGAAATGCATATTGGTATTTAATGTATAGTCAACATGACAAAAGTCACAAAAAAATTTTGGTAGAGATTGGGGGTGAGAATTTTAGCTTTCATTATGATCATGCATCAGATCTGCATTATAGCAGAGAATTAGTTGAGGCCTTGAGAGGTAAGTAACTTACCCAAGGAATCTATCTTCTGATTCCTAGCTAAGAGGCATCATTAAGATATCTTCATCTTGCCCTTCCAGTAAGCTGAAATAAAGTTTGTTAAATACCATATGACATTATCTCTGGATTTAAAATAATAAAAAATACTAAATCCAAGGCAAGAAATTTTACATAAAACTCAACTGTTTGTATTCCTTTTGATATAAAGTTTTGATTTGTAATCATTTCTAAAATACTCTGGACTTAGCAATGTAGAAAAAGTCATGAAGGAAAATAAAAGCTTTCTACAGTGCAAGTTCACTTCTATGTAATGCCTTGGACATGTTATATAGTGAAACCCTTTTGCATATGTGCTAAGTGCTATTTCATTAACCACTAAGTGTAACACCAACCAATATACTGGCTGCTATTCACTGCATTACTCCCAGAACATGTATCGAGACACCATACATTTAATATTATACCAACTAATCCAAATTTTTTTTTCTGGTCACAATCCACCCACCTTATAAAAGGAGTGTATCCCTTTAGGAAAAACTTTTTTTGCTTTTGGTTACCTAATACATACTACATATTAAACCTAGCAGGAGCTTTCTACTCAGGGGAGTAAGAGGAAAAAGTCCACATGAAATCTAACTCTTCTTAAACAAGACATGTCCAAGTCAGCCTTACAAACTGATTTCCACTTTCTGAGAAGGCCAGAAGAAACAATGCTGAAAAGGACCCAAGGCTGGCTCTGAATTACCACCCTGTCACAAAGAGCGACTCAAATGCTATGAAACAACAACAATGACGACTAAATTCCTCAGAGACAAAACGGAGCCAACAGACTATCAGAATAAGATTCAAGAACAAGAAGTACACGAAACCCAGAAGAGAGCCAGGAGAGAGAGAGAGTGTACAAAGAGACAAAAGCCACGGGTACTGCCGTGCTGCTGCTTCTCCTCCTCCCACACTGCAGACGCAGGTAACAAGCGACAGCCCCGCCAAGTCTGACAGAGGCCTCACAACCTCTAGATAGCTATTACAAAGCAGCTGTCAGGTCAAATAAAATACTGGCCCTGGTTTAGATGCTCTAGAGCAAGGATGCAGAGAAAATTCATGCAGGAGAGAAAGAATAAAAGCAAAAAGAGTAACAGTAAGAGCAGCAAATATTTACTGAACTATTTTTAAGTGACATACATTATTAACTGAATCCTCAAAACGAACTTGATAGCTACTAATACTATGCCCAAGCTATATATGAAAAAAACCCTGAGATTTATAGGATTTAAAAAACAAACTCACCAAAGTCATACATATAAAAAGAGGTGATTAAAAAAGAAAATGGGCGTGCGGCACCTGTGGTTCAAAGGAGTAGGGCACCAGCCCTATATACTGGAGGTGGCGGGTTCAAACTCGGTCCCGGCCAAAAACTGCAAAAAATATATATATATATACACACACACACACACTATTGATTTTCTATAAAGAACTGATTATTAAAAAAGAAAAAAAAAGGGGGGGTGGTGCCTGTGGCTCAGTGAGCAGGGCGCCAGCCCCATATATGGAGGGTGGTGGGTTCAAACTCAGCCTGGCCAAACTGCAACAAGAAATAGCCGGGTGTTGTGGCAGGCACCTGTAGCCCCAGCTACTTGGGAGGCTGAGGCAAGGGAATCGCCTAAGCCCAAGAGCTGGAGGTTGCTGTGAATTGTGATGCCATAGAACTCTACCAAGGGTGACATAGTGAGACTCTGTCTCTTAAAGAAAAAAAAGTGATGGCCAGGCTCAGTGGCTAATGCCTATAATCCCACCTCTCTGGGAGGCCTAGATGGGAGGATCACCTAAGCCCAGGAGTTGCAGACCAGCTGGGGCAAGAGCAAGACCCTGTCTCTATTTAAAAAAAAAAAAAGATGGTGAAACTGGGGCTCTAATCTAGATCCTTCGTAACAAATCATGCAGTTTAACAACTGACTTAACCCTCTATTCCTCCCCCATGTAAACCCACTAGTTCAGATTTTTTAAGATAAAATTTTAATTTCTTAAGTTATACCATGTTCCCAATTGAAACTCTAGAAAATATAATGGATGTACTAAAACTGACACCTTTTTATTGCTTTTATTGTAAGTAGTTTGATGAACATCTTAACATGTGCATAAATTCCTGTGCACATTTCACTTATAAAATCTTATGAATGGAATTCTGGGTCAAAGAGTGTATCCATTCTGCCAGAACATCTGATTTTAATATTACTGAAATAATGAGGATGACCGTCCCTTAAGAACACCAACTGTCTTCCACTCCCTTGTGTCTGAAATGTCCAGCACATGAACAAGTATCATTACCTGCTGACTGAATGGAGAAGGTTCCCCCTCTTAGCCCACAGTCTCTGAAGGCAGAATTACATACAGCAGGTTCCCAAAGGAGAAGATATCACACCAAATATCAAATCTAGGAATGTGTGATTACTGACGTTGCCATTCAATATATTTTCACATGTTTAAAAGAAGTTGAATATCTTATAGTACTACCTATATTTAATGAATACAGTATTTTAGTAGGTATGTGACAATGAAGATAAATAATAATAGATTATATAATAGATAATAAACCCTCAGTTTATTATCTAAATTCCATAATATGTTACTGTCCATGGAAATAACTTCAAAATACTGTAAATTCATACACACAAAGCTTCAAAGTACTAAATATTTTAAATACTAACAAGATTTGCCATCTGTTTTGATTTTTATTCATGGGATCTCATGCTATTGTAACAGACAACATCACCACAAAGATGAAAAGTAGACTCGACACATGAAAATATGCAGGGCATTGAGCTAGTACATTAGATATATTCATTTACTCTTTACAACACTATGGTAGATACTACCTCTACTTTACAGGCAAAGAAACCAAGTACAGAGGGATTAAGAAACTTGATTATTTCTTTGAACCCAGAAATTCCGACCACGCTCCTAGTAACTACATAATACTGATTCCCAGTAGCAAGGAACATAGAGTTTGTGGCGTAGTTTTCAGTGAACATTAGTGATAAAGAGCAGAGCGACAACGTGTTTGCCATATAATAGGATGTTCAATCAATCCAAATGGATTATTTATTCACTTAGCAAATAATTATTTATTATCTATATTGGCCAAGAACTGTATCAGAATATGGAAGTATTCTCCAAACCCTGACAACACGGCCTAAAAAAGAAAGAGAAAGATGATGTCATGGAGATATCTAGTGGTGTACATAGACAGATTTAATGTCAGTAAGAGAAACTAAAACAGTTACTCACAGATGTCAAGACACGGAAGGAGTAATTAACTCTGTTTAGGGCATGTAAAAAAGCTGCACAGAAGAGGAAATATTTCAGCTGCATCTTAAATAACAAGACTTGTTATTAACAGAAGTTTTTGGTTAATAGCCTCTCTCCCAAAAATCCCTCCCCATAGGAGGACTAGGTGCTCACTGCTACAGAAATGCTGCCGGCAAAGCCCAGAGTGTAAGTTAGCACATGTTCCATCTGGGTTCTAGGGGAGGAAGGCAGGCCTAGGACGGCAATCTATCTGGGAGTCAAGCCATTGGCAACACAAAGGGAGCCAGGGATGAAGAAGGTGTCCAGCTTAATTTTATAGCTACTATGGCTATAAAACTGCCTTTGTTTGGCATACCTGTAAATTCTTAATGAAAGAAACATAAATTTTAAAACAACAAAGGAATGTGGGAGGGAGGTAAACAGACCTTCAGAAACCTCACTTTAAAAAGTTAAAGAAGTTTTTAGAAGTACAAACCCCATAAGGATAAAGAGAATGGGGAAAGACACAAGAACAAATGGAAATACCAACAACATCTTGGAAGCTGGAAAAGGTAGGTTCCCAAGAAAGCTGAAACCTACACCTGACAGGACATAGAGCTGAACAGTGGTACCAGGAGCTGGGAGAGGGAAAGGGAAGTTACTGTTTAATGGGCACAGAGTTTCAGTTTGGGAGGATGAAACTTCTGGAGGACAGTGGTGGTAAACACTGCACAATACCACCACCCTGTACACCTTAAAATGGTTACAGTGACAAACTGTATGTTATTATGTTTTACCACAATAAAATGGGAAGTGGTAGCAAGCTGGCTCCAGCTTGAGACCTGGGTATCTGGGGCACAGGGAGGACAGAACCCAGGGTTTGGCTGGAAACCAGATGACTGGTTGGAAGTTACATGGCCTCACCCAGGAAACCACTCTCTCCCCATCCTTGCTCAAGTCTGGAGAAGCACCTCTGCAGAGGGTAAGCCCCAGACCCCAGTCTTAGAAGCACAAGCCATAAATGAAGCCAGACAAAATGACTCACTGAAAAATTATGTGAAATTCTGTTCAGGATGCAGGAAGAAAATGTTGCATTTCATTGTCTCCAAGAAGAAAATGGAGCTGATAGAGTGATGTGTAACACATTGAAAGTGGTTTTAGATTTGTTGGAGAATTGCATATGCATTAATTTGTGCCTACCCACACAAATGCAAAAAATTTTAAACTGGGATAATTATCTGGAGAAACAATAAGTTGAACAAGAAAGGAAATACAATCATAATGAATTTTGATTCAGCTGTGAAAAGTAACTGCATAGTGATAATAATGTAAATACTAAATAATTTACTCCCTAAAACTTGATACACGATAAAGAGAAGATAAAAAGAAAGTATGTATGTTTGTGGGCAATAAGTGACTAAGATAACTAATCATCATCCTTCTTATAAGGAAGTCAGGAGCCACTGTCTAAAGAGCAAAGGCAACAAGAAGCAGAATAACCGACTTAGAAAGCTGCAGATGAGTATCAGAATAGCCCAAAGAACTGAAGCTGGAAAGGACTGCCTCTAGGATGGGGAATGGGGGTGAGGAGAATGAGGAACTGCTGGTTTTCATAAACCTTTTACACAATTTGGCTATTTCTTTATTTATTTTTGAGACAGAGTCTCACTATGTCCCCCTTGGTAGAGTGCTGTGGCATCACAGCTCACAGCAACCTCTAGCTCTTGGGATTAAGCAATTCTCTTGCCTCAGCCTCCTGAGCACCTGAGACTACAGGTGCCCGCCACAACGCCTGGCTATTTTTTGGTTATAGTTATCATTGTTGGTTAGCAGGCCCAGGCTGGGCTTGAACCCACCAGCTTCGGTGTATGTGGCTGGCACCCTACTCACTAAGTTTCAAGCACCAGCCTATTTATTTCTTTTTTGACAGTCTCAAGCTGTCACCCTAGGTACAGTGCTGTGGCAACATCATAGCTCACAGTAACCTTCAATTCCTGTGCTCAAGTGATCCTCTTGCCTCATTTTTTTGTTGTTGTTTGCCTGTTTGTTCTATTTTTAGCAGAAATGGGGTCTCACTCTTGCTCAGGCTGGCCTCAAACCCATAAGCTCAGGCAATTCACCTGCCTCAACCTCCCAGAGTGCTTGGATTACAGACATGAGCCACTACTCCTGGCCATAATTTGACTTTTTAAATGAAACATGTACAGATATCACTTTAAAAATAAATAAAAATTTGAGAAAGGTAAAGCAGATTTTATTTAAAAGATATAAAAATGTCTAGATTGAGTATACATTATTTTTTCCAACTATTGATTTCTGTTAATTCTTATAACTTCCAATGATACTAAGGTCAATCAAACCAAAGGCTTTTCTTACAGCACAATTTATCAGCTGATACAACATGCAATTACTAGAGAAATACTCTGGGAATGCAGCAATTCTAAAGTCTATTAGAACCCACTTCTTAAATACAGTATTTCTTTCCCCCTAAAAATATATATTTGAATATGTTTTACATAAAAGTTTCTATTATTTGCAACTCTTGGGTCAAATCCAAATTCTGACATTTTAAATGACCGGCATTTGTTAGCACCAATGATGGCAGAGATGAACTTTAACTCTGAATGTCAAATGAAACAAATGAACAAAACCGAAAGCTTACCTCATGGAAAAATATACAAAGTACTAAATATGCAAAAGAAAACAGGAAACAATCTTATCTGCAAGAACTGTAGCAACTTGCAACTTTTTAACAGTCACATTCTTGGGGGCACAAATTCACCAACTAAATATAATCTAATTAACATAATTCTGCACAGTCAAAACCACGAACTTCATTTCAGAAAAAGAAAACAGTTCAAAGCACAAGACTAAAACTATGAGATTAAAACTACAACAGAATCTACTAAATGTTTAAAAACTCAATGAAGTTCTTTTTTTTTTTTTTTTTTTGTAGAGACAGAGTCTCCTTATCACCCTCAGCAGAGTGCCGTAGCATCACAGCTCACAGCAACCTCCAACTCCTGGGCTTAGGCAGTTCTCTTGCCTCAGCCTCCCGAGTAGCTGGAACTACAGGTGCCCAATCCAACACCCGGCTATTTTTTGGTTGCAGTTCAGCTGGGGCCAAGTTTGAATCCACCACCTGTGGTATATAGGGCTAGTGCCCTATCCACTGAGCCACAGGCACTGTCCCAAGCTCAATGAAGTTCTTTTCACAAAAAGATTAAAGACCGTGAGGTTTGCTCTTCCAGCAGTTCTAACAGACTGTCTATAATATACAGTTGCTCAATTTCAGTCAACTATAAAACAAATTTGCAAATAACTAAACAACTATTACAAAGGCTTAAGAACATTAAAATCATATTTGTTCCATTATTTACATTACACACCCATATAATCAGACAAGAAACAGAGTCAGACATACAGAGATACAACCAAGGAAAGCCCCAAATATTGATCACACAGTGCTCATTATGTAAGGGAATGAGAAGAGGGCAGGGAGACAGGGAGGGAGAGAGATGGAGAGAAGGAGAGACAGAGGGAGACAGAAGGAAAGAGACAGGGAGAGAGAGATGCACACACGACAAGACTCCTGCACTCAAGGGCTCTCAAGTTTAACAGTGCGAGGCAGGAGGTGAGAAGTGTGTAGTGGGGCTGTGTTATTAGTCTGTTTCTGTTGTGTGTAACAGTAGGAAATGTATTTCTTACAGCTATATGGAGGCTAAGAAGTCCAGAATTGAGGAGCTATACCTGCAAAGAGTCTTCTTGCTGGTGAGAGGGTTCTCTGCAGAGCCCCAGGACACCACCACATGTCTAGGAAGCTGAGCTGCTAGCTCAGAGTTCTGTCTTCCTCTTTTTATAAAGGCATCAGCCTCACTGCAGTGGCCAGCCATTAAGCCATCTACTCGCGCAGAGCCTTCATGACCAACCATCTCTCAAAGGCTTACCTCTCACTACTGCCACACTGGTGATTAAGTTTCCACATACGTTTCAGAGGGGACAAACACTCAACCCAAAATTAAGACATGAAAAGAATTCATGAACAATACAAAACAGTAAAATGACTAAGAACTAAACTAAAAAATTATAAATTTAGGGAAGGGCAAGATAATAGAAGGAAAGAAGTAGATGACAAACTGGTTCTCACAGAAGCATAAAAGCATCTGAAGAGATTAGAGAGGTGAGGGAGAAAGAGCACTCTCTCTCTAGAAGATTTGGCCATATATTTAAATTTTTCTCATAATAAAATATTGGGGGGAAATGTATGCAAAATCAAAAAAGGGAGATTACTTGGAAGAGAACTATCCAGAAAAATAAAGTAGTAAACAGAGGGGGAATCACACACAACTTAAAAAACAAAACAAAACCCAAACCAGTTATCATGGTATCAGTATCAATAAATGTTCACATTATTTCAATTAGCTCATTCTATTCTTAGAAAGAGAACAAGAGCAAAAGCATTACAATCCTAGTTCCAGGACAAGACACTGACAGAAAGAGGTCAATTACATTTAGCAACCAAACCACATAAGGACAACAGCTGAGGGCTCCACTCTCCCAGTCCTATAATATATCTGTTATACAGCACCACACCATATTGTGTTAGCACACTAAGTATTTTACTGTGGACTGGCTTTATTATCAAGCTCAAACTCAAACATCAACCAAATATTAGGATGTTACAGATAGTACCATACTAACTATGCTGTAACGCACAAGTCAATGGGTCTCAATTAAGATCAAGAAACTTTTATGACTAGAACCACAGCCTTTTCAGGAAGTAAAGGCATGCTACTACTATCTACTATCCCAGGGTGTCCCCATGGTTAGAGGAGGGCAGTGTGGTGCTCACAGCAGAACTAAAAGTCATAGTCCAAAGAACTTATACCTAGAATTTTTACAGTGTTTTATCTAAATTACTTTGGCTGTGGGTGGCGCCTGTGGCTCAAAGGAGTAGGGAACTGGCCCCATATGCCGGAGGTGGTGGGCTGAAACCCAGCCCCAGCCAAAAACTGCAAAAAAATAAATAATAAATAAATAAATTATTTTGGCTATAAATTAAGCTACATGAATAAGGATATACTACTGAATTAACTGATCAGAATTACTTAGCATACAGAGAGTACAGCTCAGTCTCCTGCCTGCCCCTCTCACTGTGCCCACCAGCAACTGTTCTCTGTACTCCACATGCAGAGAAGGTGGCAGAGGCCACGCAGAGTGGTGACAACCCTACAGAGTCGAAGGCTCCTGTCAGTCTGATAGATGACAAAGGGGGAAAGATACATGGAATATTCTATAAACTGTAATTTTAAATTATACTTAACCAACACTTGTAGAGCTCACTATGTATACCAGCAACCGTTCTAAGTACTTCACAACTTAATCCTCAGATGACAGGCACCAATTTCTACTCACCTTTAGATACATTACATGAGTTTTAATACCCAGCATCCTGATGTATCTGTCCTAGATTAATATCTAGAACAATATTATCTGAGTCTGTCAACAAGGAAATGTAGGCTGAGCACGTGTGGCTCAACTGGCTTAGGCGCCAGCCACGTACACCTAAGGTGGTGGGTTCGAATCCAGCCCGGGCCGCCAAAACAACAATGACGGCTGCAACCAAAAAATAGCCAGGCGTTGTGGCGGGCTCCTGTGGTCCCAGCTACTTGGGAGGC
>NW_003852520.1:575441-594244 GCF_000181295.1 Otolemur garnettii
AAAAAAAAAAAAACCAGACTTCTGGAAGTCTTATTAACATTAAGACAATAAACTAAATTTTGAAACAATTCCCAGAGGTGTTAATGCTGGAAGTAACTCTTCTCCACGAAGAGAAATTTATGCAATATAAGGATGTCTTACAAGCCAACTCAAACAGTGTTAGAGTGAAAATAAAAAACATCTGAAGACAACTTTACTGTCCCATAATTTTGTAAAGCACAAGGAGAAAAATTTAGGTTAGTAAATAAACATTAAAAGAAAATATGAATATGAAAATAAAAATAAGAGAAGAAAAATTAATGAAACACTTCTGGAACAAAGAGGAGGGATCCTAATTAGTCAAAGATGAATTAATAGGAAAAAGGACAAAGAACTCATGGGTAGAAACATTCTTGGGATCTGCACTGAAGACTAATCATACAAACTCATCACCATAAAACATGAGGTCCCTCCTCCTGTGCTTAAAGCATGAAGAGCTTATATCACACTTTTTCATGCAAACTCAATGAAGACTTTTCCTCCCCTATAAATACACAAAAGGTTTTTGTTGGTGCAATTTACTATACCTATTCTCAACCCTAGGATATTTTTGTACCCAGTCTCAAATTGGAAATGGATGCTAAATGACCTCAAAATGCTGAGTTATTGGCAGAAACATAGTTCCATGTCTACTAGAACTTTTATGCTCTTCTAACAAGTCTGTTAGGTGGTACTCCTGTTGAAGTGTAAGACCACCAGGTGCAGTGACTCATGCCTGTAATCCTAGCACCCTGGGAGGCTGAGGCAAGAGGATGATTTAAGTTCAGGAGTTCGAGACCAGCCATAGCAAGAGTGAGACTCTCACTCTACTAAAAATAAGTTTAAATTAGCTGGATGTTGTAATGGCACCTGTAGTCCCACCTACTCAGGAGGCTAAGGCAGAAGGATTGAGGTTGCTGTGAGCTAGGCTAACACCATGGTACTGTAGCTTGGGGCAGGGGAATCAGACTCAGTCTCGGGGGAAAAAAGAGAAAAGGAAAGAAATATAAAACCACCCATACATTTAAAACTATAAATCAACTCTTATGGGATACATTATTTACTGGTATAATGGATCAAAATTTTTCCCTAGTATGAGAATACAAGCTTAGGACTTACGTTTTCATCAAACCCTCTCATTTAACAGATTGAGTCATATTATGTATATCCTTTATTTTATGGAATTAGCATTCAAAGTTAGCTACACAGGCTCGGCGCCTGTGGCTCAAGTGGCTAAGGTGCCAGCCATGTACCCCTAAGGTGGCAGGTTCCAATCCAGCCTGGGCCCGCCAAACAACAATGACGGCTGCAACCAAAAAACAGCCAGGTGTTGCGGTGGGCACCTGTAGTCCCAGCTACTTGGGAGGCTGAGACTCACTTGAGCCCAGGAGTTGAGGCTGCTGTGAGCTGTGATGCCATGGCACTCTACCCAGGGGGACAGCTTAAGGCTCTGTCTCAAAAAAATAAAAATAAAAATAAAAAACAAAGTTAGTTACACAGTCAATTCTACTTTCCAACAACTATAAAAGTGGAAAAATGTTCCACAGAACCATACTCTCAAATCATTAAGCAAAAAAAAAAAAAAAAAAAAAATACTACAAAAGAAAGTTCACATTTCCTTTGCTTCTATTTCCTCAATTGGTAATATTAGGTACCATGTGATGGTAATGTTAGGAATGGAAAGTGGAAACATTTTAACAATGACAAAAGAACCTCCACAATTGAAGATCTCCGTACATTGACCACCTCCTTAAATTGACCTAATTTTGACAGACTAGACATGCACCACATGTATGTATCAGCACAGTAGGCCTAGTTCCTTATATTGACCACCTCTGTATGCTGACCAGTTTATGACAGCCCGTTACATTGGTGGTCAACTTAACAGAGATTCTACTGTATTAAGATCTTCAGGCAGGCTGTGGTGGTTTGTGCCTAAAATCCCAGCAGCTCTGGAGGTTGAGGTGAAAGGATCACTTGAGGCCAGGAGTTTGAGACCAGACATTCCATCTCTAAAAAAATAGTAAGATTTCTATCATCAGATGCATTGTTGTGAGCAACTTAGAAAGTAAGGCATAGAAGTAGTTGTCCACTTACTCACATTAGGCTCTGTGATCCTACTTTGAGAAATTAGGAAAAAGTTTTGTTTGGAAAGTTAGCATAATGCATAATATAGAATAATATAATGCGCAATACAGAACACACACAACACATGAAACCCTAAGGACATTATTACAATAAGAGTCTAGCAGAAAAAAAATACTTATCTTACAATGAAATGCAATTGACTTAGGTTATTTTCCCTCTGTAATTTATGCAGATGTCCCTCAACTTACAGTGGGATTGCATCCTAATAAGAACTTCATAAAGTTGAGAAATCTAAGTCAAACCATCATAAGCAACTGAGGACCATCTGCACCCGTTTCATTTACTTTTCATAAATACGTTTTCATTTCTGTCTCCTGGTTCTATGCTTTTAATTCCCTTAAAAACTTCGTCTTTTAATCTGTAAAAACAATTTAACTAATACCAATTTTTATTTTCAGGGGTAAAAACCTTGGCATTCTCATTTCCATAAAATAGCTAATTCTGAGCCCATGGGATGATGGGGGCATAAGAATCTATCCTTCTATTCTACTTTCCTCATCTCACTCCTTGCACTGAAGAAATAATGCAGAGGCAGTATTCTACTATTTCAGATTTTTCCTAACAACTGCTGCCCAGACAGACTCCTCTCACCAGTCCAAAGAAAACTCTATTATCATCACTGCAGAGCACAAGATCACTGACCACAGATAAAATCAGGAAGAAGGGTTGCTAATCCTCCTCTTCACGTACAGAAGAGGCACCTGCAGTACTTCCTAGCAACCAAGCAATGCAGATTGTCTCCACGTGTAATAACCAGAATTTGATTTTCCCCCAGAGCCTAAGGACAAGAAATCAAGCTGATACCTTGATTTCAGCATTGCAACATTCCAAGCAGAGAATCTGTACTCAAACTTCTGATGCACAGAACTATAAGCCAATACATGTATGTTGTTCTAAGTCACTGAATTTATGACAATTTGTTTTGTAAGCTGTGTCCAGTGGCTCACACCTGTAATCCTAGCACTCTGGGAGGCCAAGGCAGGCAGATTGCTTGAGCCCATGAGTTCAACACCAGCCTGAACAAAAGCAAGACCCTGTCTCTACTAAAAATAGAACTGAGGCAAAAGGATCGCTTCAGCCCAAGAGTTGGAGTTTGCTGTGAGCTTTGATGCCACAGCACTCTATCCAGCAAAAGTATGAGACTCTGTTTCAACCAATAACAACAACAACAATAATAATAATTTGTTTTGTGGCAAAGTTACTAAGGAACTCTCTGGAGGGAAGGTTGGAGGCTGCTGCAGCAGTAACAAGGTTTCCTTTTAGCAACACCAACAGGAAGACCTGAAGCAGAAATTTGACTGAAAACTAAAGAAAGGTCACATAATGGGGTATTTGTTTGGAAAACACCCTGCTTTCATTTCCTTCATATTTACCATTACCAGACTGTACACATAAATTTGCCTGCTATTTGTCCCACTCACTGGAATGAAAGAGACATCTCTTATTCTCTACTTAATACCCAACACCTTAAAAAAATGCCCAGCACCCAGACCTGCCATAAATCTTTGCTGACTGAATAGTCAGTAACAATAATCACAGTAAGCTGTATTAGACTTGAGGTTTCCTAGAAAATTATCAACTCAACAGCCTGCATCCAACCACGTCCATCCTAACAATCTCCCTGTAACACAAAACCTACTTGTGCTTCTCCACAGAGGCATCTCCTGTATGCATGCTTTATAGATGCCTACACAGATGCTATCCACTGAAGAATACTTGTAGCCTGGTAAATACATCAATAATAGTGTTACACAGAAATAAAATATATTAAATTTATAAATGGAACTTAGAAAAGTAAAGTTTTAATAAAGTTGTAAAAATCCCAGCATCAGTGTTACAAAATTAATCAAATGGGTTGGGCACGGTGGCTCATGCCTATAATCCCAGCACTTGGGAGACTAAAGGGGGTAGATTACCTGAGCTTACAGGTTCCAGACCAGCCTGAGCCAGAGCGAGACCTTGTCTCTAAAAATAGCCAGGCGTTGTGGTGGGCACCTGTAGTCCCAGCTACTAGAAAAGCTGAGGCAAGACAATCACTTGGACCCAATGAGGTTACTGTGAGCTATGCCACTGCACTCTACCAAGGGTCGCAAAGTAAAACTTTGTTCCAAAAAAATAAAAAGAAAGTTACTCAAATGAAAAGACAGATACTGATTTAAAGAACATAATTAAAGGCTCGGCACTCGTAGCTCAGTGAGTAGGGCTCCAGACACACACATCGCGGGCTGGCAGATTAGAACCCGGCAGGGCCTGCTAACCAATGACGACAACCATGTTCTGGCGGCGCCTGTGGTCCCAGCTGCTCGAGAGGCTGAGGCAAGAGAATCGCTGGGGCCCAAGAGATGAGCACCATGGCACTCTACCAAGGGCAACATTATGAGACTCTGTCTCAAAAAAAAAAAAGAACATAATTAAGAAATGTAGGCTCAATTTAGAAGCTTAAAAGGAAAACTAGACTTTGTTCATGAGAACTCTGACCCTGTCGCCTCAGCTGCCCCTGAGGCCACCAGTGAAAACCAGCACATGCCAGTGGGGTGATCAGCAGCAGATACTTCCAGGAATCCCAAAGAGGTAAAGATCTGTAGGGTCAGAGCATCTAGCATGGTCACAAAACGTGGGTTCAACATGAGATTTCCAAGAAAGGAGGGAAGACAGGGTGTTCTGTGATGTATAAGCAGAGACACCAGGACACACTGGCTGCTGAACACAGGGGTTGAGGCAGGCAGGGGCTGGAAGGCCCTGGAGAGCTGCAGGGCAGAGGGCCTTGCAGGGAGGCACTGCGCTGCCCCTGCCCCCAGCTGGCAGACTTGGCAGCCACCTGCACAGCACACACAGGAAGCTCATGGTGTCTGCTAAGGAGTCCTGCAGAGAGGGCACATGGCAGTGGAGGTGGAATTGGGGTCCGGGCATGAGCAGAAGGGCAGTGATCTGAGCTGGGCCCTAGTGGGCTGTGGGGGCCCCATCCACCTCCACAGACAAACGTCAGCACCAGCTTTGGCCACCAGAGTTCCAGGCCTCCTGCCTCTGGCAGTTTCCAAGTATAAACTTTGAAACTGCAACTTACTACACAAGAGAAAGTTCCAGATCTGTCAGCCTCACAGGTTCTTTCCATACCTTCTGGGTAAGTGCTCCAAAGGAAAGGTTTCCAGAATCCTCCTGCTATAATTTTACAGAAGAAAAATTCTTCAAATCAACAGTGAAAGCCCCTTACAGGGGGCTTACGGGGGGGAGGGGGGTATTTGCCCATACCCATCAAGACAAAATAGCAATGGGGAGGTGCCAGCTGAGGCTCCTAGGAAGCCAGTGTCACTTGTGAGCATGGAGCAGGGCTTCCCACATGTCTCTCACTGTGCCAGGGTAACCAGGCAGTGGTCACACAGTGACCAGGGTCACTGGAAGCACATCCAGAGGAACCACCAGCAGCTTGGAAGATGACAGCGCAGGCACAGAGCTTCCTCCCAGCAGCGGCCCCCAGCCCAACCCCGGGCTCCCTCTTCTCCCTCCTCTCTTCACCCTGGTATGTTACATGAGTCTCTGTAAGCAACCATAGAATGTTTTTTGGAACAAGGCAGAGGTGTAAATGACAGTGATGAGAAGAACCTGCAGGCAGCTCAGCTCAGCTCCCAGAGCCAGGATTCCAGCGTCACCAAGAGGGAGGGAGGAGACTGTGTGTCCCCTCGCCCTGCCTGTCTGAGAGCAGCCCCGACACAGCACAGAGCAGGCCACACACCCTATAGAAGACTGGATCTGCCTCCTCTTCCTCTCGGGCTCACGTGTCTCCACTGCCACCTTTAAGACTTTACCACCACAGCAAACACAAATACAAACACATTCAAACACCGTTCCATCACCTGGACGGGAACCGGCATTGTTGGACCCACTCAGTGCCGCAGTCCGGGCAGGAGCAGTGTGCACAGTCCTCTGGGGTGCCCACAGCCTGGCCCTGGAACACTCCGGGACAAACCGGGCAGCTCTGACCCCACAGTCCCGAGGAGCGGCCTCTGGCTGCAGCTTCTCCTCCGTGTCTGCTGCCAGCACTCTCTCCTTGTCATCTTCGGAATCTTCAGAACCAGATCTGTCCTCCAGGTCTTCCTGCTCAGGTCCCATCCCACCTCATCTTCTTGGTCTGTCCGTCTCGGAGCTCACACTGTCTGTGTCATCCTCAGAGTCCCCACTGCTACCATCACTGCTTTCTTCAAACTTGCTGTCTGTGCCCACAAAGCCGACATGCAGGCACCATCGGCACTGGGCTCCAGGCCACAAGCTCTTCCAGGCTGTCGCTGGTCACTGCTGCAGGTGGAGCTCAGTCTGTGTTCAGACGTGAGAATTGTCCCCAGAGAGCTGCCTAGAGCCAGACTAGCCCCAAACTGAGTACAGGGGGCACTTCTTAAGAGCATCTTGTGGCCACATAACTCCAATCTCCACCTCTGTCTTCTCACGGCCACCTCCTCTATGCCAACAGTAGTGTTTTAATAACACAGTAATGAAATCCCAACATCAAACTGATGAAGAGCCAGGAACTGACTTCCAGTTGATACAGCCAACACAAGTCATTGCTCTTTCCACACAACCATCCACACTTCCACAGTTCAAGAATCCTGAGATGCTCAAAGAAACTGAGAACCAGAAAATTCTCCAAATGAGCAGCAGAGTACATTTCTACAGAGTGGATCACAGTTACATCTGGTTTCTTTGTTGCGCTAAACCGAATGTTGCTCAAAATAAGTTTGAAATCCCTAATACAATATAGATATAAATAATTATACCTTTTATTAGACACCAACTAAGGTACTTTTACAGATGGATAACAGCAAGATATATCCAATTCTCTTTTAATACATCATTTATCTTCTAAAACCAATTATTTCTATAGCAGCTCCCAATTTAAACACGGTACATTCCAAAATAATTTGTTGGATGGCTGGCTGACAGTCCATCAATGGTTGTACAGAAGGCATTAACGGGTGTTAGGTATGCAGGACTGTACTTCGGGTTCATTATAGGGTTTTGTGGCCCGGCAACCACACTATGTACTTTATTTATTTATATCTTGTCTCAATTTTCTACAAGGTGGGAGGGAGGTTGAGGCTATCATCATCATATGAAGCAATAATTTGTTTTAATGACTGCAATTCCTAAACAAGTCTTTTAATTAAAAAGAAAAGTTCAGAGCCAGGCATGGTAGCTCATGCCTGTAATCCTAGCAGTCTGGGTGGACTGCTTGAGCTCAGAAGTTCAAGACCAAGCCTGAGCAAGAGTAAAAAGATAGCCCGGCGTTGTGGCAGGCACCTGTAGTCCCAGCTACTTGGGAAGCTGAGGCAAGAGGATCACTTGAAACCCAAGAGTTTGAAGTTGTTGTGATCTACGATGCCATGGCACTCTACCAACAGCAGCAAAGTGAGACTCTGTCTCTACAGATAGCTGAGTGTTGTAGCAGGCACCTGTATTCCCAAATACTTGGGAAGCTGAGGCAAGAGAATTGCTTGAGCTTAAGAGTCTGAGGTTGCTCTGAGAATGCACCATAGCATTCTACCAAGGGCGACAAAGTGAGACTCTGTCTAAATAAATAAATAAATAAATTCCATCTTAAAATGAGAGCACCTAAAATAAAGCATATGAATTATTGTTGAGGCCACTAGAAAATAAACTGTTTTTTTTTCTTTTTTAAGAATTTTAAAAATTGCCAGGCACAGTGACTCAGGCCAGTAGTTACACCTATAGTCCTAGCACTCTGGGAGGCAGAGGATAGACTGCTTAAGCTCAGGAGTTTGAGACCAGCCTAAGCAACAGTGAGATTCCATTTCTACAACAAATAGAAAAACTAGGTGGGCATGGTGGTGGGCGCCTACAGTCCCAGCTACACAAGAAACTGAGAAAAGACAATTGGTTGCTCGAGCCCAAGAGTCTAAGGTTGCTGTGAGTTATGATGCCCTGGCACTATACCCAGGGAAACAGAGTAAGACTCTGATTAAAATAATAATAATAATAATAACTGTAAAAAGAAAACAAGTCATGTAAAGTATATACATTCTACTTTTCCTAGAAAATTAATTTTATAATGTAGAGAACAAAACTATTGTGTGTAACTCACAGAAAAGTACAATGATTTTATCACCATAAATTCAAAGAACTTTCAAAATACATTCAGAACTAAGGGAAATTTTTCATTTTAAGGCTAACAAAACACAATAAACTGTTAACACACTCATTCCCCCACCCAATAAAGACGTAAACAACCTGTGTTGTTTCATGCCTGTGTCTCAGAAAAAAAGTCTTCAAAATTATTCCTCATCCCTCTGATATATAATGAAATTTCCTCAAAGTAGGATCTAAAAAGGGATAGAATTCTTATTCTTTAGAGAAACAGTCCATATATAAAAAGATTATACCCTGATTCATCTTTATGCCTATATCCACAAATTCCATTTACTAAATTATTGTAGAATTGGATAATCCTGATAAGTCTCAATCATAAGAACATGATCAAAAGAACGTTCTAACAGTTCCTACGCCTGAAAGCTGAGAATGCATTTTCCTCATTGTATGTGCCTTCTCCAATTTGCATTCATTCATTATACTCTAGATAAAACCTCCTAACAGACTAAGGGCTTCATCAATTCCTTCCTATTCCTGCCTCTGTTCCCAGTGCCAATTTCTCTCCCCCGCCCACCACACCTTGGCATTTCCCAGCAGAGGCTGTGAACTCATTTTAGGGGAAACATATGCACCATGTCCCCAAAGTTGCCCCTGAAGTTGACATACACAGGGAAAATAGGACATTGTAGCTAAATATTTAGCTTTATTTAACAAAATGTTCATTATAAAATGTTACGAAGACATGGCCAACATGTAGAGAATATTTTGTATATAATCTGAAAAATTCTGTCTCAAATAAAAAAAAGTTCATGGATTGACAGGTAAAATTAACATATCTGCGGCTACACATGAAAACGTATGGGACGCAGATGAAACAATTAAAATTAAATAGATTTAAACAAGGAAAGGCATATTTTAAATTAACATAAATCTATGTATATGAAGCTAGTCATCTTCTAAAGTTACCTTCAAACTTAAAGAACAAACATCAAAAAAACAAGAGCTACTATCATTTGTCACCTTAGAGAGTCATAACTAAATTTCTTAATTCACATGATAGCATATTTTAACAGGTTCAAAGTGTATTTTATGCAATTTTGAAAACCACATTAGATTTTAATGGAAGCTTATCAAACTGCTGACATCCACAATCCATCTTAATTATCTTAAACGGTCTGAAACAGAATATGACCAAAAGAGCTGATGCCCAAATGTCTGAATAGTTTGCTGAAAAGGCTGAGTGAGCTCAAGCACACTCAAAGTGTATGAGAAGCAACTTTTTAAAATGCACAAATATAACAATTATTTTTAAACCAACAATTTTAGAAAAATAGCAGTTCCTAAAGCTCCTGTAAATATAAGACTTTGGCTTTGCAAAGTCAGCAGACTTAAGATCTCTTTCTAAAGTAATAGTCTCCCTCTGTTTGCTGGATATTTTAATTTGCCTTTAGTTTCAAAACTAAATTTGCTAACACTATTCCTCTCAAAACCTCAGGAATTCCATTACTAGTTTTAAGCTAAATTAAAGGAAAATAGACACATTCAACCCAAGGCCGAAGTCTGCACAAAGTTTCTGTTGACGCTCATGAACAGACTGAGGGAGTCAGACATGCTGAAGGACAGTGGCTGTGCAGTCACCTCTGCTCTGTTCCACCATGGAACTAAACAGAAAATCACTGCTGCCCTTTCAAGTGAAGCCAGCCCTGGACAACTTTACGCCAATCAGGATGGAACAGAACAGTCTATTTTTTTTTTTTTTTGGGAGACAGTCTTACTTTGTCACCCTCTGTAGAGCACCATAGCATCATAGCTCATAGCAACCTCAAACTCTTGGGCTCAAGGATTCTCTTGCCTCAGCCTCCCTAGTAGCTGGACTACAGGCGTCCACCACAACACCCAGCTATTTGTTTTGTTGTTATTATTTAGCAGACTCAGGCCAGGTTCAAACCCACCAGCCAGAACATGTAGCCAGTGTCCTAACCACTGAATTATGGGCACCCAGCCAGAACATTCTCTTTTTAAGTCTGCGCTTTTATGTTTTTTTTTTTTTTTTAAAGGAAGAATGGTTAGCGTATCCCTAAAAAATCCACATGGAGCCCAAGCCCTCAAAAGCTCTCAACCCTTACTACCTACTTGCCTCCAAAAATATATATAAAAGATTTTTTTAAAAGAATAAACTACAAATGCTTAACATAGATGTTTTTATTGCCTAATCCCTAGAAAACTTTTCCATTCCATTTCCCTTTCACAGACTCTATAAATCTTCCTGACAAATTTCAGCCATTTCCATTTCCTCCTCTCCATCACCTGCCTCACGACCTAATTCATGTCAATTCACCAGAATCTCAAGGATCATCATGTCCCACTTCCCTATCCCTTCCCTTAGCTGTCCCAGCACTGCAGAGTATCAACAAATGACAGGAGAGGACACCCTGCCTTCATTACCATCTCTCATTCACTTCCCCTCTAGGTACTCTGCTCTTCAGGTGTCTAACTAACTCCCTTGCTCCAAGTAATGGAGGTCACAACCCACGAAGGTCCGAGATTTCACAGAACCAGTTCCTTAAAAGAGGTCTGCAACAAGATGACTGCATTTTCACCAGTGTTATAAAGAGGGGTTAGAATATAGTGCAGTATAATGGGTTAAATTCTTTATGTCTTGACCTGGTAAAATAAACTTTATTTTTATGCAACTTATTGGAAACATAGATTCCTAATCCCAAATTCCCTTTTTGTCTTAAATCCCCCATTGCCTCTACCCCTAGCCCTAGCTCCTGGCCAAATTCCTATTTAAACAAAATCCACTAGCAAGGTAGATAAATCTATATAAAAGAATAAAATTACAGTGATTGCTAGTAATTGAAATAACACATTTTTAACAAAGTGAACGAGTAAAGGCCAGTTGTTTGTATGAGTGTTCAGTGCGTGCAACCACATAATTAATAAAAATAGAGAAAATAAATTCAGTTATAAACAGCATACAGCCCATCTACTAATCATGCTTTTTCCAGAGGATCTTTAACATTCTAATAATTTGGCAATATTTAGCAAAAATTTAAAGCCTGTTTCTATATGTATCAGCACAGAAATTTCACTTCTAAAATTTGAAGTACTATTTATAAAGATTTAAAACATATATATAATTCTCATAACAGCATTATTTAAAAAGCCAAAGAAACAAACTTAACGTCCACCAAAATGGGAATTTGTAGAACATCCCATACAATGAATGTTATGCAGCCATTAAAAAGGATGACTACGGTTGTAAATGTAGGAAGAAAACTTGCTGTGACAGCACCTGCTTTCAAGGAGAGGATATGGCAGACAGGGAGTAAGAAAGACGCTAGCTGTTCAGAATAAACCTTTCTGTGTCTTTTTCTGTTGTTGTTCAGAGAGTACTTACTGGATACTCACCTTGCACTTGCCAGGGGCTTTGTGTACAACTGCTTCCTTACTGGGACTATTCATAATGATCCCTCTTCCAGATGAGAACACTGAGATGCAGAAGGGACCCTAACTATCAGGCCTCAACCCCACGTTCCTATGGCATCAGGATCCCTGCCCCTACTCAGTGACCCTCACTTCTGCCCCGGGGACAGTCTCCCCCAAATGCCTTCCCTCAGGTCAGGAAGAACAGGGGCTTGGGCCCCACTCCTATTTCTCTTTGCCCTGCTGCCCTTTGTCTTTCCCCCCCTTTTGTATCTTTATACTTTATTTTCAATCATGTGCATATACTACCCCTGTGTTTAAAAGGAATGATTTTTAGAATTGTTTAAGAATTTAGACCATTTTTCTCTAATCCATAATAGTTCCTTTTCATCTGCAGGTGATACTAATTAGGACAGAAAACCTAAGCTACTAGAGGTTACCAATAAACAAGGGTAGAAAACTTATTTCCTCTTTAGTGAAAAGTACAACTATGGCAACTTTGCATCAGGCAAAACAAAATATAATAGGTGAAGAAATAGGGACATGAACATGAATGTATATGCGTGTACACATGTACTTACCTGTGCGTGTACATGTGTGCTTGTGTGCACGCGTATGTGTGTATACACAAGAATTTATAGCCGGGCGTGGTGGCTCACGCCTATAATCCCAGTACTGAGAGGCCGAGCCAGGTGGATTGCTTGAACTCAGGAGTTCAAGACAACCTGAGCAAGAGCAAGACTCCAGCTCTAAAAAACAGCCAAGTGTTACTTCCAAGTTACCAAGTTACTCGCAAGTTACCAAAAACAACAGAAAAATTCAGCAATGTAGCTAACTTCAAAATAACTACACAAAATCAATTATATTCCTATATAAAAAAGAATTACAAAATAATATTAGAAAAAGAAAGAATGAAATTTGTACTTTTTTTACAAACCATTGAGATTTTTAAGTTATCCTAATTGTACTAGCTAGGATCTTCAACTTTACTAGGAGTGGTGGTAATGAGTACACTTATCCCATAATTGATTTATCTTATAATTGATTTGTAGATAATGCTTTTGTTTCCTCATAAAATTGATATATTTGTCCCAATGTTATCTTCAATGATTATGTCAATGTTTTGCCTATAGTTGATGTTCTGTAAATATTCATGGAATCAAGGAGCCTGGAATAAAAAAAAAAACAAAACAAAAAACAACAGCCAGGTGTTGTGGCAGGTGCCTACAGTCCCAGCATTTGGGAGGCTGATGAGGCAAAATGATCACTTGAGCCCAAGAGTTTGAGGTTACGCTGACGCCAAGGCACTCAATCTCAGGGTGACTAAGTGAGACTCTGTCTCATAAGAAAAAAAAAAAAAGCAACCTTTGTTACAGAAAAAAAAAACTGGACACAATATAATTTTGTCAGCACTCTACAAATCATGCTTCACCGTAAGAGAAAAACTATCTGGCTGGAATTTTTGGTTAGAGTCTAGATCTCAAATAGCTACACACACCAAACCAATTTTGTAAAGAACCTAAGAAGTGCCAAAATCAACTGAATCCAAAAGGCAGTTAAAAACAAGGGGAAGGGGTAAGCACAAAGACTTGGGCAATACATTTAAAACACCAAAACAAAACAAATCAAAAACCACATACTATTAAGATATTTTTCTCTTTGGTGTTTCAATTCTAAATAAAATTAAACACTGTATCCCTCAATAGTAATTAAAACTCAAGAAATTAAAAGAAACAATTCAAACTCTTTTTCAAGGCAATTTTTTTAATATTTATTTCTTTATTTTTATTTATTTATTTATTTTTTGGAGACAGGGTTGGGAGACTGATTATAGAACTAGAAAACAAATTCTTAAAGGTGGGGGAATACACAGGGTAACATTTATGAAAAGGAGCACCTTTATTTTTCGTTGAAATCGTTTTAACAGATCTCTTGTTAACAACATTATGACTTGGCCATCTGAACACACAGGGACATCAGCTATAAACTGTAACATTCACTATATACTGGTAACAAAAGATAAATACAAGTCAGGTGAAGCATCTGTTGTAATTGCAAAAGTCAAACATGACTTGAGTATCATAATTTTTTTTTTTTTTTTTTGAGACACGAGCCTCAAGCTGTCCCCCTGGGTAGAGTGCTATGGCATCTCAGCTCACAGCAACCTCCAACTCCTGGGCTCAAGCGAGTCTTCTTCCTCTGCCTCCCAAGTAGCTAGGACCACAGGCACCCGCCACAACACCTGGCTATTTTTTGGTTGCAGCTGTCATTGTTGTTTGGCAGGCCCAGGCTGGATTCGAACGTGCCACCTTGGGTGTACGTGGCTGGCGCTTTAGCCACTTGAGCCACAGGCGCCAAGCCGAGTATCATAATTTTAATACAGTTTTTTCCCTTCTTAAAATGTATATACGTTTTTTTTTTGGCACCCTCTGTATATAGAGAATGACCATAAAATTCATGTGCAATTTAAAATATGTAATAATGTGCTTGGCGCCTATAGTGCTGTGGTTACAGCGCCAGTCACATACATAGAAAGTGACAGGTTCGAACCCAGCCCAGGCCAGCTAAACAACTGCAACAAAAAAATAGCTGGGTGTTATAGTGGGAGCCTATAGTTCCAGCTACTTGGAAGGCTGAGGCAAGAGAATCTCTTAGGCCCAGGAGTCTGGGGTTGCTGTGAGCTGTGACACCATGGCACTCTAGCAAGGGCAACATAGTGAGACTGTGTCTCAAAAAAAAAAAAAAACATAGTGTACAATTTAAAATTGCATACCTTATGACATCCTGTATACACACAAGGACACACATACAAGTATATACAATTTTCTTAAATCCCAATGGCTCAATCAACTCTTCATGAAATAAGCAGTGACATGAATAAAGATGACAGCTCCCAAATTGCACGGGAAGAGTGGCTCATGTCTGTGTTCTCCACTCCAGTTTTCCCCTTTACTCGCTTTCATTTCACCGTTATCTCAGCAATTTACAACACTGCAAGGTCTTAGTCACAGTTCTCACATGTATTACACATCAACAATATGAAATAAACGATTATAAGCTTGGGGGAGGGGTCTTATTTTTGTTTTGGAAACAACAGTTTCCTTCTGTCACTTGAGCTGGAATGCAGTGGAGCTATCATAACTCCTGGGCTCAAGCAGTCTGCCCACCTCGGCCTCCCAAGTAGCTGGGACTACAGGTGCCAGCCACTACTCCCAGCTAATATTTTTAGAGATGAGGGGTTGGGGGTGGAGGGATGTCTGCCTTTGTCATCCAGGCTAGGACAAGGTTAGTTTTTATCTTGGAACACACCCTCGTTTGTTTTTTTTTACAGTTAAAAAAAAAAAACAAGACCCAAGATGTCGAACAGCTTTAAGACCACCCCAACATGAACCGAAGACCACTCAAGGCCACTCAGTGACTAGGGAAATCAGAGACCTGAAGGGCACCAGGCACTTGTGCAGGGATCAGAGTATGAGCTGTATTAAACTACACAGATCAGGTCGAATCCTGAGGTTCTACCACTCATTACCTGCCTGACCTCAGGAAAGTTACTTAGCTCTTAGAAGACTCAGTCTTCTCATCTATAAAATGGAAATAAGAATAATTCAGTAGAAACTCTTTTTAACAGATCTATACTTAATCAACTTACAAAAATAGCTCGGCACCCATAGCACAGTGGTTACAGCACCAGTCACATACGCTGAAGTTGGCAGGTTTGAACCCAGCCCTGGCCAGCTAACCAACAATGACAACTGCAACAAAAAATAGCTGGGCGTTCTGGCAGGCACCTGTGATCCCAGCTGCTTGGGAGGCTGAGGCAAGATAATCACTTAACCCTAGGAGTTTGAGGTTGCTGTGCACTGTGACGCCACAGCACTCTACTGAGGGCAACATAGTGAGACTCTGTCTCAAAAAAATAATAATAATTAAAAAATAAATAAAGCTCTCCAATCCCTCCATAAATCACTTCTACTGCCCACCTCAAGTCCACCACTTCCACCTAAGCAGGCCATAACATGCCCCCACTCTTCTGCTCTCACCAAATGGACTTAATGCTTAATAAGACCCAGCTGTTTGTTCCCAAACCATTTTGTGACAACTGTATTTATTATAATTATGTAATTTAAGATCATATAAACTAATGAATTATGACTAGAAATGGGTTGTTTCCATGAAAATTATGTTGAAAAGTTCAAAAAGATTCAAAGGCTGATTTTTTTAAATAAAACAGTTATCGTGGATCCTCGCCTTTACCCTACCCTTGTCCACAGCCCGAACCCTATTCCATAAAAAAAAATGAAAGAAAGAAGTTATGGGCTCGGCGCCTGTGGCTCAAGTGGCTAAGGCGCCAGCCACATACACCTAAGGTGGCGGGTTCGAATCCCCAGCCCGGGCCCGCCAAACAACAATGACGGCTGCAACCAAAAAATGGCCAGGCATTGTGGCGGGTGCCTGTAGTCCCAGCTACTTGGGAGGCTGAGGCAGGACACTCACTTGAGCCCAGGAGTTGGAGGTTGCTGTGAGCATGTTGCCATGGCACTCTACCCAGGGGGACAGCTTGAGGCTCCGTCTCAAAAAAAAAAAAAAAAAAAAAGAAAGAAGTTATAATGGAATTAGATATATGTAAAAATAAAACAGCTTCAAAATAGGGAGGAAAGCATAAAACTATAGAAGGATTTCTTTTTTCCTTTTTCTTCCTTTTTCCTTTATTAAATCATAACTGTGTACAATGGCACATTTATGGGGTACAATGTACTGATTTGAATTGATAAACTTAACCATCACCTACCTCACTTACTTATTTGTTGCAGTAAGACATTTATACTCTACTCTTAACAGTTTTGAAATGTGCCGTTGCATTATGCGCATTAGATGAGGCCCCATCAAATACCCTCCGTCCTCTGAGTCTCCCCCCTCCCTCTCTCTTCTCCTCCCTCCTCCTTTGTGGACTACAGATATTTTTTACCATTCATATGAATCTGTAGGTGATTATACAGTGATGTCATAGTAGTATTGAGTACACTGGATACTTTTCCTTCCATTCTTGAGATACTTTACAAAGAATATGTTCCCGCTCCATCCAGGTTAACAGAAAAGATGTAAAGTCTCTATCTTTTTATGGCTGCACAGTATTCCATGGTGTACAAATACCACAATTTATTAAACCATTCAAGAGTTAATGGGCACCTGGGCTGCTTCCATGACTTGGCAATTATGAATTAGGCTGCAGTAAACATTCTGGTGGAAATGTCTCTGTGGTAAAATGATTTTTGATCATCTGGGTATACACCTAGTAGAGGAATTGTAAGATTGAACAGCAGGTCTACTTTTAGTTCCTTGAGCGTTCTCCAAACTTCTTTACAAAAAGGAAATACTAGCTTGCCTTCCCACCAGCAGTGTAGAAGTGTTCCCTTCTCTCCGCATCCGCTCCAACATCTGTAAGTTTGGGGATTTTGTGATGTGAGCTAATCTTACTGGAGTTAGATGATATCTCAAAGTGGTTTTGATTTGCATTTTTCTGATGATTAAAAACGATGAGCATTTTTTCATGTGTTTGTAGGCTATGAGTCCGTCTTCATCAGAGAAGTTAGAAGAATTTTATACACAGGCATACCTCAAAGATATTTGGATTCTGTTCCAGACACTGCAATAAGGCAAATATTGCAATAAAACAAGTCACACAGTGTTTTTGGATTCCCAATGCACATAAAAGTTATGTTCAGCTGGGTGTGGTGACTCACGCCTGTAATCTTAGCACTCTGGGAGGCTGACTTCGGAGGATCACTTAAAGCCAGGAGTTCAAGACTAGCCTGGGCAATGAGACTTCATCTCTGCAAAAAATGAAAAGTTAGCCAGGCGTGGTGGTACATGTCTGCAGTCCCAGCTTCTCAAGACACTAAAATAGGAGGATCTGAGGCCTGGAGCTCGAGACAGCAGAGTGCTATGATGATGCCGCTGCACTCCAGTGAAGCAATAGGTGAGAATCTGTCTCAATTTTTTAAAAAGTTATTCAGTTACGTTTATATTATACTATTAAGTGTGCAGACCTTAATTTAAAACTTAATTTAAACTTTACTGTTTAAAAATACAAATGATCTTCTGAGCCTTTACAAGTAGTATTTTGCTAGTGGTCAGAGTGGTGGCTGCTGAAAGCTAGGGTAGTGGTGGCAATTTCTTAAAATAAAGCAACAATCAAAGTTTATCATCCATCAATTGACTCGTAATGGCATCTGGAATGCCAAATCCTTTCCAGAAGGTTTTCAATTGACTTTGTTTAGATCTACTGGAAGAATTGCTATCTATGGCAGCTACAGCCTTATGAAATGTATCTTTCTTAATAAAATTTGGAAGATTTTGCCATGGGCTACAAAATGAATGTAGTGGCTCAGCACCTGCAGCTGCGGTTAAGGTGCCGACCACATACAGTGGGGCTGGCAGGTTCAAACCCGGCCCAGGCCTACTAAACAATAACCACAACAAAAAAATAACCATTATTTTGTGGCAGGTGTCTGTAGTCCTAGCTACTTGGGAGGCTGAGGCAAAAGAATCGCTTAAGCCCAAGAGATTGAGGTTGCTGTGAGCTGTGACACCACAGCATTCTACCAAGGGCAACAAAGTGAGACTCTGTCTCAAAAAAAAAAAAAAAGAAAAAGAAAAGAAAAGAAAAGAAAAAGAAAATGAATGTAGTATTAGCAGGCATGAAAAAAAATTCATCTATTTGTTACCTCTCCATCAGAGCTCCCTGGGTGACCAGCTGCATTATTAAAAAGAAGTAATATTGTGAAAAGAACGTATGTTTCTGCATAGATCTCAACAGCAGGCTGAAAATACTCAGCAAACCGTATGAGAAACAGATGTTTTGTCATCCAGTCTTATTACATTTCTAGAGCATGAGGGGAGTAGATTTAGCATAATTCTTTAAGGACCCTAGGATTCTCAGAATGGTAAATAACCACTGGCTTTAACTTAAAGTCTCCGGCTGCACTAGCCCCTCACCAGAGAGCCAGCCTATCCTTGAATCTTTGAAGCCAGGCATTGACTATTTCCTCTATAACAGCAGTTCTCAACCTGTGAGTCACAACCCACAGGAAGTGTATTAGAGGGCTGCGGCA
>NW_003852520.1:594544-601479 GCF_000181295.1 Otolemur garnettii
GAACTCTATGGAACTCCTAGATGGCATCTTTGGAACTCTATGGAACTCCTAGATGGCATCTTTGGAACTCTATGGAACTCCTAGATGGCATCTTTTTCCAACAAAAGGCTGTTTCATTCTACATTAAAATTCTGTTTTTAGTGTAGCCACTTTCATCAATTATTTAAGCAAGATCTGGGTAACTTGCTGCAGCTTCTACATCAGCACTTGTTTCACCTTGCACTTCTTTGTTATGGAAACAGCGTCTTTCCTTTAAACCTCATGAACCTCCAATCTCTGCCAGCTTCAAACTTTCTGTACAGGGCTGTCCAACCTGCGGCCTATGGGCCACATGTGGATTGGATGAAAATGTTTTTTTCCCTTTCCATGGTAGCAAGTATCATGAAAATTATGCACAGACTTTTTATTTTGCTCATTAGCTTTCATCAGGGTCTGTGTTTTTAATGTGTGGCCCAAGACAACTGTTCTTCTAATGAGTGGCACAGAAGAAAAAAGGCTGGACACTCCTGCACCTCCTCACCTCTCTCGGCTTTCACAGAATTGAAGAGTCAGAAACTTGCTCTGGTTTAGGCTTTGGCTTTAAGGCAATGTGTGGGTGGTTTGAGATTCTATTCAGGCCACTCAAATTTTCTCCATATCAGCAAAAGCCAGTTTCTCTTTCTTACTATTCAGGTGTCCCTGGGGTAGCATCATTAATTTCCTTCAAGAACTCTTTCTTTGGCCAGGAGCAGTGGTCTCATGCCGGTAATCCCAGGGATCTGGGAGGCCAAGGTAGGAGGACTGCTTGAGCTCAGGAGTTTGGGACCTGCCTAAGCCAGAATGAAGACACCATCTCTACTAAAAATAGAAAAATTAAATGGCACAGCGCCATGCACCTGTATTTCTAGCTACTCAGGAGGATGTAGGCAGAAGGTTTGCTTCAGCCCAGCAAGGAGTTTAAGGTTGCAGTGAGATAGGATGATACCACCACTATTTGGTGCAAGAGGCCTGGCTTTCAGCCTCTTTTGGCTTCCAACATGTCATTCTCACTAACCTTAGTCATTTTTAACTTTAGATTTAAAGTAAGATACTTGTGACTCTTCTGTCACTGAACTACCTAGAAGCTACTATAGGGCTGGATATTTTTTTTCTTTTTTTTTTTTTTGTAGAAACAGAGTCTCATTCTATCACCCTCAGTAGAGTGATGTGGCGTCACAGCTCACAGCAACCTCCAATTCCTGGGTTTAGGCGATTCTCTTGCCTCAGCCTCCCGAGCAGTTGGGACTACAGGATCCTGCCACAACACCTGGGCTATTTTTTTGTTGTTGCTGCAGTTTTAGCCGGGGCTGGGTTTGAACCCTCCACTCTCGGTATATAGGGCGGGCACCCTACTCGCTGAGACATAGGCGCCACCCTACAGGGTTGGGTATTAATCGGCCCAATGTCAATCTTGTTGGGTCTCAGTGCAAAGACGGCCTGAAGAGAGAGATGGGGGAATGGGAATGACCTGTCAGTGAAACCGTCAGAACACACACATTAAGTTTACCATCCTATATAAGCACAGTTCATGGCGCCCCACAATAATTATAATATCAACATCAAAGATCACTGATCGCTATGACATAATAATAAGGAAAAAATCTGAAAAATTGCAAGAATCGCCCAAATGAGACAGACATTAAGTGGGCTCAATGCTGTTGGAAAACAGACACCAATACACTTCTCAAAATGCAGGGCTGCCACAACCCTCAATTTGGAAAAAACGCAGTATCTGCAAAATACAATGAAACAAAGTGTAATACACTGAAAATGCCTTTCAGTTCTGTCTGCTCTGTAAGAAAGGGATACTACTGGAATACTTAACAGACTATCCATCATGACTATAGATTATGCTAAAAACAGTCCAGAATTCTAATCAAAAGGCCCATCCACAAAGAAAAATCTTGACCCTGTGAAGAAAAATATGGTAAAATAAGCTTGAACCTTATACCCATTCAAGCACCTGTAATCCCAGCTACTTGGGAGGCTAAGGCTAGAGAATCGCCTAAGTCCAAGAGCTGGAGGTTGCTATGAGCTGTGACGCCAAGGCACTCTACTGAAGGCGATAAAGTGAGACTCTGTCTCTAAAGAAAAAAAAAGAATACACAGTACTGCCATCTCCCAACACACAGGAAAGATGTGCAATTTTATTATTCTGTTATTCCTGTATTCATGCATGTTGCACATATATACTTCACATACTATTTGTCATATAAATTCAGTGGTGACCATCAAAAAAGTGAAGCTGTCCAATACTCCTGAGAGCCCCAGGAGACCACAGTCTCCCACGGTGATACTTCACTGGACAATTACATGTTAACATGTCACTCAGCAGGACAGGGCACTTGAAACTGATAAGAACATAGGAAAAAGAATGAGGTGCTGGCCTGGTACCAGTGGCGGGAGCAGCTGCTCTGTGCACAGGAACACACGCGGGACCAGGTCACGGATGACACTGCAATCAATTTTACCCTTTACAGAAAAACTGTTACATAAATAAATGTACTGTAAAATTAGAACAATGAAATACCTTTCTTACCTATGAAATTAGGTGGAAAAAAGTAACACTAATAAGCTTAGGCAACATGGTACATTCCTACAGTCCCTGCCACTCGGAAGGATCACTTGAGCCCGGGAGTTTGAACCTAGCCTACGAAACAGAGCAAGACTTCATTTCTTTTTTTTTTTTTTTTTTTTTTTTTTTGCAGTTTTTGGCCAGGGCTGGGTTTGAACCCGCCACCTCCGGCATATGGGGCCGGCACCCTACTCCTTTGAGCGACAGGCGCCACCCAAGACTTCATTTCTTTAAAAAATAATAATAACAGTAATAATAACACTGATGTCCAATCAAACAAGGAAACCATGAAACAGCACTAGTAATATCATCCCTTGAGAAGCAACTGGACCAAATATTTCAAGACTAAAAAGTCCTCATCCTCTTCAACTCAAATATCACTAGGAATCTGCCCTAAGGAAATAAATTAAAATGTAAAGAAATCTATATGCTCACCACTCTATGCAAAGTGCCCCACACCTATAATCATGGCACTCTAGAGGGCTGAGGCAGGAGTTCAAGACCAGCCTGAGCAAGAGTGAGAAAAAAAATTAGCCAGGCATTTTGTGGCAGGTGCCTATAATCCTACCTACTAAGGAGAAGGAGGCAGAAGGATCGCTTGAGCCCTGGAGTTTGAGATTGCTGTGAGCAAGGCTGACTTCATGGGACTGTAGCCTGGGGAGCAAAATGAGACTATTTCAAAGAAAATAAAAAACCTAGGCACAGTGGCTCATACCCATAATCCCAGCACTCTGGGAGGCCAAGGTAAGTAGATTTCCCAAGCTCAGGAGTTTGAGACAAGCCTGAGCAAGAATGAGACCCCATCTCTAAAAATAGTGGGGCATTGTAGGGGGCACCTATAGTCCAAGCCAGTTGGGAGGCTGAGGCAATCGGACTGCTTAAGCCCAAGAGTTTGAGGCTGCTGTGAGCTGTGATTCCACAGCGTTTTATAGAGGGTGACAATGAGACTGTCTCAAAAAAAAAAGCTATTAAAAAACCCTCCAAAATGAAATGATTATATTAGAATAGTAGAATTAAGAGTGTTTTTTCCTACTTTCTAACTTTTCTAAAACATTTTCACTTTCTCTTTTTTTTTTTTTTGCTGAGGCTGGGTTTGAACCAGTCACCTCCAGCATATGGTGCCAGTGCCCTACTCCTTTGAGCCACAGGTGCTGCCCCCATTTTCACTTTTTCAATTAAAATAAATACATTTTCAGAACATGTATCCTGGGTTGGAGCCTGTAGCTCAAGCGGCTAAGGCATTAGCCACATACACCAGAGCTGGCAGGTTCAAATCCAGCCTAGGCCTGCCAAACAATGACAACTACAACCAAAAAATAGCCGGGCATTGTGGTGGGCTCCTGTAGTCCCAGCTACTCGGGAGGCTGAGGCAAGAAATTTGCTTAAGCTTAAGAGTTTGAGGTTGCCGTGAGCTGTGACGCCATGGCACCCTACCCAGGGAGATAGCTTGAGGCTGTCTCAAAAAAACAAAGAAAGAGGAGGGAAAAAAAAATTGTGTATTCCCAATGATTACATACTACATAACTTCATTCATGTAACATTTTCAAAATGGCTGGTTTGTGGGGGGCATTGTAAATAGACAGAGACAGTGCTAAGAAATTCTTCTGTGGACACAGAATAGCTCTTTATGTTGATTGTGATCAAAAGCATACATAGGACAAAACTGCACAGAATTATACAGACATGCATACTCAAAGAAGCACAGCTTTAATCTGTACAGGGTCTGTAGTCTAGTTAACAGTAATATAGCAGTGTCAATTTCCCCATTTTCATAATTGACAGATGTTTTCATTGGGATAACTGAATGAAAGCTACATGGGATAGTATTATCTTGGAACTTCCCAGGAGTCTCTATTTCAAACTAAAATATAAAAAAAAAAAAAATACACATGCTAGGAAACACAATATTAACCTTTTTTAGGAAGCAGGAGACATGGGAATATAAAACGAGCCACGTTAACAGGTAGCTTCCTAAGCACCAACCCACTATCACAGAACCCCACAGAGGGCAAATGGCAGTCTCAGATCGTATGTAGTTTACTCAAGTCAGGCTTTATAAAACGCTTCAATTTAAATAAAAGTATCAGTCAATCTGAACATGCTTAACTGAATAGTTATGAATCTCAAAGACATAATCCATTAAGAAAGCTCTTAGAACTTTCTTCCTTGTCAGAAAATAGTTAAAACAGATATAAATAGGATTTCCTTACATATATTCAATTTAAATGTATAAATTATCAAATTACTACTACAAAAGATATAATAGCTTATCTCCTCCGGACTGTGCTCAGTGACAGCAATCACATCCGTCTTCGTTCACCATTTTAACTCGATGCCTGGCATGGTTCTTGATACATACTAGGCTCTCAGTAACTATTGATTTACTGAGTCAATCCATCGATGGATGAATTCACGTTCTAACCAAGGTTCAAAGCCCAAGTCCCTCCAACTTTACCTGGGAATGTGAAGTAAAAGGTAAAAGAAGAAAGGGATGAATCTTCATAAGGCCCAGCTTCTACCAATTCACCAGTTCAAAGAGTATGTTAACCATTCCACTCTGGTACCAATGCCAAAGCTGACCTCAGGAAAACCGTTAAGTCACCTCCCTCTAATCTGACAAATCTTAAAGACTTGTTTAATAACTAGAAAAAGAATTAAAGATTGAATTGGTATCAGAAAATCTGCCTTACTAACGTTAGCACCTAATGCTCTTGAATTTTCTTTGCTATGTGCCAATGTATCAACTTTTTGATCTGACAAATCTTAGTTATGCAAAGTATCAAAAACCTCCTCCACATAAGCCTTTAGCACTCAATAATTATATATGCAATTATATTTATTATATGTATTTATGTTACATTTTATATATCTACGTTCACATAGAAATAACATACATAGGCTCGGCACCCATAGTTACAGCACCAGCCACATGCACCAGGCTGGCAGGTTCGAGCTCGGTCTGGGCCAGCTAAACAACAAAGACAAGTGCAACAAAAAAACAGCCGGGTATTGTGGCGAGCGCCTATAGTCCCAGCTACTTGGGAGGCTGAGGCAAGAGAATCACTTAAGCCCAAGAGTTTGAGGTTACTGTGAGCTGTGATACAATGGCACTCTACCCAGGGTGACCTAGTGAGACTCTGTCTGGAAAGGAAGAGGAGGGAAGGAAAGGAAAGGAAATAAAAGAAAGAAAAAGGTTGAAACCGGTGAATATGGATAAATGGTACACCAGAGTCTACTGCATTATTCTTGCAACTTTTCTATAAGTTTGAAATTATTCCCAAAATGAAAAGTTTAAGAGAAAAGGATATTATCCCACAGGGATTTATGTGTAAGTAATTCTAAGCTATAGAATTTTAAAGTACTACTAAAAGCACTCTGCAAAATTAATATAAAGTTACAAGAACTTCACAGTCAAAAATTACATGACTAGGTTGTATTACCTGAGAAAAGAAAAATTACAAGACTAGGTGCCAGGCAAGGCAGCTAATGGCTGGGATCCCAGCACTGTGGGAGGCAAAAGGTGGGAGGATGGTTTGAGGCCAGAATTCAAAACCAGCTTGGCCAACACGGTGAGACCCTGTCTCCAGAAAACCAAAAACAAACTAGGGGCTGGGCAAGGTGGCTCATGCCTGTACTCCTACCACTCCAGGAGGCAAACAGGCTGAATTCCTCACCAGTCTTTCAACCCAGGGTAAAGTGCCCAGTCAGGGGAATGTCTCCGAGACTAACCCTGGGTACAGGCGGGCTAAGTTAGGAGAGTTAAGACAGCTGGAAGGGAGGTTTCCCCTCATTCTCTTCTCCCTGTGTATATTATTTGCCCCCTTGAATGTTCCATTACCCTATGTCCCTGTTTACCTTTTGCTCAGCCTTCCTGGGAGCTTAATGTCCATAATAGAATCAAATAGAACAGACCCAGCCAGGAAGAAATGAGTAAATGAATCTTCTACCCAGGAAAGAGTAAATGTGCCAATCCCAACCCCTCTGACCCTTTAAATTCCCATCCACCTCAACCCAAGTGCTGACTTCCTTCTCGAACTCAGCCCACTTGCACCCGAGTGGAATAAAAGGCCAGTGTTGCCCACACAGAACCTGGACTCTGTTTCCTTTCATTCACGTGGAATTATCTTTTATGTTTAGTCTGTGACCTCTCAGTCCCCTCTCTCATTTTTTACCTTGACTGGTAACTACTGACTGTGTATTCTTGCACATAAACTCTGTTACAGTTCCCAATAGAAAGATTCCTCAGGGGCGGCACCTGTGGCTCAAAGGAGTAGGGCACCAGCCCCATATGCCAGAGATGGCAGGTTCAAACCCAGCTCCAGCCAAAAAATGCAAAAAAAAA
>NW_003852520.1:602101-613498 GCF_000181295.1 Otolemur garnettii
ATATATATATATATGTATATATAAAAAATAGGTTTTTAAGAAATAAATCTTGAAAATATGACTAGAAAGGAATAGGACTACCCAAAAAAAGATAAAGCAGTCTTGGCCAGGCTGCTGGCTCCTCACACTTGTAACCCTAGCACTGTGGGAGGCAGAGGCAGGTGGACTGCTTGAGCTCAGAGAGACTAGCCTGAGCAAGAGACCCCACCTCTACTAAAAATAGAAAAGAAATAAAAAACTAGCTGGGCATTATGGCAGAAGCCTGAAGTCCCAGCTACTCAGGAGGCTGAGGAAGGAGGATCACCTGAGCCCAGGAATTCAAGGCCACAGTGTGCTAGGAAGGAACTTGCAAATAGCCACTGCATTCCACCTGGGCAACTTGATGAGGCTGTCTCTAAAAAACAAAAAGTTTTTTTAAAAAGCCTCAGTGAACATGCTACAACATAGATGAACACTGAAGACATTATGCTCAATAAAATAAAACAAACACAAAAGGACACAGCTATTGTATGATTCCACTTATATGAAGTATCTAGAAATAGGAAAATACATAAAGGTAGAAAGTTAAAGACTGATTGCTAGGGGCTGGGGAGAAGGGGAAATAGGAAATTATTATTTAATGGGTACAGATTTTAGTGTGTGATGATGATTAATGGTGACCATGATGTGATGTCTGGACAATGACATGAATGTACTTAATGCTACTGAACTATAAACTTTAAAATGGTTTAAGTGGTAAATTCTATTTTACAGTAATGGCAAAAAGTGGGGATTATTGTTAAAATAATTTTTTAATTCAATAAATTGGTATTAATAGAACAAAACTGAAAAGAGAACTAGCTAACTTCAAAAAAAAGACACTAATTATCCAGATAGAAAACAGAAAAGATAGGTTGAGAGGCCTGGATGGTATAGTAAGAAGATCTAACACACTTCAAACACAAGCTCCCGATAGAAAATAAGGGAGATAAAATTTAAGAAAATAGGAAAAAATTCTCCAAATTGTTTTTGAAACACAGTCTTGCTCTTGTCATCCTCAGCTAGTGTGCAGTGGCATCACCATAACTCAGTGCAACCTCTAACTCCTGGGCTCAAGAGATCCTCCTGCCTCTGCCTCCCAAGTAGCTGGGATGACAAGTGAACACCACCATGCCTGGCTAATTTTTCTATTTTTAGTAAAGATGGGATATTGCTCTTGCTCAGACTCATCTTGAATGCCTGAGCTCAAGACATTCTTGGTGCTTCAGCCTCTCAAGAGTGCTAGGATTATAGGCATGAGCCACCCTGTTTGGAGCTAGGCCTCCAAAATTGCTTAAAGACACCAATCTTCAGATTCCAAAGCCTAATGAATACTAAGTATGATAAATAAAAAGAAATCAACTTCTAAACATACCATAACAAAAGTGCAAGAGACCAATGACCAAGAAAAACACTTAAAACTATTTTTTTTTTTTAAGAGAGGGTCTCAATTTTGTTGCCCTTGGTAGAGTGCCCTGGCATTCAGCTCAGGGCAACCCAGACTCTTGTCTCAAGTGATCCTCCTGCCGCAGTCTTCGAGTAGCTGGCACTACAGGTGCCCAACACAATGCCCAGTAATTTTTAGAGACGGGGTCTCGCTCTAGCTCAGGCGGGTCTGGAACTGATGACCTCAGGCAATCCACCCACCTCAGCCCTCTCAATCTAAACCTATCCTTAAAGGACATGGATTACCTATAAAGAAATGACAATAACACTAACTGTGGATTTTTCAACAGCAATAAAAATCAGAAGAGAATAAGATCGATCACAAGCAAAGAAAAAAAACCTGCTAATCTAGAATATACAGGCAGGAAAACCATCTACAGAAATGACACTAAAGACATTTTCCAGCAATAAAACACTTCCTAATACACCTTCACTAGAGAACATTCTAAAAGATATTACTTCAGGCACAGAGAAAACAATTTCAGATTTTCAGATCTTGGAGGTCTCCAGTGGAAATGAAAATGATAAGCAAAGACACTGCAAATATGGTACACGGCAAATCACAGCAGTACTGTTTAACTGCTTTAAATTATAAAATCAACTACGTCATATATAATATATACCACAGTGTATGCTTTTGTAAGAGTAATGAAAGCAAATTTTAAACATCAATACAGAAGATTCTCTTCTCACCTTCATTTTATTAAAAAGTTAAAATTTTTAAAAATGCAGAACAAAAATCGAAAGACTACGAATCACTCCCCTAAAATCTAGAATACTTCACAAAATTTGTTCTTTAAAATTAAAATAAAAATAAGATCAATTATTTCATTCAACAAATTCTGAGTGTTTAATCTGCCGAGGCCTTGAACTCAGGGCTAGTACCCAGATTCTAACTTCCCTTCCCCCTCTTATCTTCCTAGCCCTTCAGAGCTGCACTAACAAAGTAGCCACTAGTCACATATAGCTGTTTACATTTAAATAAAATAAAATAAAATTTAAAAGTCAGTTCTTGTGTAACACTAGATAATTTTAAGTGCTCAGTAGTTACATATGGGCCACCATATTAAACAGCACAGACACAGAACATTTCCATTATTACAGAAAGCTCTATTACACAGTGCTGCTATATACACAGAAATATATTTTACTTAATCGTTTTTGTTCTGCTATAAAGAACTATCTGAGGTGGGTAATTTATTTTAAAAATGAGTTTACTTGGCTCATAGTTCTGCAAGCTCTACAAGACACCAGCAATCTGCTTCTGGTGAGGGCTTCAGGATGCTTCCCTTCAAGGCAGCCAGCACAGGGGAGCTGGCATACAGAGACCACATAGGAAGAGAGGAGGCAAGAGAAGGGGAGGGGGCGCCAGGCTCTTTCTAACAGCCAGCTCTTTCAGGAACTAACAGTAAGAACTCACTCATGACAGTGAGGACCCTTACAGCCATTAATGAGGGGTCAACTCCCATGACCTTAATATCTCCATCAGTCCTCAGATTACAACAGGAGCCTTGAGGGAACAAACATCCAGCCTATAGCAATATTGATAATCAAAAAATCTTAAATATAAAAGAACATTTTAAAAGTTAAATCCTCTTTTAAAGTTATTTCTATGAAACTACAGCTCCTTAGTAGTATTTAAAACAGTTTGCTATTTATTAAAAACATATAAAGTATCAGAAATTGTTCAGCATCTCCTATGTCCTGACAAAACCATCTGACACAGGATCAAAAAACAAAAAGAAGAAATAAGGGGCAGGCGCCTGTAGTCCAGCTACTTGGGAGGCTGAGGCAAGAGGACTGCTTGAGCCCAAGAGTTTGAGGTCGCTGTGAGCACTCTACCCAGGCACAGAGAGACACTCTGTCTCAAGAAAGAAAAAGAAAAAGAAAAGAAGAGAGAGAGAAAGAAACCACCAATAAATAGTTAAGCACAATATGAGCCATGTCAGAGGGATATGTAAATCCACAGGATGAAAATGTAATTACTTCTTGGGCTTATCAATTTTAGTTGAGAGTCCTTGGGGGTTTTTTTGATTTTTTTAAGAGATAGGGTCTTGCTCGCTCACCCAGGCTGGAGCGCAGTGGTGTGACCATAGCTCACTGTAACCTTGAACTCCTGTGCTAAAGTGATCCTCCTGCCTCAGCCTCCCAAGTAAGTAGAACTACAGGTGTAGGCTAGCCAACATGCCCAACTACTAAAAATTTCTGTATATGATGGGGGGTCTCCTTATATTGACCAGGCTGGTCTCAAACTCCCGGCCACAAGCTATCCTCCTGCCTCAGCTTTTCAAAGTGCTAGGATTACAGGCATGAGCCTGGCCTGAGAGTACTTTAATATACTGCTCATATACATAAAAGATAGCAAAATGCAAACTTTTTTGTACAAATTTTAAAAAACAAAATGCTATAGTCATTTAAGACTTTTTGATTTATAATAGGTACACTTCGAGTTGCATCCCTATACTTCTGGGAACTACTCATGTTTCTGCCAAATATTTTGATAGAAAATGTAAGCATCATTAAATAAACAAATTATATATGATTTTGTCTACCAGAAACAACAATCTACAACAAAACTCTTTCAAGAAGTATCATCTTTAGGCTCAGCACCTTGTAGCTCAGAGGCTAGGGCGCCAGTCACATACACCTGAGCTGGCAGGTTCAAATCCAGCCTGGGCCGGCCAAACAACAATGACAACTACAACCAAAAAATAGCTGGATATTGTGGTAGGCACCTGTAGTCTCAGCTACTTGGGAGGCTGAAGCAAGAGAATCCCTTAAGCCCAGAAGTTTGAGGTTGCTGTGAGCTGTGACACTACAGCATTATACCGAGGGCAGCATGGTGAGACTCTGTCTCAAAAAAAAAGTGGGGCAGCGCCTGCGGCTCAGTGGGTAGGGTGCTGACCCCATATAACAAGGGTGGCGGGTTCAAACTCGGCCCCAGCCAAACTGCAACAAAAAAAAGCCGTGTACTGTGGTGAGCACCTGTAGTCCCAGCTACTCAGGAGGCTGATAATAGAGAATCGCCTAAGCCCAGGAGTTGGAGGTTGCTGTGAGCTGTCTCTACCGAGATAAAGTGAGACTCTGTCTCTTAAGAAAAAAAGAAGTATCACCTTTAATATCTGAAGTAGCAACCTTTAAATTTCTTTAAAATTAAATGACAAGAGCAAGTGTCCTCAAACTACTGCCCGCAGGCCACATGCAGCCCGCTCAGACATTTATTTGACCCGCCGGGTGTTTTTGCCACTGCTGCCCATTCTGCTGTCCCGAGGCCTGCAGACCGGTCCTCCAATGGTCTGAGGGACAGTGAACTGGCCCTCTATTTAAAAAGTCTGAGGACCCCTGGACAAGAGGGCCCAAACTATTTCAACTTAACCTCAACATTTTTCTTTAGGCATTCTAATCCTTATTTAAGTATTTCTTTTTTTTTTTTTTCATATTTAAGTATTTCTATAGCAGTCCCAACTTTTTAAATGACTTAACCAAACACTCAAAGAAAACATATGTTAACCCTGAATTAACAGTAGCTGAGGCTAGGTCTGCACCTTAACTTCCCTCCCCTCCTGACCCCTCCCACAGATGAACCAGGGAGCCTAGAAACGTCTCATCTAGACAACGGATGCAATTTCAATAAGCGCTTATGTTAATAATTGGTTTGTGTCCCCAGGAGGACTTCTGTGGCTCCACTTACATAACCCTTTATGCACAGTGCTACACTATTCTCCTTCTCCAGAAAGCATTTTGAATACCGATATTTGCACAAAGTTTACTTGCTGTATTAAATTTTAAAAAACTCTTTTCTTGCTCTATCTTTCCTGTAGAAGTGGTGAAAAGGAAGCCAATTTCTGCTATTTCTCTAAGTGACTCTCCAAAGGCAAGTTATTTAATATTTGTCTTACTGGCTAATCAACAGAGTAGTGATTAAAAAGCAGCATCCCTAGGCAACACCCCCAATTCACCACGTTTCTCCTGAGGCTCTCGTTGAGCATCACAGTCTTAAGTAATTTGAAGCAACTTTTATAAACTCAGCTGAACAGTCTGAACTGTTCCTTGAAATGCACTGTTAAGGATTAACTGTGAAACTTGACAAAACTCAATTCAACAGTGCCGAGAATCTCACTGCACCCTTTGTAGGTTAACAGAAGGGCAGAATATACCCCAAACCTCACTGGAATATACATAAATATGTTGGATGAATGTTCTTCCCCAGTCCCTCAGATTCTGTTGAAGCCAAAATCTTCAGATTTCACAGAACCGTGATCTTTAAAAAAAGAGGTGGGGGTGGGGTAACCAGCATAAGGTTGCCAACTTTTATTCTGCCAAGGACATTTAAAACAAAACACACAAACAAAATAACCCTACCAACTACCCATCACCATTATATAATATGTTCCCACCAAAAGTGGTAAAACATAATTGTAGAAAAAAAAAATCTTCCAAATTCAATGGATTGAGCTTTATGAAAAGCTAACTACATTCTCATTTCCCTTCAGATAGGTGAAAACTTTGTCATAGACTGACACAACTCCACAGGTCGGCAACTGGGAATCACAGGTCCAAGTGGCCAACTCTCGCTCAGAAAAGGAACCAACGATAGGACATGTCCAAACCAAATATTAGCCTATTCAATAACCAGGAAATGAGAGCGTGAAGGGGTCTGGGAACTCTCCTAAGGCTGCAGACCATGGATTTTGACATGGGTCTGTCTAATTCCAGAGGCAGAGTTCCTAACCATTATGCTAAGTTTCCTCTAATATTCTTCCAAAGCTATAAAGATCCACCCTCATGCAGTCACCTTTGTGACCAATGACAACCAAAGAATTTCCAAGACAGCTGGAGGGAGTGAGAGGTGACTCCCTGGCCATCACTCAAACTAAAGCTAAATGGAACTCCTGACCTTTGCCTCGCTAATCCCAGACTCACTGAAACTAAGCCAAACAGCCCAGACAAAGCACACACAGAACCCCTGCCTCCAGCAACACTGATGCAGGGCTCTCTGGACATTCCCAAGGGCCTGTGATATAGTGAAAACCATATTCCTGAAAAACAAAAGGAATGTATTAATTCTCAAGAAGGAAGTAAACACAGTTTACTGGTTCCATGGTAACCCAGTCTAAAAATAATAAACTTGCCCTCAAAAAATTACAACTCTAAGCCTTATTCTGCAAACTATTACAATCTTGTACACATTAATACACAAGTTCCCCCATTTAAATGCCTAAACAGAAAACTACATGAAATTCTACAAATTTACAGTTCTTAAAGTTTCTAAAATAAAATAGGTTATTTTCATATGTATCATATAATGAACAAAATTATCTTTTTTTTTTCTTGAAACAGAGTCTCACTATGTTACCCCTGGTAGAGTGCTGTGGCATCACAGCTCACAGCAACCTCAAACTCCTGGGCTTAAGCGATTCTCTTGCCTCAGCCTCCCAAGTAGCTGGGACTACAGGCATCAGCCACAACGCTCAGCTACTTTTTTATTGTTGTTTTGTAGTTGTCATTGTTGTTTTGAATAAAATTACCTTATTTTATCCCTCTAGGCTAATCAGAAGATTGGAGACAAAAATACTCATGTTAATCAAAAGTATTTTAAAAAGAGCTAGAAAATATATCTGTAATTAAATTCCACTTTCTGTAAAAGGCAATATTAACAGTTAGACACAAATATTATCTTTGAAAATTCAGAGGTTCTTGATACTGAAACCAAAATCCAAGTAGAATATTGTACCAGAGAGTTGCTTCTAAATCCTCACATATCACTTGCCAAACAAATGTCCAAAAGAAACAACCTAACATAGCTTTTAAGTAACCTAAGTCTGACACTCTGAACCAAATGAATCTGAAATAGTTGTTTCCTCCCTGAAATACAGTAATGATAGCATAATATTCTTGCTAGCAAGGGCAAGAAAATTTTATTTCCCAATTGGATTTTTCATGTTCAGATATTTCTATTCCATTTGAATCTGGAAAGTGAGGGAATACTCAGATTATCAAGTTCTTTACCTAGAACATAAAGTAACCTATTTAGTGTCTTTTCCATCTGTTTTAAATAGATGGCATCTTATATAAAGTCGTTTTGGGTTTTTTGGGTTTTTTTGCTTTCCCCTCTACACTCTCCCTTGGCGCTTTCATCTTCTTAGACAGATTCACATTCATCTGTATTACTCACCAAACCCACGTTTAATATATGCCTAGCCCTGACCTATCTCCTGAACTTCTAGCCCACATTTCCAAAAGACGCTAGATGTTTCTAGTTTGGGGAAAGCATATGAAAAACTCAACATATTCAGAACTGATCTTATTACGCACCTCCTCACCCATATTTCTAGCAACAGTGTCACCATCAACATCACCCCTACCTAAAAAAGGTAATCTCCATCACCCATCTCCTCCAAATCTTCCCCAACAATCCCCCCTTACCCTCCCCACCCACTAAAAGTTGTCTTGCTGAGCCTTCACTGTCCCCCATTACCACTGCCCTTGCCCAGTATTTATATTATACTAGAAACCGGGTTTTCCACAACAAATCTTTCTGCATCCCACATTATTAAACCTTGCAAACTTCTCATTACCTCCCAAATGCTGTACATCTAAATACTGCATTTAAGCATGCTCTATAATACAGTCCCAACTTAAATTTCAAACCCCATCTCTTATTCCTCAACCATATATTCTACGGAATCTAGTGCAGTAATTCTTCTCAAAGCACACAGGGAACTTTCCCACCTCCACACTTCTGCTCACATCATTCTCTTCATTTGAAAGGCCTTCTTCATCCACCTACTCTCAACCCATAAATCTTTGTCTTAGAAAAGTCTTAACCTCGGCAACACCGAACTCATGATACAGTGAAAACATATAAGCTTTGGCACCACAAAGAACTGGATTCAAATTGGAACTGCGGTACCTGCCAGCCACAATCCCAGGCGAGTAACTTAACATATTTGAGCCTTAGTATTCTCATTAGCAAGTAAGATATACTTAGATGGTGCTGTGAAGCTGGTATGTACATAAAGCAACTAGCATAGGTCCTGGAGCTCAATAAGTGCTCAACAAATAGTAGCTTCAGAACTGTTCTTATAATAGTACCACATCTCCACTACTTTCCATGATTACTTAAGCTAAAAATGAACCCTTTTCCTTTTGCACAATCAATTCCAAGCTTTAGATCAAACCACTCACATGGATCTTTACAAATATTTCTTTATCTTGTAAATGTTTATGCAAATATCTTACATCCCCTTCAAGATTTCAAATTCCTAAAGCCCAAAGACTTAATCTTTGTATTCTACAAGGCCTACCATAGTGCTTTTCATGAAGCACTCAACATCTTCCTCCAATGTTAAGTCCCAATTAGAAAAAAAAATTGTTGGCATACCTCAATAACACAATTCAACTCTTCATTGCAGACACACCTAGAAAATTATTTCCAAAACATGAATCTTAGTTGTCATAGTTGTATCTTTACGTGCTCCAACATGGTTGCCTGAGATACCCTGATGCATAGCACATGCTCAATATTGAGTATATAATAAAATTTACAATGTCTGAGAATATCTGATTGTCCCCAATCACCTGTTTCTGCTCTTACATTTCTCATCTAAATGCATTAACTATCACACATACAATATAAATGAATAACTTAAATTCTGCAACTTAACTCTTTTCCAGGTTCTCTCAATTCCAATATTCCAAGCTTAAGCTGTAAAGAGTTAAACACTTCATATACTAAGAAGCTACAGTTTCCAACTAAATCTAAAAGTTATGCAACTAATTTCTCTCCACAATTTTTTCCAAGGATTTTTAAAATCACCCACCTTTTGCCTATTCAAGATCAACAACCTTGAAATAAATTTTCCTTTGCATAGGCAAGTTCAATGAACTTTTCACTTCCGTCTATTTCCCCAAATTCATGACATTACATATTCAAGAAAAACTACAATATATGTCCCAATACAAGCATAAGATGAGAGATGAAGATAGCATCACTAGTTTCATGAAAGTAGTCAGTGTATACGTTTGTCTACAAAAACAGAGCCATAATCTTCGGTAATTACATCCCTTTGGGCCATTAAAAAAAATCCACGTTAAATATAAAAACCCATATTTCCTACAAATCTTGCAACAGTAGTTTACCACCTAAAATCTGTTCACTAAATCAGTGAGATATAAATCTGTGTATCTACATCACCTTCTCCTCTAGGAAATTCTCAGTTTATCTGATGTAAACACTTAATAGTGTTAAGTAATGTAAGTTCAAACAAACAAAACACCCCTGCCCACCTGTGTGAACTCTTGCATTGCACTAAGAGTACAGTATAAGTAATCTTTCCGGAGAAATCGAGAACAATTAACTTTAAAAGTTAAGGAAAATGGCAGCTCTAAATAAGAAGATGAACAAAGTCTGAGGGGAAAGGGCTATAATTGTCCAGCCCGTTGCAACAAATTTGTGCACCAACCTCTAACTGAACTCATCATACAACTACAATTTCGGATAGCCACAGGAATTAATAGTGTAGATTGGAGAGTAGCATCATTTTTTCATATCTGCAAAAAACTGCGGAATTTATCTGAAGTACCAATCTTCCTCAGGCACGCTTTTTTGTTTTTGTTTTAAACGTAACTTCCACAACAGCTTCACTAAGCTTTCAAACGAGTAAGGATCCTACGGGGCATGCTGCTGCCACGGTGACCTACGTATCCAGAACCGCCTCCGAGCGCGGTCCAAATCGATCCACGGCAACCCCGAAGCCAGCGTGGATGCGCCGCTCTGCGAAAGATCCCTGGCATCTGCACAGGCAGCGCCCCACCCTGGGACAGAGAGGACGACGACACCCTTGGGACCCGGACTAATAGCAGAGCCCGGGAACAGACTCAGGCAGAGGAGGCGAAAGTCGGGAACTGCAGCCCAACACTGAGTCCAGCGCGCAGGTTCCTAGTTCCTAACCTCAGGTCGAACACAGAAAAGCACTCGGGGAAGGAGGCGAGATCCGGGGGCAGACCCAGGGGGTCGGCCAGAGGCCCAGCCCATCCTCACTCCGGGGTCCCAGCAGCAACAACAGCTCGGGGAACCCGCTGCCGGGCTCCGCCCCGCCCACCCCACAGCCCCAGTGCCCGCAGCTTCCCGCCCCGGCGGCGGCGGGCAACAAGCCCCTTCCCCGGACCTCGACAGCCAAGCCCGCAGCCGGGAGCCGGGAGCGGACAGCGGGGGCACGAGAGCGCCAGCCCCGCCGCGAGCCCGCGGCCGTCGCCGTCCGCCTCCCCGGCCACTCACCGTCGGCCCGGGCGCTGGAGGAGGCAGGGCGCGGGTCGGCGGGCGCGGAGCCCCGGACTCCGACCCTGGCTGGAGACCCTCCTTGGAGCCGATCGAGTCTCGGCTGCTATACCTACAAGGCCTCTCTCCGGCCCCAACCCTGGACAAGCACTTCCGGGGGAGCGGGGGAGGGAAGGGTTTTGGCACCGGAACTGCTCGCGGGCGGCAGCCGCCGAGATAGCTGGGCGGGGCGGGGCGGGGCCTCTCCGCCGGGCGCGCGCGAATCCGCCCTGGGGCTCCGGACGAACCGTTTCGGCGCCGCGCGCTCGGCTCCCGGGCTGCGGCTGCGCCCTAGACTCGGCTGCCGTGGGGGTCGTTCGGCTCCGGCCACCTAACTTCACAGACAAGCAAACAGAGGTGGGGGGCGGGGGCGATATGGGTGCACGAGTCTGGCGCGTACGCCCAGGCTCCCGAGCCTCTCCCGAACACCCCCCATCTGCCGCCTTAAAAATGAGAGTCAACATTTGTTGGATGCTACTCCTAGTAGGCGCTGTGTAAAGCCCTCGGGTGCTTTAACTCATTTAATCGTACCCAGAGCGGTGGAGGTTGGTGCCGTCGTCTGCATCTCGCCCTGGAGGAAAAGGGTCAAAGACCCCAATCCTGGCTCGGCGCCC